>NC_135721.1:133232460-133537460 GCF_964656455.1 Halichoerus grypus | reverse complement strand
CCAGCCCCGAACCCTGCCCCCAGCAGCCACATCCACTCACCCATAAGTCCGCTGGATCAAGGTGGGGTGCAGCTGCTGCACGCCGATGGCAAAGCCTAAAATACGACAGCAGTTAGGGGCTCGGCCTCACCCCAAGAAGCACCCACCCACCCCGCCCCCCACCAAAAGACACAGATAACGGGCTTCCTCTGCACTCCCAGGCCGCCGTCCCTCCAAGCCGAACGCGCCTTGCCGAAGCAAAGCCAAGGGAGCGGGGTTGCAGCAGCCCCTGGGTGCCCGCCCTCCCGATCTCCAGCCCGGGAGCTGACTGCCCCTTGCCGCCAAGACAGCTGACGACTGGGTGATGCGCCCTCCTCACCCTGCCCCACGGGTACATGTGCCTAGACCAAGGGGTCCAGCTCCCAAGCTAGGGAAGGACGGCCCCGTGACGGCTCTGCAGGCACATGATAGCTGACGGCCACTCCTGGGGCAGGGCCGGGGAGGGGGGGCCGTTTCCACCCCACGGACACCAACACTGAATATAGCAATCAAGACGAGCCGGGGAAGGAAAACACGGGCTCTCTCACCCGTCTGGAGGCTCCTCGGCTTGGCGCCCAGATATGCCAGGTTCACGTTGGCCTTGCGGCCGTCGATGTTGGGATTAGGGTCTTTGCAAGCTCTCTCAGCTGCCGCCCGGTCGGCCATAGTAACCTGGAGGAGCACAGACGCATCAGGGGCTTCCCTTACTGGGTGGGAGAAGCAGAGAGCTCTGCTCTGGCAAGGGGCCCTCACGTCCCCCTCCACCGGGGCCAGTGACCCAGAGCCTCCGGCCCAGTCCCCACGGACCTCCCACCCCGGGGCCCTCCCACAGAGGTGCCCCTGGATTTCAGCTCCTCCTTCCAAGTTCCTGTGCTGGGAAACCTAGCCTTCAAGGACAGAAAAGATCCCCAGGGGAGACAAGGCACCCTCCCCCGCCCCAAGGAAGGCACGGGCCCCAGCCGGTCCTGCCTGCCAGCCAGTGGGGGGTGCGAATGTCCTCATGGGAGGGGCTGGGGGCCGCTAGTTAGAAAGGAAGTAGGAGACAATTCTTCAAGCCGTTTTTCACTTAAACTGATGTTTATTTGGGGCGGTTAAGGGAGCTCTTGTAAAATACTGGAGGGGAGGGGGTGCTAAAGGCCCCCAAAGCGCCCTGAGGTGAAGCCTCCGCTCCTGCTTGCTTGTTGCTCCAGGAAGTCCTGGCCGCAGCCGACTGTCCCCAAAACCTCTCTGCAAACTCAGAAGTGCTAATTGAACTCAGCGGTTCTCCCTTTTAAACCGGGAGCGGGGTGGGGGTGGGGGCAGGGAGCCGGGGCCGGGTAGCGGCGGCCCGACCGGCTGGAGCGTGAACCCCCGCCCCCGAGCTCAGGAGGGGGCGGCAGGTGCCGGGGCGGCTGGGCGTGCGCCCGCCGGTTGACTCAGCGCCCCCGGCGCGATAGGTGCGGGGCGGGGTGTGCGCCCGGCCGCGGGGCCACTTACGAAGCCGTAGCCGCGGGACTTGCCCGTCTGGCGGTCGGTGATGACCACGGCCTCCTCGATGTCCCCGAAGCCCTCGAAGTATTTCCTGAGCGAGGCGTCGGTGGTGTGGTAGGGCAGGCCGCCCACGAAGATCTTGGTGAACGTGGTGTCCTTCTGCGAGCCGTGCATGGCGCCGGGGGCGGCCGGGGGCCGCGGGAAGCCCGCGCTCGGGGCGCACGGCGCGGGCTGCAGCAGCATGGGGGGGGCGCCCCGCCGCCTACAGACCCGGGCCGCGCGGCGCAGCGCTCATGGGCGGCGGCGGGGAGCGAGCAGGGCAGCAGCGGCGCCGGTCCAGCCGCCGGGCCCGTCCACTCGCGGGCTGCTCGCGCTCTGCGCGCCTCGCTGCGCTGCGCTGCGCTCGGGCCGGCGCTGCGGGCACTCTGCGCCCCGGCGCCCGCCCCCGGGCTTTGTAAGCGGCCCCGCCCCCAGCCCGCCGCGGCCCCGCCCTCAGCCGCGGCCACGCCCCGCCACGGGCGCGCAGGGGCCGCCGGGAAGCGTAGTCCTGGCCCCGCCCCGCCGCACCCCGTGGGCCGGGGAAGCCCTGGGGCGGGGCGGGGCTCTCACCCTGGAGACGAAAGGGACGGGCGCGCGGCAGGCGGGTACCGCGGTCCCGGGGGCCCTCTGCATGCCCGCCGGATTCCAGCCCCCCGCCCTCGTGGAGCGCACGGTCTAGTGAATTAGAGGGAAGCCGAGGGTGAGCATCATGTTTATTGAGCCAACATTTATCTCAGGGCGAGGTAAGACACAGCAACATGTAGTAAAAGGTGAAATGATTTTTGTTTTATATGTAAATATGATTCATTCGACGAATCCTTTTCAGGGCCCCTCATGCGACAGGCACTCCAGGATGGGGGCTGCATGGATGCACAGGCTTCCCGGAGGAGGTGACGAGGCAGGGGGAGTTGTTCTGGCCTCGTCAAAAGTCCATCCCCACCCCCATGCCCATATCAGGGATTCCTCCCTCTGTGTGGGCGACCCGGCCGGGGGTAAAGGCAAGCTGAGGGCGGTCCGGTCCCTCTGTCCCTGTCCCCAGCCACAGAAACAGGCCATGTCAGGGCCTCTGTGAGCTCCACACCAGGCAGGACTGGCTACAGCACTTGTTCAAAGTTATTAGGAATTTCACATCACACAGGAGAGCATTAAACCTAGCGCGGGGTGTTTCTGAGCTCGGGCCCTGAAGCTGGCCCCGGCACCAGCATTCCCCCCGGTGGGTCACACCGCCGTGCAGTGCAGAACGCCGCTGTGGGGCCTCGAACCCTTGGCGTGTCCGGGCACAGTTGTGCACACACTTGAGAACTGCAGCTCTAATGGGGTCACTTCGGGCCGAGCCTATCGCCTCGTGGGGGACAGCGGGACACAGGCCGGGGTCTGCGGGACTGGGAGTGGCACGGCCAGCCATGTTCCCTAGTCTTTCAGGGGTTTATCCAGCACCTTCTCGGTCTCGGCTGTGTTTGACTCCAGGCCCAGACGGAGTGTCTCAAGTCCCTGGACCCCTGACCCTGCTCTCCTTCCTTCCCTCAAATCTGTGCCCTAGCCGCCCCCGACGCTGGGAGGGGAGCCCCCAGTCTTCAGCAGGCCTCCTAGGGACACAGTTCCCTGTCCCACCTCAGTCCTATTCCTCATGTTCCTCCAACAGCTCAGCCACACTCCTGCCTCCTTCCAGGCCTTTGCCTCATTGCTTGCCCTTTATCCTGCTTTTTTATTTCCTTCCCAAAGTACTTCTCCTCCCGAAGCCCCGTTCAGTTCACCTGTGCGTGTACGGCCTCCCTCTTCTGCTAGGTGAGACCTTGGATGTTTTGCTCAGGCTGTAAGACCTGGCAAGCAGAGGGCCCTCGGGAAATGTTTGTTGAGTGAATGCACGATGAAACGGAGGTGAGGAGAGCTCTCCACCAGACAAGGGGCCCTCAGAGAGCCCTTTGGAAACTTTGATTAAAATTTGATTAAAGTGTGGCCTAGACTTGTTTCCTAGAGGCCAGGGAAGGCGGCCATCACCCGGCCGCGTGATCGTGGGCAAGCTGGGCCTCAATTTCCCCCTCCGTGGCAGACAGGGCCTCTCGGAGGCTGCCCCAGCCCGGGCCAGGACGAACTTGGGCGGGGTGGGCGGTGCCTTTGCCCGGGGCGCCGGCAGCCGAGGCTCTCCGCCTACAAGTCCCAGAGCCGCCCGCGCCCGGCCCCGCCCACCCCGCGCCCCGAGCCCCACCCGGCGAAACCCCGGCGCGGGAGGAGCGCCGGCCTGGAGCGCCGGCCTGGAGCGCGGCTGCACGCCGGGAGGCGGGCGTCTGCGGAGCACGTGCTGGCGCCGCGGGGGCCTGGGCTTCCCCAGCCGGGGGCGGCCGCCCAGGGCGGGGACACAGGCCCGGAAAAGCGGAAGGCGCGGGGCTCGGGAGGGGCATCTGTCCACCCCCGGCTAGGCGGGCTGGCTGCGTGCACCTCGCGCTCCTGCCCGGCCCGGAAGCGGGGGCCTCCTCCGGCGGGGGGCCGTGTGCGCCTTAACGCGCGGATGCCTGGGTAGGGGTTCCTTCACTCGTTCATCCTGTGGCCCCGTAGGTTTCTGCATCCCCGACCTCTCCCGTCGGGTGGCGCCACTTCCCCACGTGCCCCCATTTCTGCTTGGGAATCGGCTATTCACGCAACAGATCCTTAGGAACGGTCCGTCAGGTGTCAGGCCAGGGTTCCAGGCCCCCGGATACTGCAGGTAGGAAACAAGCATACACCCCCCCCCCAGGGGCTTACATTTCAGGAGTGGAGAGACAGGAATGAATGAATGAATGGTGAATATTATGTTTATATTTAGGTAATTTTTCTAGGGCGGTGAGAAGGAAGCAAAGAGGAGCAGACGGTGATAGGTGTTCTTTGGAGTCAGGGAAGGCCTGTGGGAACTGGTGAGAGCCAGAGCCATTGGAGGACGGCGAACAGCAGAGAGAACAGGATGCAAAGGCTCAGAGCCACCAACATTTATCCAACAGTTTCTGAGTGCTGGGCACTTTTATGTGGTCGATCCTCACACACCGCTAATACGGATAACGTTCATTTGTTTGGGGCCAGGTCCTTGACTAGGTGACCTTACATATATTAGATGATTTAACCTCAAAAGTCTTTGTCATCTGTCGGTACTATTAGCCCACTTTTAAGAGGGAGGGCACTGAGGCTCAGGGTTGCTTCCCCAAGGCCATGGAGGGCCGTAAATGATGACCAGTCCATGATCTCATTTATTCTCCCCACAGTCTTTAAGGAAGACTTGTGTCTCCCCACTTTGAGGGCTGGGTGGCTGGGACCGCAGAGAGGTTAGGTGAAGTGAGAATGAAGCTGAAGTCTTAGGGGGAGAGCCCAGACTCACGCCTCTAGTCTGGAAACACGGGTCCTTGTCTGAGACCATGCCTGCGTGTGAACACTTGTGGGTTGAATTGTGTCTCCCCCCAAATATGTTCAAGTCCTAACCCCTGGGACCCACGAACCTGACCTTATTTGGAGGTGGGGTTTTTTATGATACAATCAATTTAAGAGAAAGTCATATTGGATTAGTATGGGGCCTAATACAATAACTGTTGTCCTTACAAGAAGCCCACTCGAAGATGTACACACACGTGACAAAGAGCAGAGGCTGAAGACACGCATCTGCAGGCCAACGTGCGCCGTGACTGCTGGTGGCACGGGAAGCTAAGAGAAAGGCACGTGTGAAACAGATTCTCCCTTCTTTGTGCATTCAGAGCCCTCCTGACACCTTGACTTCGGACTTCTGGCCTCCAGAACCATGAGAGAATACATTTCTGTTGTCTTAAGCCACCCAGTCTGTGGTCATTGGCTGCGGCAGCCCTCGGAGACTCACGCAGGTGGAGGTACTGAGCAGGACAGAGCCCTGAGCACATGAAATCCCACAGCCTGTCACTCTTGGGTCTGGGAACCACCTTCAGAGCCAGCCGAGTCCTGGGTGTCATTCCCGGACCCAGGCGTGGGAGGCAGCCCTGTACCCGCTCTGGGCTTCAGCTGCTCAGCCGAGAGAGGGTTCTTCCACTTACAGCATCATCCTCCTCCCCACCCAACTGGGAACAGAACCAGCACCCACCTTCCCGGCCTCTCCCGGCCATCTCCGGAGCCTGGGCTCTTTCCCTCAGCGAGCAGCCAGGCTAGTACCCCAGCATCCCAGCTGCATCTCAGAAGCACCATCTGGTCTCTAACATCCCTCAAAAGCTAGTGTCCCTGCCCAGTCCTGCTCTCCACCTCCGTTCGCTTCTCTAGGGACTGGCCATCTCCCGGCCCGAGGCCGGCTCTAAGAGGGCAGGCCGCTGTCTGCGTTGTTCCCCGCCGTGTCCCCAGCGCCTGGCACAGGGAGGACACTCAGTCCATGTGTGCTGAGTGAGGGAACAAACACACGAATGAGCCCATTCCAGAAGCCCGGGATTGGGGGTGTGGAGGGATCTTTGTGGAGACCCAAGGAACTCAGGGTGTCTGTGGACTCAAGCTGGGGGTTGAAGGCAGGCTGCGGGGGCGGGCGGGAGCGTGCAGGCCCCCCGCGCCCACCTCCACCCAAACTGGAGGCTCGGGGAACCTTGAAAGAAAACATCGACGCAACAAACAAAAGAGGAAGCGCGGGAGACTTGGGGCCTGCAGACCTTGTTGCGTCGGCTGAGCCCGACTGGCCCGCGCTCTCGGCTTGGCAGGGCTCCTTCGGGCTCACCCTCCGCACATGGTGCCTTCTTCACAGGCATCGGTCTGGGGGTGGGGGCAGAGGGCAGCCCAGACAGCCCCGCATTCGTGTCCTGCACACATCACACGTCTGCCAGCGACAGGCCCCCCTGGGCCTCAGTTTCTTCAGCTCCAAGATGGGCGTCACGCTAGCAGCTTCCTCATAGCGGCTCTGGTGGGGCTGCAGGACACAAAGTGCTGAGGTCGTCCTCACGCTGAGTGGGAGCTCGGTAAATGCAAACTCCTGCAATTTTCGGGGTTTTTTTTTTTTTTTTTTTTTTTTACCAACACGCCTCAGTCTCCAGCCTACACAGCGGCCTGAGGCCAGGTGGGGAGGTGGGGACCTTGGCAGCCCTCCCACCCAGGCTCCTTCAGGGGTTCCCATTGCCTGGGGGACACAGTCCCAAAGCCCTCTGTTGGAGATGCCCTCCCGACCCCCAGCCGGTGTGGAGAGGCCCAGCCTGCCCCAGCCGTGTGCGCTCTCAGGGGCCCTCGGCTCTGAGCGGGCCTGGGACCCCGGGCAGTCTGCTGAGACCTAAGGCCCCTCCTCAGACAGCGGTTTCAAACAGTAAAATGGCTAGAAATGCAAAGGAAAAGAGTCACATTAAAATACAGCTATTAAAATATTTTTTAGAAGCAAGCGTGTGATTCAGGGCTGTGTGCCCTCTCGCTGAGGGGTTAGGTCACCAGAGCGAGCGGTGCCTTCACGGCGCTCTGGTTGTGAAGCGGCGATGAGCAAAATGCCCGCGAGCAGCGTGCCGTGCGGGCTTCAGGGTCACGGCTGCGGCCCAGGGCGCCCGGCTGGCCCGTGTCGGCCCGCCTCCGTGGAGAAGACTTCTTCCCCATCAGGCTCACAGACCCTGCGTTCTGTCCCCGGGCTGCAGCGCCTTCGCATGAGCTCCTCTGGCCAACGTCCCACGTTACCTTTACGGCTTAAAGCAACACAGATCGACCCTCTCGTTCTCCTTATTCCGGAGGTCAGAGCCCAGCAGGGGCCTCCCCGGACTCAAGTCACGGTGTTGGCAGGGCTGGAGGCTCTGGGGGGGCAATCGGTCCCCTTGCCCTTTCTCAGGGGCTGGGTTCCTTGGCTCGCGGCCCCCGCCCCCCTCCTCAGGAGCTGGTGCTCAGTGGGGCAAGCGGCTCGTGAGGCCACCTTCGGGGCTAATGGTCGTGTTTCATCCGTGGACAGCTTGGGCCACCGCCTCGGTCAACCTTAGAAAAGTGGCCAGCGCGGATTTGAAACAACATGGATTATAAACACGGCAGTTGCCCCTCGGAAGGCTGCACACCTTTTTGGCACTCTACAGGTTAGCGGCTGTGCGGGGAAGCCCCTCGCCCCGGTGCGGTGTGCGGCTGACCCCTGAGCTTCCAGAACTCCGCGAGAGCCAAGGCTAGGGAGGGGCGGAGCCCGTCCCTGCAGTGGGAGCGGGGGTTCCCTGGGGAGCGCTGCAGCGTGGCAGGTGCATGAGCCGCTTGCCCCAGGAGCCCAGGAGTGTGTTGGTGAAGGTGGCTGCAGGTACCGTGTGGACACGGTGTCTGTTCTGGCTCGATGGTGGGGGCAGGGGGCACCGTGTCTCACAGTTGAAAGGGGAACGGCTACCTGGGAACGCTGTCCTAGTCAGCTTGGGCTGCTGTGGCAGAGGACCACAGACTGGGGGGCTCAAAAGACAGAAGCGTATCTCCTCACAGTTCTGGAGGCCAGAAGCCAAGATCCAGGTGTTGGCAGGGCTGGTTTTTTGTGAAGCTGCCGTCCTTGGCTTGCATCGACGGTCTCCTCCCCGCGTCCTCACTCGGTCTCTCCTGGGTGTCGGTGTCCTAATCTCTTCTTAGGACACCAGCCACACTGGATTAGGGCCCACTCTGGGGACCTCATTTAATCACCTCTGTAAAGGCCCTGTCTCCCAATGCAGTCACATTCTGGTGCACTGGGGGTTGGGACTAACCACAGGAATTTGCGGGGCGGGGGGGGGGGGACACAATTCAGTCCATAACCTATACCTACTTTGCTTTTGCAGGCAACTCGTAGAATTGTGCTTGGGGCCTCCCATGTGGGTCAAGGGGCCCCTCCTGCAAAGTCCCACTGAGGCGGCCAAGGACTGGGGTTGTGTTATAGGAGGTCCCAAGAGATGAAGTGGCCCCTGGCACCAGGGTACATGCCACGAACCTAAAGACAGTGGGAAACCCCATGCCTCAAAGAATTCCCTCAGTAAAACTCAGCCTCCACTGCACTTCTGCTTTAAAGGTCAAGCCCAGGGCGCCTGGGCGGCTCCGTCGGTTAAGCGTCTGCCTTCGGCTCGGGCTGTATCACGGAGTCCTGGGATCCAGTCCCGCGTCGGGCTCCCCACCAGCGGGGAGTCGGCTTTTCCCTCTCCCTGTGCCCCTCCCCCTGCTCTCTCAAATAAATAAATAAAATCTTTAAAAATAAAAACATAAAAAAATAAAGGTCAAGCCCAGAGTCAGAAAGGTGCAGACTGGAAATGCAGGTCTACCTGGTGCCGGAGGAGGCCCGGGGTCAGGAGGGGGGCGCTCAGCCCTGCTGAGGAAGGCCCTGGGGGCACAGGGAGTCAAAGGCAGCCCCTCCAGGCCCTGGAGTGATGGTGACACTGCCCTTCAGGCTACCAGTGGCAGCTGAGTGGCTGAGTGTGGAGGCTGCAAAGCAGAGGAGGGGCCTCATGCTTCTGAGCCGTCCCCCTCGTGGAGAAGAAATGGAGGCAGGGGGAAGCACGCTGGCGCCTGGATGACCCGAAGGCCAGGGTGGGTTTGGGACCTCGAGGTGCTGGTGGTTGAGCTGCTTCTTAGCACTTTTGACCACCCCCTCCCTGCCGCCCCACCCCTCCCCCAGGGGGAAACTCCAGGGATAAGATCGCCTGCCAGTTCTCTTTAGGGGCTGACTCACATTTTAAGCAAGTATGCATCAGGCTTTTATTTGCTTTGGAAACAGCCCTCACCTTAGTATTTCTCACTATATTGATGCAAAATTCACAACAGACTTACAGCAGGCTATAAAATGACTTACTCTGCTTCTATAGGCCTTGTGGTGACATAACACCTGTTGTGATAAAAAATACTCAAAAAAAAAACCAACCAAACCTCTCAACACGACAGCCACATGGTTCTCCTGCCTCCTCCCCCCTTCTGCTGCTGGGGCTCTATGGAATCAGGGTGCCCTCACTTTGCAGGAAATCCCGCCGCTGAGCTGTGAAACGCAGTCTCTGGGCGTCAGCCCAACCCCTCACGGGAATAGGATGCTTGTGTTGAAACCGCCTCCTCCACCTGCAGCCTGGAGGGATTTCCCACCGACCAGCACATGTGCCTCTAGAGCGTTCAAAGTTACTGAAATTAGTCTCAAAATGGCCCTGTTGGCCCCTAGCACCCATCTGGGATGGAGGTTTGCATTTCCTTCTCTTTCCTTCCCAAAGCAAGGCAGAGAGAATGCCGAAGGGTGAGTGGAGACAGAGTCGCCCACACCACAGGCAACAAAACTTCAGTGTCCCATAAGGAAACCGGGGAGGGGGGCATTGTATTTTAAGTAGAAAAATCAGGAATCTGACCTCTAAAAAATTCTCGACTTTAGTATTCTAAGGAGGCCATCAATCCTTGTAAAGGTAAAAGTATAATTTTAAAGGATATTTTTCTAACAGGATAAATAATCCTTCAACCCCACTTCCCAACTATCTTACAAGCTTAGTAACAACACCACATGGAGAGCCAGCACTCACTTCTTTGAACAAGCACAAGTCCAAGGAATAGAATACACAACATACACCCCTGAGCCTGGCACTGGGGTCGTGGGCGCCACCTCCTGGCGGCCTGGAAACACAGCCCGGGGCTGCGAGAAGCCGCCTCCAGACAATGGAGGTCCCAGGACAGCCGGGTCTGTGGACATTTTGGCCCCATGGGAGAGGAACTTCCCACGGATGTCATCCCACCTGGAAGTCAGAGCAGTAGCAGCTAGAATTTGAGCACTCATTATGGGCCAGCCACAGCAGCACCCTGCGGGCTTTAACTCTGAATACTCCCACCAATCTTTTGCAAATGCTGCTCTCAATGTCTCCCATTGGACAGATGAGGTCCCCAGGGCTCAGAGAAGTAGAAATCACATGCTCAAGGCCCCACAGCAGGGATTTGGAGGCAGGCAGTCCATGTTCTTAACTATGTACAGTGTCATACAGGTATTTCAAACATCCTCTTATAGTCAATAGACAGTCCTTTTCTCATTTGGGGGAAAGTGCAAGGAAACGGTCATGACTGGTACTCACGGCAGTACTATGGGTCCTCAACCACGCTAAGGCGTAACAGGGAGAAAAATCCCAGTCCAGGACACGATTAACATCTGTAACACATATACACGGAGACACATACATACACACGTAATGGTAGCAACGTTGAGCAAAACAATACTTACCATCACTGTGTGTGAGCTAGTGAACGTATAAAATATATTTTAATGTAGTCTTGCAGCTCCATTAAAAACATGCTAGTCGCAACAACTATAGTCATTTCACAACCTACGAGGAGATCACGATTTAATCTGGAAAATGCCGACTTCCGTGTTCCTAATGTGTTTGGTCATTTCTCACAGAGCCCCTCCTTCAAAGGAAAAATCACATTTTGCTTGAATGAAAAAAAAAAAATTTCCCAAGTCACTCCAAAAATGGCAGAGAGGTTCTACCAAGCAGCCTAGAACATACAGAATAACGTCCCGTTAACAGAATTCTCTAGTGAGGTATTTTGTCCCTCGAAGAAGACGTTAGGTGGTATGTTTTAACTTCCATTGTATTATTTCATGGCTTTTTATTGTCTTATTTTCATTGTGTAAATGTTTATGGTTACTTTCTAACTTTGGGCAAAAGATAACAGTTTTCCATATATGTAATCTTTTTCTTTAAATTTATGGCAGTGACTAATTTTGTGGGGGCAACTGTGTTTTTTAGAAGTGGATCGACTTAAAGAAAAATAAGGAAATCATGGTGAAACTGGTGACCAGATGAATGATGAATGTGCTTAGGAAGCTGCATGGGAACCAGCCCGGAAACACACCAAGCATCTGAGCAGCTTCTCCCTCGGCAGAATCCCGCTCCTCAGGAAGAAGGGCGAGGACACATGGTCGTAAGGTGGCTGCTCACCCTGTTCTACCAAATCCCACCCAAGCATCCTCGTGTCCAGGCCCAGGACAGACGAAGCCGCCCCTCACACGGGTCAGGCAGGCAGGGTTTAGGAGGCCCCCTCGATGGCAGAGGACTCTGGAGAAGCTCACAGACACGCACACAAAGCACCGCGTTTCCAGGCCATTTTGGTGTCTGTCTCAAAGAACACGGGGTGAGACCAAACGTGGCAGCAACAGAGGTGGGCCTTCCTGCACACGACTCCCACCTGCTCTGACCCGTCTCCTTTCTGGCGAGTTCTCGCCGCCAGGCTGTGTCCACAGTTACTGCCCAGTGTGGCATCACGCGCAGAGCCAAGGCCTAGGAAAACCAAGGAGACATCACACGAAAGCAACCTCTTAACTTTAGAATCTGGTTGGTAGATAGGTGTTCACTGCGAAGCTGTTCCCGCTCAACACGTTTGGGAATTTTCATGAGAAAATGTTGGAGAACGTAAGTGAACAAGACAACCTGTCTTCTCCGTTAGGCTTACACTCCCCTCTTCCCATGAAGGCAGGACCTCTGGGTGTAAATCTTTTTTAAGCTTTTATCTGAGAGAGCGAGCGAGCGAGCACGGGCACAGAGTGAGAGTGAAAGGGAGAAGCAGACTTCCCATGAGCAGAGGCCAATGCGGGACTCGATCCCAGGACCCTGAGATCATGACCTGAGCCGAAGGCAGACCCTTAACCGACTGAGCCACCCAGGCGCCCCATGGGTGTCCATCTTTAATGGCACAGCGACTTGTCATTAAAGCCGTCAAGATTACACTTGTATCTTTCTCAACTAGAAGATCCCAGCAAATTTATGAGCAGCGTATAGTATGGGTACCTGCAGGAGTGACGTTTAAGATGGGGAGCTCCTCAAAGACTCCATATCCTTTTAGGAAACATGAAAACAAATATCTTAAGAAGTTCAGTGATTTCAACAAGTATTTCCTGGTTCATCACTAGGAAACCCATAGCAGGCCTTTATGCTCTAGGTTCTGGGCAGGTGGAGAACCGAGCCCCGGCCCCATCTACCAGGGTTCAATCCCCATGGGCACCAAGGAGCTCCCTCACTTCTGGTTTCCGGCACCCCAACGTGGGACTTCGGCGGATGTTTTAAGTTAGCCGACGGAACAACCTATCCCCTTGGTAACGTGGCGAGGCCCGGGCTTGGAAAAGGACACTCTACAAAGCTCCTGGTTTAGACTCATGATTTCCAGGTCCTTTTCAACCATCGCCAGTCACAAGCTTATAAAGAGAATTATGAAATTACGGCTAAAGCAACGCTCATAAATGTTGCCTACCTGTCAGCAAAGCCGGCTACTGGGATAACTGAGCTTGACTCTCAGCAGAGCGGTCCTACTTACCCCCTCTTCCCACACACACAGGGCTGATTCATGAAAAGTGAGGTGTAAATAATTAACTTGAAAATTCAGGTTTTTTAACCAGTACACCTGCCTTTCTCTCTCAAAAAATAACATTTTTCATGCAAAAAGATAGAGCTGAAGAGTTAACAGGTCTGATCTTACTTGTGATCTGACTACCAAAGAACTTTTTAAACCATTGAGTGCAGGCAATCTCTTCCAGTAGAAAATTTTATTTTCATTGCTTTTCATGAGTAGGCAAACACAACTTACAATACTGTCAAAGCCAGATTTCCAAACTCAGCAAGTTAGTTTACATACCAGTCCTAAACAGTAAAGCATAAGCAGCATTTGGGATCACAGAGTAAAAACACAACAACAGACTCAAAAGTCAAATGTTAAGCTGAATTTCATTTCGGATACTTACCAATCAAGAATTTTAAATGATGAGAAATAAAAAAAAAAGGACCTACCAGCACTGGGGCACGACTGAAGAGCACCCGTGGCGCGGGGGGCTCGGGTCCTAACCTGAAGGCCACACAAACATCACCCACTTGGGCTTGCGCACAAAGGCCTGCCCCTCAGCGCACGGAACAGGCCCCGTTCCGGCCACCGGGACCTCTGCCCGGCGGAGCCAAACACCGCTGGGGAGGTTAAAGACGGAACGAAGGAACAAGAGAAACACACATCCAGCCTCTGCCGGCCTGCACTTGAAGCTGCCGCTAGACACTCCACACGGCAGTCACAGCTCAGGATCCCCTTTCTTCTAAGGGGCAAGACAGCTGCATATCCCCAAGGGCGGCTCCAATCACAAATCAAAACCCTGGATGCTGCGCGACAGGATGGCCGCTTCAGAGCTTAGGGGGCAGGCAAGGGGAGAGAGACACACATAGGGAGCTTAGTAGGGAATCTTCAAAATATTTTATTACAAAATACAGTACAGCGTTCATAGAATGTTTCCCAATGTTCTCGAATACATACATGGCTGAATGAAGCACTGCAAAATACCTGGCAGTCGCCCACAGGAATCTAACTTCTAGAATCTATTTCAATCCCCGTGGAGTCACAGAAGAAATCTGTAACAGGCAGTGGAATGGAGAGAAGGACAGTCACCGTGGCCGGCAGGGCTCCTGACTGCTGATCAAGGACACTGTTTTCTCCGGGGCTTGAAATCCACATCCAGGGCTGACAACCTACCAAACACTGGGACCCAAATCCGTACAAAGACGAGGCAGAGTAGAGAGGAAACAGCTCTGGACAACCCAGAAGTCTCCGGCCACTACTTCTTATTCCTGGGTTTTAGCTCTTCGGCTGCATTACGCAGGAAAATGTAATTTTTCTTTTGGGGATTATAAAATTCATGTCCCTAAAGGGGCGGAAAAACACACACACAACAATCTTATCATTAAAAAGCAAAAATTAGCATTTTGTGGGCACTTTGTATATGCCTAGTCCTGTGCTACATACATGAAACAATGTACCTGGGGGAACAAAACAGGTTTATGGGGGGAAAGAAAAGTCAAATGTTAAACAAATTTAAATTTTGGTTTCAAAGGAAAGGTTAAGGACTTGGTGGAAATTCGTCTTCGGTGTCCCACTTAGAGGAATGATCTTCTACATATTTTTCAGTGCTAAGCCTCTTTAACCCACTACCACCTCAATGCCAAGGTGACCACCCACAAGGAGCAAGGCCTCCAGGGAGGGCGGTGGAGGACTGGCTCAGACCTGAGGTTTCACAGAAGAGGAGACATCTGCTCTATGACTTCCTGGGGCTGGGGGCAAGGGCCAGGATGAGCCGGCCCACACAGACCCAGAGAGAAGTGCAAGTACGTGTGGTGGTCAGTGAGTCTGCCCATGGGCAGGCGGAAGGGAAGCCTGGCAATCAGGACCAGGCTGGACTATGAAGGACAGTGAAGGGTAGACTGAGGCCGTTGAACATTATCCCCCAGAAAAAGGCACAGCAGCCAGAAGCTGTAAGTGGTTCATAGTGCCAGGACAGCGGAGGGGGTGGTGGGCAAGGCCGAAGTGAGCACCTCGGGTGACCCGAAGACCTGAACAGGGAGACGGGGAGGGCCTCCGGCTGCACTCTGCCTCCTCTACCGTAGTGACGTGTTTTATTCTCATCCCTTGACAGACACGCCCAGATGGTTCTAGAAGTTTAGCTCAATGGTGACCAGAAGTTCCCATCATAATACACGAAGTGCAGCTTTTCTGGACAGCTGCATTCGGGCAGCAAGCTCGGAACATTAGTCCTATGTGATCACGATTTCATCCCGAAGAGAACTGTCCTTAAACTAAGAACAGTGTGAACTTCCCAAAGGAACTCTTTTTAAATTTAAAAGAGTGTAATTTAAGTAACTCCTAGTGTAAGTTGACATTAATTGTTCAGATGAATTCATCTTGAGCAGCATTCACAGCAATGAGCTTTCTCACTTCTTTCAATTCGATTCCCATTTTTCAATGCCTGCAACACGCGGTTCCCTGAGCGTGACCTGGGGGAGGGGGGCCAGAGGTGCAGCCTGAGGCAGCCGCGGGCGGAGCTCGTGGACCAGGGAGCCCCTTTGAAGGGCCCATGGAGAAACCAAGGCCCTGGGCCACAGCCTGCTCCAGCCCCGGCTCCGCAGAACCGGAAAAGACACCTTTGCAAAAAACTGCGTGTGGCTGCCACAGGCGGGCGGACACACACGTGGCGCACCAGTAGCACGGACCGCCCGGCCGCAGAATGGAACGGGCGAGAGATCCACTCAACGCCGGGGGCAAACGCCATGATTCTTATAACGGGTGAAAGAAGCCAGGCCAAAAAGACATAAAATTCTAGAAAACGCAAGCTCGTCTATGACAGAAAGCAGATTGAGGTTCGTGGCGGGGGGGGGGGGGGGGGGGGGGGGCGGGGATGACAGCAATACATACGGAAACTTCTGGGGGAGATAAAAGTGTTATCTTAAAACAAGGTTATCTGGACTGTGGTGATGGTTTCACGGGTACATACAGATATTGAAAGTGACCACCGTGCAGGACTACTGCACCCCCAGGATACCTGAGCAAAGCAGCTTCAAGAAACACAGCGCAGCTGCCCGGCCCGCATCAGCACACACCCAGCGAGACAGGGCTCGGGTGTGGAGGCCGGGTGGGCAGGGGGACCGCAGGTAAAGCCACCAGAGACTGGGGACTGCCCAGCTCTTTTGAGAGAGAGAGAATCAAAGGTGACACTGAGACCCCCAGTGAACAGACAGTGACTGACTCAAAGGAGGGACCCAGGAGAGGCAGTGAGCCTGGAGGATAAAGGACGCACGGGCGGGAGTTACAAGACTTTCTCTCCTAAGTGAAGGCACTCTGGGCACGCTGTGCATTCACGCTGTTGGGACGAGGATACTGGAAGAGAAGCGGAGTGCGAGCTCAGGAACCAAGTCAGAGACTGAAGGGTCGGTCACTGGTTTGCGTTGGGAGAACCCCAAGGAGAACCAGTCAGGCTAGAGCTGACAGGGAAGGGCGGCACTCAGGAGGCAGCCAAAGGAACAGAAGCTAGTGGTGTTAACCCCACTGATGCGTTCATCAGTCGAGGAAAACAAGGTGTCCCAGCTAGCTTTGGCATGGCCGAAGGCTTCAGTGTGTGCTTACAGATGGAGGACCAGGAGCCGGTGGGCAGGGAGAGAAGGTGCTCGCAGAAGGAGAGAGAACAGAGGGGTGTGAGGGAGTCTGGGGCATGTCTGGGGTGGGAGGCAGGCGGAAGGAAATGGGCCAGGGCAGACAGGCACGCGTGCAGATGAAAGGGAAAGACACTGAGGAGGGCAAAGCCTTTCTGGGTGAGGCCAGCGACCTCACCAGTCAGGAACCTGGGCAGCAAGGGCAGAGCAGGGAAAAGTCTGAAAGGCTGCTGTGGAGAGGGGGCTGGGGGGTGGCATGAGAAAAATGAACAAACAATCCAGGACAACCAGCAGCTGAGAAGCAAACACGTGGGCTGGCCGAGAAACATCAGCTGTTAGCCAGCAGCCTGGAGCCCCAATCCCGCGGTCTGCTCCCCTTACCACCATGCTGGGATGCCTCAAAAATGCAGCCTCGACCCTATCAGCCCCTAACTCCCTTCCCCAGATAATAAACAAAGCAGCAATGCCTCCAGTGAAAGCCCCATGCTCTGGCCCTGCTGTCCCTCCAGCAGCCCTCACCGTGCCCCCTCATACTCTGGCAACCACCCTGGGCCTCACTGAAGGACTTAGAGCCTCCTGGAGTGACGGCCTCCAGCTCACTCTACTTCTGACCTCACAATGACCAGACCCTTCCCAGGGGCAGGTTCCCAGGGAAAGGCTCTACAGCTATGACTTTGGCCAAATCCCCACACCTTTTGAGGGGACTTGTGCTATTTCCCTTTGCAGTGACGGGATGGTGACCTGCCAAGGTCACCAGCAAGACCAGAGAAGAGTCACAACTCATGCCCAGGCCTTCCGACTCCAGAGCCTGGCACCACTGCCTTAGAGTTTCCACAGCAGGCCTGGGAATGCTCACCTTTGACCAGTCGTAGCTGGAAGCATAGGCAAATATGTTTCCATTGTGATTGAAGCAGCAAGCCGATATCGGCTGATCTAACTGTTCTGAAGTTTTTAGTTTCGTTCTGGCATCTTTGTCCCAAAAGCTGAATCTACCATCAGATCCCACAGTGGCAAGAGTGCCATGGACAGGATGGAATGCGATCCCATTTACCTGCAAGGATTAACACGCATGATGAGAAGCGGTGGAAAAGGGAGGAGGAATCAGGTTTGTACCGGTATGTGCCTCTGGCTTCACTTGGGAAACAAAAAGTTCGGACTGCCGCTTCATGAGTGCTGGCTGCCCGCGGACCTCAGGAGAAACTAGCCATGCTTCTGTGATCAACTGCCAGCCCAGAACCGAATTGCATCTCTTGTTATGAACACAAGTCAGCAGAAGTTCACGAGTACGTAGCCAGGGACGCCAAGGAGTGGACCTCAGGGAAGTGCCTTTTTCTTTTTCAGCAATCAGCAATTTCTCAGTTTCAACTAAGCGTGTGAGCGGTCGGGCAGCACTCAGAAGGAGGGGGAAGGCCCCAAGAGCCGTCCGCTTGCAATCAGCAGCAGCGGAGAGCAAAGATGGTCAATGTGGCACAAAAACAGACAACCAGGACCTACAGTGTAATCCATCGATCTATGCCCATGAACATGCACAACGAAAGAGTGAGTCCCGTAATGACTCAGCCACCCACCTCCAAGTTTAGTTTCTAGATGCCTTTTCAAGGTTAAGGTTTCTAAAAACGTACCGCGTAGATGTCCTGAGGGGCTGAAGTATTGGTTCCGTTCGAGCGGTGACATTTGAAGGTAAAGTTATCTTTGGCGCTGAAAAGCAAAGGCTCAACTGAGTTTTCCTTTCTGAAAAAGTCTCAAGTGAAAATTCGCAAGCAAATGGAGCCCACTTACGGATTTGGGGGGTTGATGTAGTGAATAGCAACCCTCCCCTCAATGCTTCCCAGGGCGAAACCAGTCGGCTTGTTCTGTTTGTCTTTAAAAATAGCCACACATCGATGCTATGGTTTGAAAGAAAATAGTATGTTATCCCAAAGTAAAATATAAGATTTCATAACTAAGTGAAGGTAAATAACGTTCACCTCATTTTTGGGTTTCACAAAAACCAGAAACATATTATACAAACACGGTCAATTATTTTTAGTCCTCCACCAAGCGTTATTTTCTACCTCTATTCAGCCACGTGACTTTACGAACAAACTGCGGACCACATGCTTGTGTCTGGCGCTGCTCTTCCTTTACCGCCGGAAGGGCCTGCTGTCCTTCCAGCAGTGCACACACCCCCTTGAACCCCACCCGTTCCTATTCCAGTGCTGGCCCCCGTTTCACAGCCCACCACTAACCAAGTGGGCACGCTGCAGCAACTCACCCAATGTTTCTGCACCTCTGCTTCCCCAAATGGAGAAGGGAAATAGCATCTGCCCAGCGATCACAGGGGAAACAAAGGTCATGTGGGAGAGTGGACGTGACCAGCACTTTTTTTTTTTTTTTTTGTGACCAGCGCTTTCTAAACTGCGACCACACGATGCAGAAGCAACACGCTGCACTTGATCTAACACCGGTTCTGGGGACCCAAAGGAGGGTCTCCTGGACTCTACAGAAGATCCCACAGAAGAGCCCATGACCCAGCCGCTTGGGCAGAGGAGAAGCCAGGGCCTGGGTCCTGACTCCCTCTTTCCCGTCGTGACAACCTGGCCTACTCCAGAGGACCACCCACCCTACCCAAACTGAGGTTCTATCTTCCGTGAGGAGTTCAGGAGGCATGGGGGCAGGATCAGAGCCTCTGGATGAAGCCACAGAGAATGAAGGTAAAGAGCAGTTTCTGTTATTATGACAGTTGCTAGAGCACACAAATTTCCTAAGTAAAAGGAAAAATACATGCTAGTTCTATTTCCTTATCATTTGCCTTTTTTGAACAAGCAGCTCATTACTTTTGAGAGTGGAAAAAAAATTAATGAAAAGAGGCAAAAGCCTGTAAGTCAGCAGGAACCATGACTGTGCCTCCCATGCTCACCTCTGGGGGGCACCATTTATAAGAACACAACCACACAGTGGCCCTATGCAAAGACTGAGGGCCTGCCTCAGCAAATCAAAGACCAGGGTGCATGGCACAGGTAGCAGGAAATGAAGCCAGTTAGACTAGGTTTTGTCAAGGAATTTGGGATTTATTCAAAGGGAAATGAGGAGTCAGTGCTGAGTTTTTAAGGAGAGGTGTGGCAAAGTCAGATGTGCCATTGTAAGAGCCCCCTGACCCATGCATGGAGAGTGGATCAAAGGAGGGACAAGATCTAAGCTCTTACAGTCACAAAAGGAGACTCGGATTAGATGTGGCAGGAGGGAAGGAGCAAAATGAACAGATTCCAAAACACCTGCAGGGCAGAAGGGAACCTGGAGATCAGTGAGACAGGAGAAAAGGAGGGGGAGCAGATCAAGGGTGACTTCCAGATTTCCAGCTTAGGCAAGAGCAGGTGGAGGTCCCATCTCATGAGATGCAGAGCACATGGGGAGGAGGCGGCTGAGGGTGGTAGGCAGGAGCAGGTTAAGGTTGTTTGTTCACTCAGCAAACATCTGCAGAAACCTTCTATGCATTAGACCTGGTTCTAGGAGCTGAGGACGAGGTGGCAACAAAGAGAAATCTCTGCTCCGCCTGAATTTACATTCTAGTGGACAACATGAAACAGAATACGTAAAACATGTACGCGTGTAGATCTTTAAGGTATATACATACACACACAGTTTTGGGGAAAACAGCCAGTGAGAAGCCTGAAAAGAGGTAACATCTAAAGATCTGCAGAAAGTGGTCCCAGGTTTGGTGTGAGATACTGCTGGGCTGAAATGCTGGGGGACACGCAAAGGAGCTGTCAGACTGTGGGTGTCCCGACGTCTGTTAGGGATCTGAGTCCCCAGACCACAAGGTATACTTAACTGACAGCAAGGACAGGAGATGAGGTTCTGCTTCAGTAGAGAAGGGGGCAGGCAAGGGCAGAGGCCTGGGGAGCTCCAACATGCAGCAACAACCATCAAGGAAGACGAAGTAGCCACCGGAGAGGCAGTGGGTAAGAGGTGGGCATTAGAGAGGCCAGGGGCAGGGTGTTTAAGAACATGTCAGAACATGAACGCTGCTCTGTGAGCTAAATGAGGGCTGGTCAGCGTCCCCAGAATTATGGATGAGGAAGCCATCGGTGGCCAAGCCAAAAACAGTTTCGGTGGAGTAACGGGGGCAGAAGCCTCAAAGGAGTCGCGTGAGAAATGAGTGGGAGGTAAGGAAACTAAGAAAACTCATGTGAGATGCTTAACTGCAAAGGAAAAGGGGTCCAGGTGGTACCGGAGGATGTGGGGCAAGAGAGTTTGCTTTCTAGGATGAATGAGACTGGAGCACGTATCCGTGCTAGGGGTGCCAATGGGGGGGCGGGGGGCAAGTGTCCAGATATCCCTGGAGGAGGGGGGTCACCATGGAGCCCCACCACAAAACCAGCATTCAGAGCACAGACTTCACCTAACTGGCAGGAGAAAGGCAGGGAAAGATGCAGGCGCAGGCAGACTTCTAGATTCCCCAGGAAGAAGGTAAGAAGCTCCCCACCACTATGTTCTCTGAGCAGGAGCCAAGCTGATCTGCTGAGACAAACGCTTGAGGAGGGAGAGCCTAGAGAGTCTGTGGCGGGTGGGAGACTGCACGGAAAAGCCTAGTGTTGTGTGGGCCCAACGAAGGCAGAGCGGAGGCTGGGCGCTAGGACCCGACGGAGCCCACCCACGGAGGCACACAACTGTATACAGCAGTGTCCGGCCATCCAGGGGCACCTCTGGAGACAACAGAGAAGTTGGGCTCCTCCAGGGATGGACACTATCTACCCACAAAATACGTGTGCTTGTATCCTTAAACTCACCCCTTTAAAAATACTTCTAGGTGTCTGAAAGTACAACTATACTCCACACGTGACACAAAGTACACACTTCCTGATCTTACATGTGACTCACCTGATGCTTCAGTGGAGATTCTATCCTCCTGAATTCAGAAGGTTGATTCTCTAACTGGTAGACAATCAGTCCTCTCTCTGCAGTTGCCACCACGGCCATAGGGTAGATCTAGGGAACGGAGGGAAGCAGAGACATGATTAAAATGAAGGAATGTGTTTTTTTAAATACCAAAATATTAGATCCATGTTTTTAGACTCAGAAAAATAAGTCTGAATTTTTTTTAAGTTTAAAAAATCCAATGATATCACAACATTCTTCATGAAAATCTAGGGAAATAATTATTTGAAAGAACATCCATTTTTAAAAGACTCATTTTTTACAACTATAAACTATAGGATTTTTTTTTTTAAATACTGAGGAATAGAGAAGAAGTGAAAATCACCTACACCACCCTTTCAAATGCTAACTGCTGTTAATATCATGCTATGTTTTCCTCTAGGGCTTCTCCGGGCATCATGCATGCTTATGTATATATGTATGTATGTTCCTACATAATTTATGTCCTTCACTCAAGGCGTGTATTCCAAGAATACTAGCTGTTGCTGTCCAATATTCCCTCAAACGAGTTCATTTAACCTCACTGGTCTTGTTGGCTTATCAGGCCACATCCAAGCTTTCATTACATTATACAGAACAAAGACCATCTGTGTCTTTTTTTCTCATGATAAATTCCTAAAAGTGGAATTACTGGCCGTTAGCACAAAACTGGAAGACTTATAACCAAATGGACAGAGAAAGTTCTTGTTTCTCTTCCACTCAGTCCCCAAAGATCCAACACCACACCACACATTACTGCCCACTTTCCTACAGCCACAACAGATGTTATATACTGATGGCATGCGGCCATTTGAACTATATCCTCTGTGTTTTATTATTCAAGTTAGAGGGATTTTTAGATTACCCTCTAACTGCAAACTGTCGTAAGGTAAGAAATTTGTACTCCTCTTAAAAGGATATATATTGGGCGCCTGGGTGGCTCAGTTGGTTAAGCGACTGCCTTCGGCTCAGGTCATGATCCTGGAGTCCCGGGATCGAGTCCCACATCGGGCTCCCTGCTCAGCAGGGAGTCTGCTTCTCCCTCTGACCCTCCTCCCTCTCGTGCTCTCTCTCATTCTCTCTCTCACAAATAAAAAAAAAAAAAAATTAAAAAAAAAAGGATATATATTAAGTTAGAAATCCCTCACCACATCGGCACAGTAACATCTTTCAGGGAGCTGCAAAACCATCATGGGATTTGATGATCGTGTATCCCAAAACTAAAAGCAAAAAAAAAAAAAAAAAAAAAAGCCAGTAAGCGACCATTCAGAGCTATCGTCCAAACAGTGTAAGAATTAATGTCACTCCTGGTCAGGCCGTGCAGTCCCCTCACTGGTGTATCATACCTTCAAAGTCTTATCCCAACTCCCGGTCATCACACAGCTGTAGTTTGGTGCTTTGATCCAATGTATGGTTTTCACAGGAGCATCGTGCTTGCAAGAAGACAAAATCAAAACAGATCAAGATAAATGTTAACTATGTGTAAGCAGCTTCAGTTCTGGAAACTCAAAGAGAAGGCACAAATTTAAATACTGAGGTCAGGGGCGCCTGGGTGGCTCAGTCGTTAAGTGTCTGCCTCCGGCTCGGGTCATGATCCCACGGTCCTGGGATCAAGCCCCGCGTCGGACTCCCCACTCCGCGGGAGGCCTGCTTCTCCCTCTCCTACTCCCCTTGCTTGTGGAATTCCCTCTCTCTCTGTCAAATAAATAAAATCTTAAAAAATAAATAAATAAATAAATAAACACTGAGGTCATACCAAACACCAAAGGATATCCAAGCCCTTCCCAATGACCGTGACATTCAATTTAACCTAAGAACATAGATCTACTTTCCATCCTGACAAACATTAATTTTATTTTACCCATAATGAGAGTCAAAGTAAGCCCCTCCCTAGGGAGATATTCAGAAATAACTAGTTGGGAACTCTACAGTTTCATTTATTGACTAAGGTGACGTGAATGAAGAGATCAAAGAGATGCTTCTGGCACAGTCACACATACTGCGAGCTCAGAGTAGGTAATGCCTTTCTGAAAACGGTTTTGGGTCAAGAGGCCCCCCTTCCCAACCAGGTCAGACCCTTTGGTTCTCGCGTCTTTGAGCTTCATTACTTGTGCCCTTCCCGCCTGCTGTTCCTAGTAAAAGCTCCAGGAGCGCGTGCAAACGTTCCTCTTACTCACTGCTGTGTCTCTACTCCTACCAGCAGTGCCGGGCACAGAGCAGGCCTTCAGTAAATACTCGTCAAATGAACCAGTGTCCAAACGCAGTTGGTAAAAGGCAAGCCACACATAGCTGTCAGAACGTCGAACACATGAATGCTGAGGCCCACCTGTGACACCTGTCTTTTACAGGCTTTAATATCACTAACTCCTTAGGACACCATCCTTACCTACACACATACAGAAGACCCATGACAGACCATCTGTGAAACACCAATAGGACTAAGAGTGGTTATTACCCTGGTGTTACTCTGATGCTAAAGAGGTTTCTGGAATGCATAAGTCTAACTGATCTGGTAGAGTCAACTGCATTTCTTCTATACTAGAGAATTAGAATTTAAAAGTCATCACCACCCCGGCACCAGCCTTTCTGGGCGCAGCGTTTATTACCTGTGCAATCTGTATTGCCTGGTTACTGTTGAGGTCCCACATTTTGGCAGTTTTATCACATGATGCTGTAAATACTTTGCTCCCATCCTAAAAGAAAATCAAGAAAATCTGTCACTCTAAAAAAATATATATACAATTTCCATCTGTATGTTAGGTTGATCATATTGAGGCAGGTTTTGTTTTGCAATTTTTATTTTTCTAATTATTGGGGAGCCAGTGTATTATAAACTCACTGTCACATACGAAACACATTTTTCGCTCTGTTTCTTCATTACTGATTTATTTTCCTAAGAGATACCAAATAAACAGGATAAAAAAATTCAAACAACATGTGAAGTTATACAGGGAAAATGAAGTCTCCCGCCCCTGACCCTCTCCTTTCTCATGGGCCACTGACTACCTTCCATGAGTAGTTTTTACAAATCCTGCATCCATATGTAGTAGGGGCCACTTACACATATTCTTCTTCTGGTTAATTTCAAGCCTTTTTTTTTTTTTTTTAAGATTTTTATTTATTTTATTTGACAGAGCACGAGCGAGCACACAAGCAGGAAGAGCAGCAGGCAGAGGGAGAGGATGAGGGAGAAGCAGACTCTCCGCAGAGAAGAGAGACCAACTCGAGGCTCGATCCCAGGATCCCAGGACCATGACCCAAGCCAAAGGCAGACACTTAACCAACTGAGCCACCTAGGTGCCCCAATTTCAAGTCTTTTTTGATCAATTTCAAGCCTTCACAAAAGTTGCAAGAATAAAAACAATGAACACCCACAAACCCTTCACCTAGAATCACCAATGGTAAACATTTTGGCACATTTAGTGCATCGTTCTCTCTTTATATACACACACATGCATTTATTATCATTATACGTTTGTTCAGCTACGTATCTGATAGCATTCTAAAGTGCACACCATAAAACTACACTAATTTTCAATAATCATTGGTCCTATGAAAACTACAGAACAGCTTAACAAATTAGCAATCATTGTGTAGTGGTTTTAAAAATATTCAAATATAGAACTCATAAATGAAGTCATATATGAAAAAACACAGGATAATTTTTAGAAAGAGAAAAACTAAATGGAAAGTCTAGAACAGTGGTTAGCAAATTTCTTCTTAAAGAGCCATTTATTTAGTGAATAACTCCTTAACTTAAAGTCATAATAGCTTGAAAGCAGCCATACACGTTATGTAAATGAATGTGGCTGTGCGCCAATAAAACTTTATTTACAAAAATAGGCAGTGGGCCATTTCTGGCCCATGGGCCATAGTCTGCTGACCAGTGACCTAGATTATCTCATTTCTGGTTCCAAAGCTCAAAGATTTACTGCCATCCTTCCTTAGCAACAATTTCTTCCCATATAAAGTCACCAGTTCTCCAACTGAAAGAAAAGATAAAACCTGCTTCTCTATCAGTGAAGTTATAAGGGTAACTCCATAAATCCTTAGAAAGATACCCATGTATGTCGTGGGCTACCCTGAGATTGAGCGCGACACACTGGCCTCTCAACCTCATTATAAAATGCCCATCCTACGGCTGTAATCAGCACCACGGAGCAGCAGGCCAGATCCCACTGGGCATACCTATACGGAGGCTAATCTAGCAAAAGCCATGGCAGAGAAACAGTATTTGCAAGTGCTCTCCAGCCAGCTGCTCCCCACCCTGCTATGGCCACACAGCGAACCATGTGTTCTTACAGCGCTGAAGAATCATCTTCACCAAGTTTGGGTTTTATGCTTCCAAGGTAACTCTGGCGCTTTTGTGCTTCTGTGGTGGTGTTATATGTGTACCTTCCTCTCCCAAACGCTCTTCCCACCTCCCACACTAGCCCGTTCCCCTTCCTGTAAGCCTCCGAGGGAGGCTGTCAAGCACAGGGGTTCTGGAGCCAGGAAGGTCTGGGTCTGGGCCTCGACCTAGCCATTCACTACGTTCCCTCAGACAAGTCTGTCAACTAACCCCGTGTTAGCCACTTTATGTAGATGCAGTCTAGCTGCCACAAAGTTCTACCATCTGCAATTCTGTCTGTCCTGAATATGGTATTTGCCCATCTTGCCTACTTCCCTTTCCACTATATCCCCAGGGCTTTAGCATACTAGAGGAGCCTGATAATTATTTGCTTAATTAAATATCATCTGTTGTAATTATTATTACCTTCATGTTACAAATGAGGAAACAAACACAGACAGATTAAGAAACCTGCCAAAATCAAAATGCTGAAGAGTTAGAGCCCAAATTTGAACTAGAGCTGGATGATACAATGCTCAAAAAGCTACAGGCACAGGGTTCATTTCTCTTTGAAGATTCAGTTCAACTTGTCTCCTCAGTGAGGCCTTCACGGCACCCCTCCAAAAATTTATAGCTGCTTTCTGTGTTCCCTACAAGCCAGCACCAGGACACCCTGACCCTCTCAGAGCTCGGCTCACTATGTTAGAACTCTTCATTACCGTGTTTGATTCTTCCATTAGATGACACACAACTTGGAGAAAGGAAATAGCTATCTTTGTTTTTTGTAAATGCCAACAGCCACTCAGTAACATGTGGGCAACAGAATTCCTTTATCAGTTAATTCTACTTCTTATTCTACTTTGTAAGAAACTTTACATTCTGATCTGTTACCCAATCGTAAAAAAAAAGATTTTCAACTTACTCAAGTTGCTGCTTTTCCACATGTAAACTAAAAATAAGTTGTATCTGCAATCACTTTTCAAATTGTTTTCACAAGTCTATTATTGTCTCATAATAATCCAAATCAGGTATGTCAAGAAAACATTTTTCAGATGACAAAAATGCTCAGAGAAGCCTATCATAGCTAATGATGAAAACGGGAGCAATTCTGTCTCCTAAACCATTTCAAAATATTTATAAATAGAATCATTTCTTAGTTATAAAATCAAATAAGATCACATAAATGAATGGTGTAATTTGAAAATGACAACATAAAATAAAAGTAGTTTGGCAATTTCTCACAAAATTAAACATATATGTAACATACAACACAGCAATCCCACTACTAGATATTAACCCCAGAGAAATGAAAACTTTTGTTCACAGAAAATCCAGTACACAATTGTTTACAGCGGCATTATTTGTAATGACCACAATGGGAAACAATCCAAATGTCCTCCTAGTGAACAAACGGTGACACATTCACACAATGGGATACCGCTCAGCGAGAAGGACACCTACTGACTGACATAACGACCTGCATGGGTCTCAGGTGCATTCTGCTGAGTGAAAGCAGCCAGACTCCAAGATGACACGGTACAGGACTAGTCACGTGACATTCTGGGACAGAAAACACATCGGTGGTTTCCAGCAGCGAGAAACTGAGGAGCACGTGACTGAAGGGCAGGAGGGAATCTGGGGCTGTACTGTTCTGTACCCTGACCACAACTCTACGCATTTCTCTAAACTGACAAAATTATACACTAAAAAGGTTCAATTTTATTGTCTGCAATTCATAACTAATGAATCTGACTAAAAATTACATATAAGGCCTGACAGGGGCCTGGAGGCTTGGCTTCCTCAACATGGAGGTGCATCTGTCTGCCCCCGTCACTCGGGCCCCCGTTTTCTTGCCTCTGCTGGGCTCAGCTGCTGGGCAGCAGTGGCAGAAGGAAGAGAAAGGCTGAGCTGTCCACTGGCACTGGCTCCTCCTTTATGAAGGGGACAGGCCCCTTTACAGCTGCAGCTCTTGCTGTGGCTCACCAGTTACCTTCCCTTCTGGTGCACCTTTGGGAAGGATCCCTTCGATACATCCTCCCCTATCAAAAACTCACAGCCAAATAAACTTGAACATATTTGCTTGTATTACTGATGCTCAGGATCTGGGAGGAAAAAGAATTCCAAAAACCCCAAAAACTTCAAATACCTATTAATAGAAAAGGATTCTTTTATTCTCTAGGATTTACCTTCTGGGATACTAAATTTCTAATTTTAAAATGACAAAAATTCATGGCATAAACGTAGGAAGAGCTTCCAGAAATAATTCAATTGTTTGCTTAAGGTAACATGTCAATAAAATGAGCTTTTTATGCAAGAAAAACTCAAATAAACTGAAGCTAACATTAACTGACTACATTAGGAATATCAATAAATTATTGTACTGACACTCAGAAACTTAGAATTCCAATAATGTGTATACATACATGCTATTTGTGGCTCAGGTTATATAAAAGTAGAAATATATAAATACTCTAGGTAACACATGATTTTATGTTGTAGAAAACATGAAAAATGGAATGAAACTTACATCACTCCAGCAGACATCTAACACAGGCCCCGTGTGCATCTGCTGGGCTTTTGGAATAGTCTGTCCACTATCTTGAACTTCCCAGCAGCGAACCTACAGTAATATGACAAATTAATGCAAATACAGCAACTTATGACATTTTACATGCATTTAACACCCAATAACTGATGGGGTGCAACTTAAATATACACAAACTTCTCATATAAACCTAATTATCTAACTTTAAGAATAAAGCAATTGAGGGCCGCCTGGGTGGCGCAGTCGGTCAGGCGTCCGACTCATGGTTTCGGCTCAGGTCATGATCTCAGGGTCGTGGGATCGAGCCCTGCGTTGGGCTCCGGGCTCATCTCAGAGTCTGCTTGAGATCTCTCCCTCTGCCCCTCCTGCTCGTGCTCCCTCCCTAAAATAAACAAACAAATCTTAAAAAAAAAATAAAGCAATTGAAAAGTCTACTCAAGGAGCTATTTCCCTATTCCTATTTTCCAAGCCATCAAAATATACAAATTCTTTTGCTTACACCTAAAACTGCGGATAAATTTCTCATCGCATCTGTGAGATACATCTGTCTTCTGAAGTACAATGTTATCCATCACCATCCAGACAACCAAGACCACAGGGGAAACTTACCTTTCTTCTCTGAATATTCTGGTTTTTTACATCATTTTTTCCCCTGATTATAAATGTAATGCATTTTACTTGAGAGATTTTGTAAATATGACAAGAAAATAAAAAATCCCCTTACTCCCACCAGACTATAGTTAATAGTTCGTTGTGCTTTCAGTGTTTCTATGCACACATATTTTCTTCAAAAAACTAGATTATAGAGTACCTTCACTCTTTTAACTGAAGCTTTTCTCCCTTGCATTATTAACTGCCATTAAATATTCTTCTAACATTTTTCAGCAGTGAATCATGTGAAGTCTTTCCAGAAACATGTAGAAACCAAACCTGCTCAACCATGACTACCTTCCTCCTCCTCCTATTCTCTCCTCAACCCCCCGCTACCCCCACTGTTGCATAAAAATCTTTTCCAAAACTTTTAAAATGGTTTTCCAGCACACAAACATACCATAAAATACATTATTTGTTATTACAATTTTCAAAACTTCCACTAGCATGAAGACTTTTTAAAATGAGATTGGGACACCCGGGTGGCTCAGTTCGTAAAGCATCTACCTTCAGCTCAAGTCATGATCCCAGGGTCTTGGGATCAAGTCCTGCATCGGGCTCCTTGCTCAGCAGAGCAGGGACCCTGCTTCTCCCCATGCCTGCCGCTCCCCCTGCTTGTGCGCTCTTTCTGACAAATAAATAAAATCTTTTAAATAAAATAAAAATAAAATACAATACAATGAGGCAGTATCAGGTAGTGGCTAGGAGTACAGATCCGGGGTCACACTGCTGGGGCAGCATCCCGGCTGCTGCTTCCTTAGATGTGGGACATGGGCCAGTTATTCTACATCTCTAACTTTCATAACCTGTGTCAGAAGATGGAGGACAGTAGGATCACTGCGTTAGCTGTTAAGGGATTAATTCAGTTATGCACGTAAAGTACATTATTGGAGATCTTCCTCAAGCCCCAGAGGGGAACCACTGAGATGCAGGGGTATAAACTTAAGGATTTCTGATAAATATTGCCAATTAGCTTCAGAAGAGCTGTACCAATTTATATACCCACCAGCGGTACATGTAAGGTCTCAGCTTTTTTTTTTTTTTGCTGGGATCAAGTGTTATTCTTTTAAACTTCTCATTTTGTTAACTTGACAGGGTCTCCATCACAGAAGTTTGAATTTATCTGCTGAGTGTGGCTGAATGGTTCAAGTTCACACCGATGGGCCACCTGCACTCCTTTTGCAAAGTGCCTCTTCACATCCTTTGCTTATTTTTCTACCAGAGTTTTTATCTTTCCTTTTGTGCACTATGATTTCTTGTCTTTCTTTTTGTACACAATAGGTTAAGTATAACGTCTATGCGGGATGTGTGCTATATCCGAAATTGAAAAAAGTTTACCATTTGCCTTAAGACATTTTCAGGATACCTATAAGTTTATGTATACCACCATGGATAACAGTCATTCTCAATGATACTACATTTGATTTGGGAATCCATGTCAAGTTACTGAACTAGAGTAGGAATTTTTGAGTGATATGATCATGCTTTTTTAACAAAAATCAGTGTAACAAGTGATGTCTGCCCTACTCAGAAGGGTCACACCCACTGATTTCTTTAAAAAGGTCACCTCTGTTTCATTCACTTGGGAAAGAATGAAGCCGAATGGAAAGCTAACCTTGCCCATACAAAGAGATAAGACTTCTAGAACATGCACATAAGGAGCACTTACATCATTAGCCCACGATCCTGCAATAAGAAAGTTGCCGGGCAAGGTTGGTGGGCTAAAAGATAGACAACCAATGCTGTCATCAGGAGAGGATGTTACTTCAATATCCTGGGGGGGGGGGGGAAGGAAGTCAATGTTACAACATAGGAATCATCAATTTCATTCAAAATTGTTTTCTTTCTCACTGAACACTCATGGTGGACCTTCCTTGTGCTAAGAACTAAGTGAACTGGACCTCTCTTGCTTTGATCCAAAGAAGGAGTCATAAAGGAGCTAGTGGAAGGGCTAGCACTGCTGGGACCTGAGGCAGCACTCTCAATGAAATGCCCAGGATGATGTTTTCCACGTGAGAGCCCACCAGTTCACTCTGGCCCCAAACTGCTCGATCAGAGCCATTGCCTGCCCCCACCCCAATGTAAATTCTGATTCAACAGTTGTGGGCTGGGCCCTGGGAATCCACAATTTTAACAAGCACCTCAGTGACTTAAGTGAAGAAAGTCAGGGGGCACAGGACACTAGCGCAGGGGACACCATTTCTGTGCTCCAAGTTTGAGAAAGTGGGCTAGACAAAGTTTCAGAGCTTTTGACCCAAAGGAGGCTCCCAAGCTATCTGGATCTCTCTCACTGTGGGAAACCCTGGGCTGTAATTTCCTAAACATCCCGTGAAACTTCATGTGGTACCTTCATAGGGTTGTGGTTATCTGTGCTTGTGCTGCCAAACATGCTGGTCCCACTAGTTCCAAAACCCGAGGTGGTTCCAAACAGACTCATTTTGGCCCTAAAAAATAATGGAAAACGTTAAGGACAGGTCCTTTCTTCAGTAATCAATATCCCTGAGAGCTAATATAAAGCTAATTAAGCCACAGAAGGGAAAAATGACTTGATGCTAGGTTTCTCTCTTTTAAAGAGATCTAAATACGGATAATCGGGGCGACTGGGTGGCTCAGTCAGTTAAGTGTCTGCCTTCAGCTCGGGTCATGATCCCAGAGTCCTGGGATCGAATCCGGAATCGGGCTCTCTGCTCAGCGGGGAGCCTGCTTCTCCCTCTGCCTAAAGCTCTGCCTACTTGTGCTCTCCCTCTCGCTATCTCTGTCAAATAAGTAAATTAAAAAAAAATTTTTTAAGATTTTACTTATTCATTTGAGACACAGAGATACAGAGAGAGAGCATGAGCAGAGGGAGAGGCAGGGAGAGAGGGAGAAGGAGGCTCCAGGCTGAGCAGAGAGCCCTACGCAGGGCTCAATCCCAGGACCCTGGGATCATGACCTGAGCTGAAGGCAGACACTTAACCATCTGAGCCACCCAGGCGCCCCATAAAATCTTAAAAAAAAAAAAAAAAAAAAGTGTTAAGTAAGTGCTTTTTAAATATGAAATATTTTAGAACAGTTTTTGATTTATAGAAAATTGTAAAGACAGAGTTCCTATACACCCCATATCCAGTTTCCTTATTTCCTTCTTTCATTTGTCACCATTAGTAAACCAGTACATTACAGCAAGTACTTTCAGTCACCAGCTAGAAAATAAATTCACCCCTTTCTTACATAATTTGAGACACTGAGCTTTGCACCAGGAATACAACAGTAAACCAGCAGAAGGCCCCACTCTTCCAGGTCACCACTCAGTGAGAATTTACTTTCCTCTTACTAATTTCTACACTCTGGCTTAGGTCCTATGTCTGCATGAAGTTACTAAGGAAAACAATTAGTCCTGGCAAAGATTCAGCAATTTCTCTGTAGAACAAGTTTTAAAAAGTAATCCACTTGGTTTAACTGAGTATCAAAAGGTCTAGTATTAGGTTCTGAACAACAGAGAATGGGGAAATTGCTAGGGATTTTGGAAAGGCATTTGGGATTCCCAACTTCATGAACAAAATGAGTGGGATATCCTGGTCAAAGCAACAGCTCTGAGCACGTTAATATCTCAGAAGCAGCTCCGTGAGAGGCCGTGGTGTGTGCCAACTACCTGTGCCTCAAATGTCAGGGGGGCACTTAAACACCAGTTAACCGCATGAGTGAACAGAGGAGTAACAAAGCTACTGCAGTCACGAGCTACGGGGCTTTACGCAGGTTATTTAGCCTTGATTTTCTCATCCACAAAAAGAGATTCACTAACATCCAGTTCACGGAATCATGACAACCAAGTGAGGTCACGTGCCCGGGGCCTGAAAATTCTTTCTTCTGTTCCTTCCCTCTCTTCAGCTATCAAGTTGGGAGAGAACATTTCTGGCATTTGGGATGAACTTAGGGAAGGAGCAAGGCTCATCCAAGTATCAGTCAGCCTATGTGGAGCACACGTTACACAGGGCATGGGGAGCCCTCAAGGAGCTCGGAGGACACGTGTACATCTCCAAACAACCTCCGTGCCCGCGCCGCATTCGGCCTCTCCCGCTCTGGGGGCATCCTTTCCACCTGTGAACACGGCGAGCTCAGCCCTGCCCTGCAGCACTTCTACTATCTGCTCCTTCGGCCTGGGATGATTCGCCCTCTCCCAAGCCTCCAGCTGTCTCGGTCTGTCTCCTGAGAATGCTGGGGGGTGGGGGTGGTGACGGAGATGTTCTCAAACTGACCTGCGGGGGATGCGTACACAACTGTATTCAACTTCCCAAACTCATAAAAGGCCCACTTTAAATGCGTGATAGCAGGTAAGCTGTACTTCAGTAAAGCTGTTAGACCTATCTTTTCCCCCTCAGAGGCCCCACTGCCTTCCTGATTTAACATATCCAACCTCAGGTAACACCACCCTGTCCTCCTCGGAGCACCTGTCACGACCTAGTACTGTGTGCCATCAACCTCTTCCCCAGCAAAACGTCAGCTCCAAGAACAGAGGGCGGTCTGGACTCCTCTTAGAAACAGCCGGCGCTCGGCAGGGAGCCCGGGCCAGGGCGGCTGGTAGTTAACAGACACTTGCCTGGGGGCAACGTGTCTCTGTGTTTACAGTAAATACTTGGCAGAGGAGGACGGAAACAAAGGAACAGACAAGTTTCAGAGATAAGTGCAACGAAGAAAGGTTAACGCGGGAGAGACCGAAAGGGACGGACGCCCTTCTGTAGAAGGGTCAGGGAAGGCTTCTCCGAGGAGGTGGGAGCACGTGTCTGATAAGCCAGAACTGTTAACAGGGAAGGACGGAGACGACAGACGCTGCCATCAACTCTGGGACCCTTCCCGGTGCCTCAGTTTCCCCACGAGAAGGACGAGGGGGTTAGACCCGGGGAGACCCCAGAGCCCCTCCCAGGGGCCAGTAATGAAGCTCGCTAACCGGCCGGCTCGCGCCCAGGGACATCGCTGCCCGGCGCACTCCGCCGGGGGGCCGGGCATCGGAGGCGTCATGGCGGCGGGGAGCGAGGGAGGCGGCACGGGGCCTACCTGAGAGTCACGCCGCGACGGGGAGCCGGTGGCGGGCAGCGGGAAGGACTCGGGAGCCTGCGAACCCGCTCGGGCGCGGAGGTGGCGAAGGCGAGTCGCCGAGCACAGAAACCCCAAGGGCCCAAATACCCTCACGCCGGTGAAGGAAACGGCCCCAATTACCGTGGACCCACCGCGCAGGCGCCTCGGAGCCACTTCCTGTGTCGCCCGGAAGGCAGGGAAGGAAGAAAAAGGCTCCCCCCTCCCTGGAGGCGAAGGCACATGCGCAGAAGCGCCATTGACGCCAAGACGGAGTCCCCGTACCAGCAATTTGCGGATTGGTCGAAAGTTGGTGTGGCCGCCTGCATGTTGCCAAGCAACCGTTTTGATAGATTCGCAGCTCAGCTGATGGATGGTCGTTAGTATTTTCTCTTGAGAATTACGTCCATCATATTTCTGATTCCCGCCAACCCAAGTCCAAAGCCATTCTCGGAGAAGCCGATGGAACGATGCCTCGGTCGGCGGTGAAGTCGGCCAGCCTGGGTTCCGGCCCTGGACCTCGTGTTTGCCGATTGGGGCGTCGTAAGCCATCCCGGGCTCTTTGGGCCTCGGTTTCCCTCCGTGAAATTGGCATAATGATGCCCGACTTCGAGGGGAGTTCTTAGTTTCAAGTGAAGGCACATACGTGAAAGACTTTTTGCTAAGTGTAAGTTTCCGTAAGAATGCGAAGGGGCTGTTAAGACGCGCGCGCGCGCCAACTCCAAATATTTCAGCTGGTGGCTGAATTCCTGAAGGAAAAAAAGAGGCAGGGATCTGCTGAGGTTGTGGGACAGACGCAGAATCTTCTCCTTTGCTAGTCAGTGTGGTCTGCGAACCAGGAGTCTTGATACCTGCAGGGAGCTTTCAGACCCGCAGGACCTTGTTATAAAATGCAGATTCAGAAGGTCCAGGGGGACTGAGAACCCACATTTCTAGCAGATTCCCAGCTGAGCTTGCCGTGCCAGGCACGGCGGCCGCTGAGCACCAGGAACCTAGATGAGGTATTTGGAATCATTTGGGGGAACTTTTGTAAAGCCCTGCTGCCTGGGCCTCACAGAGATTTCTGATTTAGTTAGTTTGCGGTGGGACAGAGGGAACTAATCTTTTTTCATAAGCTCCCCCAAGTGATTCTAAGATGCAGGCAAGCTTGAGAATCTCTAGATCGTGATAGTAATAATAGCTCTCTTGAGCACTAGATGGTCCAACTCCTGTAATTTCCAGAGCAGCCCTATAAGGTAGGTACTGTAATCTCCGTTTGATAGAAAGGAAAGCGCGGCGGAGAGAGAGAACATCCTTGTCAGACATCACACAGCGGTTAAGCGGCAGAGCCAGAGAGGTCTTCGGGTACCTAACTCCACCAGCATCATCTTGGAATCCTCTCTTGACAAGTACTCCCTCCTCAACGACACCTTTCCTCATTCTTTCCTAGATGGATCATCTCATACCATCTCTTCTTTAACCTCTCGGAGCCCCTCAGTGCTTATCATATTCTGTCTCATAAAACAGTGCAAGTATTTGCCTTGTCTAGCTTCCTAGATTTTAAACGTTATGCCGTACTCCCGTGCATGATGGTAGAGGGGATATCTGTGGTCAGTTGCCATGTTAAATAGTCACCTATTTTACAGTAATCCTTTTTAGAAATAACTCTTGAGAATTAGAATTCTGATGGTTGCCAATAGCTACTACTGTTAGGTTTTCATCTCCATCAAAGACAGGTAGCAAAGCCAAAACGCAGTGCATTTTGCTCTCCCATTTCCTTTTCCCAAATAAATGAAAGTTATTTTAAGTAAGTTTCCATCATAAACTTGAAATGAATGTAATTATCTAAACTGCATGTATCTGCAATCCCCTTTCAAATTTCTTTTCAAAACATTTTTATTTATTTTCAAATTTTAATGACTCCTGTTGATTTTTCATTGCTCTCCATTTCGCAGCACTGAGCACAGTGTCTTACACATATATGCTGTTAAATCAGTATTTGTTGAATTATATTTTCCATGCCTGAGGAATATTCCAGAAACCTCTATTATGATACAGATTCTCATATAGTACTGGTTATTCAGCATACTTTAAAAGAATCTTTCTGCCATCTAGGGACATATAACTGGTGATCTCCTTTTGCATATACCATCAGGGGAAGAAGAGCAACAGCATGGGTGCACCCAAATGTAACAACAACTAACACCCCTTGACTTCTTCTGAACAGAGTTACTCAAACACTTTACATGAATTATCTCATTTAATCCTCACAATGACTCTATGGGGGCATTTTTATTGTTGTTGTTATTTCCATCTTACAGTTGACAAAACCAAGGCCAGCTTGTAACCTGTCCCAGTCACAGAGGCAGTGAGTAGAAGGGGAACTGGGATGCAAGCCGCCTGGCCCCACAATCTGACTCCACACCTCCCCAGACGGCAGACTGCAGCAAGTCACCTCACTTCTTCCCTCTAGAAACAAGAAGGGGGATCAAAATGATCTGTATGCATGGGTAGAATTATTGAGCCATGAAGTGTAGGCAAAAAATTATCAAAAAGAAAAAATAATTAAAATTAAATTTCAGTTATGGCTATCATTCGCATTGGCGAACACTTCTGCAATTCTTACCCAAGGCAATATTTATATTCCATTTCTAGGTGAATAGAAACTAAATATGCTTGTAAGCTTAGTATCAATTCCTTTTCACTTAAAGTGATTTTTAATTTTGAAATTTTAATTAAAAAATTCTTTTTTTAAAAAGACTTTATTTGAGAGGGGGAGAGAGAGAGAGAGCATGAGCTGGGGGAGGGACAGAGGCAGAGGGAGAAGTAGGCTCCCCACTGGGCAGGGAGCCCAAAGTGGGACTCGATCCCAGGACCCCGGGATCATGACCTGAGCCGAAGGCAGACGCTTAACTGACAGAGCCACCCAGGCGCCCTAATTAAAAAGTTCTAATATGTTAAGTTTTTATAAAGAGCTTGATTGCCAAGAAGCATACACGAAGTGCAGCTTTACAAGGACTTGGAGGCATCCAAAGCTGATGATACAGAATGGATTTTTTCAAGTAGTACTGTCTCACACAGGAATTCTCATGGTTTTACCCAACTTCTTTTGCCGTGTCTCAGACTCTTCTACCCCATTCCTTAAAACAATGACTTGAAAATATTTTAAAGAAATATCCCCCCAGGAGAGCCTGGGTGGCTCAATCAGTTAAGTGTCCGACTCTTGATTTCTGCTCAGGTCGTGACCTGGGGGTCCTGGGATCAAGCCCCATGTCGAGCTCCACACTCAGCAGGGAGCCTGCTTCAGGATTCCCTCTCTCCCTCTGCCCCTACCTCTGCTCTCTCTCTCTCTAAATAAATAAATCTAAAAAAAAAAAAAAAAAAATGAAAGAAAAAGAAATACCCCCCAAAATAGCAGGAGGATTTGAGAGAACGACAGAGTTTCTGCCAGCAGAGGGCGCCTTTGGCTTGTGTTTGCAGGATTGTTTCCTTGGGATATAGACTTTCAAAGGTGAACCCAAGTCCAAACAGAAGTCATGTTTCTCAGTACTTTGCTACGAAAACAGTCTACTGCAAATATTTTTTAGTGCACATGTGTATGTGGTTTAGCTTTCACAGCGTCTGTTCTTAGCATCCGTTCTTTTCAGCACCAATAAGCAGATACCTCTGTCAAACAGTTCAACCAAGATGCTCCAGTTAAAGGAAGTCATAGATGAAATCCTGGTATGTTTTTGCCTATTTCATAGAAACTGCAATATGTGTTTTTTTTCTCCATGAAATCATGACTTCTCAAGTCACTTAGCACCATCAATGATGACAGTTATATTTCCCAGAAACCTGGGGATATTACAAGAGCTTTTATTTTATGAGGGTGATTATGAGCTCTTAAGGAAAAAAATAAGATTCTCTGAACATCTTTTTGTTGCACCAGGTTTTATTCACTTTCATTATAAACACATTCCAATACCATTGTTCTTTCTTAATTAAAATTATGAAAATATAAAAATAAACACAGATGATGGGGCGCCTGGGTGGCTCAGTCGTTAAGCGTCTGCCTTCGGCTCAGGTCATGGTCCCATGGTCCTGGGATCGAGCCCCGCATCGGGCTCCCTGCTCAGCGGGAAGCCTGCTTCTCCCTCTCCCGCTCCCCCTGCTTGTGTTCCCTCTCTCGCTGTGTCTCTCTCTGTCAAATAAATAGAATCTTTAAAAAAAAAAATAAAAAAATAAATAAAATAAAATAAACACAGATGATGGTAGAGGGGATATCTGTTGTCAGTTGCCATGTTAAATAGTCACCTATTTTACAGTAATCCTTTTTAGAAATGACTCTTGAGAATTAGAATTCTAGAGGGTTCCCAAATAGCTACTACTGTTAGGTTTTCACCTCCATCAAAGATAGGTGGCAAAGCCAAAACGCAGTGCATTTTGCTCTCCCATTTCCTTTTCCCAAATAAATGAACGTTATTTTAAGTAAGTTTCCATCATAAACTTGAAATGAATGTAGTTATCTAAACTGAATGTATCTGCAATCCCCTTTCAAATTTCTTTTCAAAAATTTTTATTTATTTTCAAATTTTAATGACTCCTGTAGATTTCTCATTGCTTTCCATTTTGACAGTATGTCCTAATCCAGACACCTTGCAGCTTGACCAAGTATTTCTAGGTTAGTGATGTTCTCCTTCACAGAACTTGTCAAAGTTCAGTGACATTAGATGTTAAGGAAGGAAGAAAGGTATAAATTCAAAGAAACACTGTGATTTATAAAAATGTCTTTACAATTTGGGATAGTCTCACAAGTCAATTTGATAGTCTCACAGAATATTCTCAAAATGAAATACTTGGTTCTGACATGACCAAGGGGAAATAACAGAATTGTGACATTGCAGGCTTGGCATCAGGAGGACCTGATTTGACCACTAGCCAACGGTAAGAATTGTAGACGTTTCCGGAACAGTGTGCCCCCTCAGCCACACGTAACGCATTCACGTGTGCCAGTCTCGTGGTTAAAGCAGGAGCTGCGGAGCCAGGCTCTGGGGGTAAGTCCCAGCTCCACTGCTTAGTAACTATGTGACCTTGGGAAAAGCTCCTGAGCAGCTCTGTACCTTTGTTGTCTTATCTGTAAAGTGGGGATGATAAGAAAAGTACCTAGCTCACAGAGTTTCTGTGAAGATGAAATTAATGTTCAAAACACCCAGAAAAATATGTGGCACATAATAGGTGCTATACAAGTATTTTCTTTTCTTATTATATGACCTTATTTAATGTTTACCAGAACCTCTTGTGTAAGGCCAGCTTCATGGGTGCAGTCACGCCAGGCCCCACGCTAAGAGCCCCCAGTGCGCGCTTTAATTCTCTGCTAATGTCTTGAAATTCTTAATAATTTTTGAACAAGGACCCTACACTTACATTTTGCACTGGCCCCACATATTCAGTAGCTGGTCCTGCTCTTGAGGTAGACAGTGTTACTGTCCCCACTCTGCCCCGTTCTGGCTACGTGGCTTTGGACAAGCAACATCCCCCGTGTTTTCACCTGTAAACTACGGATGTAATTACAGACCTGCCAGGGCCCTTGGGAGGGTTAAGATAATGTGTAAGCAGTGATTGGCACAGGTAAGTTCTCAGAAATGGGACCCACTATTACTAACATCTATTTTGATAAAATAACTCACCAACAATTCTGTTCTCCTCTAAATACAGATTCTTACTTACAATTACAAGTAACTTCAGTGCAGTTAAACGTTTGCTGAAAGTACAGAATAAAGTCATAAAACTCATCTCTGGAAAAACTCAGAGAGGGTTATGAGGGGAGATGATCGAATCTTTACTATTACAGAAAGACCTTATTAAAATTTGAGGCTTCTGTAAATCTTGAACATGTTTCATAAACATGGCCTAGAGGGGAAGTCAGGGGACTTGATGTGTGGTGAGAATGGATAAAACCTTGGGGAAATTTTCAAATAAATTGTTAATAATAAAAAGCATACTCAGAAACAAAATTAAGTGCTTCAGACTGCATAAACCCAAATATTTATTCATAATAAATTTTACTACTTCCACAAGTGAATGAATGGGGTGTGACCCCTACACCATGAAGACAAAAAAGAAAGCAACTAAAAAGGAAATACTAGACACTCTAATTCATTTGCAACTTCTCAAATTTAGGTTATTATTAGTTTTGATACTAAAAGATGCTTCATGCCTTAACATTAGTTACATTGTAGAAATTAAATATTTTTGCAGACTTTGATGGCATTTTTACAATATTTTTTTCAAATAAAATTTAGAAGTCAAAATAATGTATACTCCTTTATAAGTTACTTTAGAACATAGGATAGAACTCAGTCTCTACAGAGAAGGATAAAGTCTTCTAAAGAAAATTGTTTTGACAAAAAATATAATTAGTGGAAAATTATTTTACCTCTACAGAATTAAGAATATATGTTCTTTCCACAACAGTATCTACTACTGAAAATAAAACTAATGAAAAACCTCTTGCAATCACAAGATATATTCTGATATGTTTTTATATCCATCCTCCAAATTTTAATTTGTTAGGTAGGTACACTCTGGAAAGATAATCTGATGATAGGAAGGTCAAAGCTTGAATTTCTGCCTTCATTTTAGAGTCTGCCATTATTTCCATCTGTCAATAAAAGTAAAGTACAGCTGTGACCAAGTCCTGTGCTACAGCTCTATTGACTCAAACCTAGTAAATCTAGGCTTGTTTTATTCTCAGAAGCCACGGGCAATAGCTTTTAGGTCAGCCAAGACATTCCAGAGCTGTTACAGAAAAAAATGTCAGAAGAATACCCAGTATGGATATCTCTGATAACTAGAAATGGTCTGGTGTGTTTATGTAATTTCTTTCTTCCCCCCCATAAACTATGATGCAGCCATAGACGATGGGTAGAGAACTATGATGAGGATAAAAATAGGTCAGCTCCATCCATCTGATCTTATCTATTAGCATTCGTAATTCAGTGTTTGAACAACCATTTACTGCCAAGCACCACTCACATTAGTTGTTGGTTATATAAAATTTCAAGGAGGATATTTACAGAATATTATGTGAATAGCCACTATGAAAGTTAAAGGCAATAAAACATACAACACCTGAATTTTAGAAAGAAACATACTTCTTTTCTCCAAAATGGTTGGCAAGTAACATAAGGTCTTTTCAGGACACTGTCAAGTTTCATCTGGTCCCGTTTTGTCAGCGGAATTAAAGTATCTCTAGGTATATTTAACCTAGAAAAAATACATGAAAAAAAATCAGCAAAAACAGAGTGCTTCTATAACTTAAAGGTCACATATTTATTTGTATTTATTATACTATGTCAAGAAACTCAGAAATAACAGGTAAGATAAATCCCTCTTTTAAAGCCAGAATTTGGGAGATGTCCTAGATCAGCAAGGATTCAAGTTCATAGTGGATGTCCATTCTAAATTGTTGTTTTCCTTCCCGTCACACTCACAGGACAATGACAAGAACAGAGACATTGGTACTAAACACAATGCCAACAGCACTCCATCAAGTGTATGGACACCACCGTGGCTCCCAGAGCGCTACGGCCTCGAAGCAGGGAGCTATAGAATATGCGTGGCCAGCCCCAAAAGTCACTATGGGATCTCAGGTTCCACTGAGCACTTCATTCTTTGTAATTCATTGAGAACTTTCAGGGCCAAGGACATTAGTCTATTTCTAACTTATTTTCACTTAAGCGCACGTGTGTGCACACATACACACACCCCTATCTAGTTTTAAGTTTTAAAAAAAGTGGATTGTAATTTTTTCTTGGTGTGTGTTTTAAAAACAGGACAGGAAAGGTCCAGGATTTATGGTATAGACTACTTTTTGAAGTAACAAATCCTGGATTTCCCAGGAGAGCTCTAGTTTCAAATAGTCTTTTTCAACGTCCCCACAATTATGACCATTTGCCAGTGGCAGCTTTCAGATAGGGTGACAATCTGATTAAAAGTTGAGGGGGGAGCTAGAGGATTTCCCGTGAAGCTGTGTTTGTGTAGCTATCACACTTTTTAAAAATTTCACTGTCCATTTATTTGGAGTGGCTTTGAGGGCACTGATGGAATTTATGAGATGCAGCTGGAGTTTCTCCAAGCCCTCCACCTTAATAGTTATCAGATCATTTATCCTGAATTTGTGTTAGGAAAGCTCTTCATGCAAACAGATCACCCCCAAGAGATTTTGACCATGACACATACACCAAATGGAACAAAACTTTGATCCACTAGAGTGTAAATATTCAAAAATCAAAAACTAAATGTTTTCTCTTATGCCCACATTTTGTAAGAAGTGGCAATCACCCAAAACCTGTTCATGTTCCAAATTTAGGAACAAGGACCAGGTACCAGGGTTTGCTCGCTGCTTAAAGAAACCCAATAAACACGTTTAAGTTCATTCATATTGGCCAATTAAACAATAAAATATTTTTAAATATCACATTAGCAGAGATGAATAAAAGTGACCATGTCCCATGCTGAGGGACAGGTGGGCTCTCATTCTCCAGGGAAAACAAAATAATTAACCTATCAGGAGGGCAGTCAAAATCTTAAAAATGTGCATACCCTTTGACCCAGCAATTCTGGGAATTCAGCCTTGGGGACTAAGGGACTAATTAAAGATGCGGGCGAAGATTTAGTTACAGGAGGGACCATCAAAGCACTATTTATCAGAGATTTGGAAACCACCCAAATGTCTGACTACGAGGCACTGGCTGAATAAACACTGGTACATCCAGAATTGGAACTCAGTGAGAGAAGACACTAGAATGAGGTCATGGGTACGGAAAAGTGATTTCATTGTTGTGTGAGAGAAGCAGATTACAAAGTAACAAAGTATGATCCCATTTTTGTGAAAAAGTTATGGCTATGCACAGAGTGTAATAATAATCTACAGTGGTAAAGCTGTTCGTCAGTAGGTGATTTTTATCTTGTTACATAATGGTATTTTTTTCTATAATGAACATATATGTTAAACTTGACAAAATTTAGGTTCCCAAATGTTAAGTAATCTTAAAATGAGATTTTTTTTATGAAATTAAAATTTTAAATCTATGGTAAAATTGATTCATATGGCAAACGATGTTGTCAATGATTACCATTTAACTAGATTCAATGTCTTACACTTTCAGAGTATAAAAATATTACAAAATCTTAAAAAAAATAAAAAAATAAAAATATTACAAAATCTTTTAACCATAAAGGTAAAACAAAAACTATTTTCTAGCTGAAAGTTCAGTTAACCAAATTCATTCAAGCATTTTGGTAATTGAAACAGAAACATCGATGAATTTAATTCATAATTCTATAATCCTGAGTCATAGTGACAATATAAACAAAACACATTAAGAGCTTTCCCATATAGTCACTTTTACGGCTTATTGTTAATATTATGATAAGTCATCATTTTAAATATCCTAGTTTTACTAAAACTAAGATTAATCTAACCGTTTAATATCGGAAGGGAGGAGACCAAGCCATCTAATAGCTGGAACTGTGAGATTATGGGCCTCAAAAGACATTGCCTAAAATAAAGAGCAAACGTACATTAGGTGAGGCTAAATTGCAGAAAACCAGCAGACTTGTTTTTGCAGCCACATTTTTTACTTATTAAGAAGGATAACTACAAAAGACTGCACACTTCCTGAGGCCACAGAACTAAGAAAATCACCAAGACTTTTGCTAACCTGGGCTTTCAGTGAAGGTTTTAAAACTGCTCTAGGATTTCTGTCTTGATTTTATATAAATTAAAACTACAAATGAACCTCTCTGACCTGCATTTATTGTTGTTCATGATTCTGTATTTTGACATCTTGCTTCACCATCCCTTTCGTCTGAATATATATGTCATATAAACATATCTGTCGGGGACACTCAAGGTGTATACCAGTGGTGCCCAGACTTCATCATGCATCGGAATCACGTGGGGTCCAAGCCCAGAGATTCCAATTCAGGAGGCCTGGGTGGGACTGAGCTGTGCATTTCTAGCAAGTTCCCCGGTGATGCCAACACTGTCTGGGACCATACTCAGAACAACTGATGCACAGACTCTAGTGGTGAAATTTGGTGATGTTTTCATTTTTCCTTACGGTGGGTGTAAAGGGAATTGGCAATGTCAGAATTCAAGGTTATATATAATTTTCAGAGTTTATTTGGCAATCGGCCCTTGCTGTTACCCTGAGGTCCCACAGTTACTTCAGCAGACTGGGAGAGTGAAGGATAATAGTGTCTCTCGCCCACAGCTAATCCCACTCTGTCATCTGCGGTCACATTGGTCATGCTGGAAGCTAGAATCACAGCCACTAACACAGATTGGCCCTAGACTAGGAGAGTAGCTCCCCAGTACACTGTGGGGGTCCTCAGCCAACTAAGGGCTGGTAAGTGAATGCAGCAATCACTCTGATGAGTATGAACTATCTCAGTAGTGGAAAAGGAAAAATACTTTTCTGTACTTACCATAGATCCATACTTGTAGATGCACATTATTTCTATGCCTGTGAAAAGAGTCACCTTTATGGTTAGTCTCCTTGCACATCACAGGTTAGGTCTCTTGTACATCAAGGTTATGGTTAGTCTCCTTGTACATCACAGGTGTGCGCTCTCACATTTTATCTAACACCTGCAACTTTTATTTTCATAGACACTACCAATAAAAAACTTGTGGTTCAGTTCAATGGGGCAAAAATAGCAATAAATTGCCTCAAATGATTATAATCATTAATTTTAATCTGATAATCATCTTCTTTTAAAATAATTTATGAAAGTGTTCTAAGAGCAGAAAAGCACAGCTATAAGTATGATGAATAGGATTTAGTTAGGACGCTGCTTCAAATAATCCAACGACAAATCACCATGTGGATCGGCATCGACAAGAGCGAAAACAGGAATGTGAAATGTATCCCATAGCTTCTTGACCAAAAGTCTTGTGTTCAGATCAGGTACCCCCTTTCCCTAAAAGCAAGATTGAAATTATGCATTTTAATTCCAGCAGAATGAAACTGACAAAACCTTTTCCTTATCTTACCAACAATTTAAAAGTTAGAAAAGTTAGATCACCTTAAATTTCAGGTGGAAGACTAGCCTGGACTGTGAAAAATGTACAGTCTACACAACAGAGTGAAAAAGCCCGCCTACATTTGTCACTGTGACTCAACTATCCCAGTCCTGGGAAATAATCCTAAGGAAACACTTCAGCAGAAGCAGAAATAATAAAAATTGGACATATCTACCAACAGGGACATGGAGAGGCAGCATCGCACATGTCATTCGTCATTCGGCAGGTGTCCGATTACTCCAGTGTTATCACCTCCTCCCACACGACCCTGTGGCAGGAAGCTTACTACCCTCTGCTCACTGATGACTGTAGCTGCCCGTGTGGCATCTCAATGTATGCTTCTGTGTTCTTTGCCATTCTTGGTGCAGATACATATGCATGTATATATATGTATAGAAAAGCAGGCTCCCTTTGATGGAATTCATGCAATTACCTGATCTACAAACCTGCGGGAGGCAGAACACAAAGCAGCTCCAGCGTTACCATATTATAGTTGAGACGAGCAGCCACGGGAGAATGGCACGTAGGTGATTCTGAGAGCCTGTGCAAACTCACTGTGGCATTAGAAAATCACTGGTATTTAAGAATTGGGACCACCAGGGGCACCTGGGTGGCTCAGTCGGTTAAGCGTCTGCCTTCAGCTCAGGTCATGATCTCAGGGTCCTGGGATGGAGCCCCGCATCGGGCTCTCCACCTAGCAGGGAGCCTGCCTCTCCCTCTCCCTCTGCCCCTCCACCCCGCTAGTGCTCTGTCTCTCTCTCTCTCTCTCTCTAATAAAATTAAAAAAAAAAAAAAAGAATTGGGACCACCACCTTGATTTTAGTCAGATTTGAGGATGTTTAAATAAATGCCTTGGAAATTCTTACTCCCTCACCCCAAAGGATGTGCCATATTGATAACAGAACATTGTGCGAGCTGTAGAGATAATGTTATAAACCCCTCTTGCCAATCACCAAAGTAGTATGTTAGTCTTGGCATTGTAGTAAAGGGAAATAATATAATACCGTAACCATGATGCAAGGGGACATTCTGTTGCAAAAGTTGTCATCCAGGAGTCGCTGAAATGTCGCATCTTTTTCTACAATTAATAGAAATTTTGCATCTGTAATTAAATCTGTGACGTTAAGGCTGATAATTTGAAGACAAGAATATTTCCATTTAATCGCCAACTAAATAGTGATGCCATATAAATCAATTCTAAAGCAGCTATAGATATAGTATATTCCTTTTTGCCTTCAAATAGATAGACATCGATTCACATATTTAGATACCTGTCTCTTCTACTAGACAGGGAGCCCCTAAAGCAGAAACCATGTGTGTTCATCTTGACCACTATAGGGTCTAGCTTGATGGTTACACATTATGAAGGCTTGGCTTATCAAAATAATGAACGAATGCACATTCTACAAGGTTAAATAGTTTTACCACTCAAAGGATACTTCGAATTCCTTGAATATTAGATGGCACAGCAACAGCCTAAGTTAACAAAACAAGAGAGTTTTTATTTTAAATAAAAAGCAAGTATAACCACATTTAAAAATGTATCATAAAAATCCCATATTTTCATTTTTCTCTGAATACATCAGTCATCAGAGATTTATTCCTCAATAAGGAAACAGTAGGAAACAGACTTACTCCTAAGAAGACAAACGTGCCACCCAAACTACTTCCTAGCAGGTGAGAATCTCTCAGAAACTCTGTGGATATGTGGCTTAAGTGGCAGAAAGTGGTGAATTAAAGCCCTCCTGTCCTAGAGCACACAGGTGTCGTCTTGCTCATTTCCAGACTGCTGTGCAGGTTAGTGCTGTGGGCTCTCCAGGTGCCAAAGCCCAGCAAATAGTTCAGAATTAAATAGATCAATTTCCAAGCCAGGAAACTGTATCAAGATTACATAAGTAACCATGCTAAAATAGCCAAGCTCCATTCTACCTGAAGACAACAGTACATTTCTCAAAGGAAAGCATTATCTTTGTTTATTTTAATATGACATTTGACAACTGGCGTATTTTAAAACTGTGTAATGGACAACCCCCTAAAGCATACGCTTATTCACCCTTCGGTTTTATTTGAACATCTTAAGCTCCAAACTACACAAGAAAGCAGGAAATAAAATACATTTCAAAAACAAAGGATCTGAAAGGGAGTTAAAGCAAGTGACATTAATATGCTCACTGTGGAACCACAGGTACAGTGCACGCTGGTGCCGTCTTCCTCCATATACCTTAAATTGCCAGCGATTAAACCTTTCGATGTAGATAACTGAAAAAATAATAGCCATATTTGAACACTTTTTCACGGACATATTTTTTTTTAAGTTTATTTATTTAAGCAATCTCTACACCCAGTGTGGGGCTCGAACTCATGACCCCAAGATCAAGAGTCGCATGCTCCACCAACTGAACCAGCCAGGTGCCCCTCACTAACACATTCTACACGGCTGAATCAATCCTCACGTTCACCTGCCAGATTACATGTATTTCAGCTCAGATTGGAATTTAAGAAGTAAAGGAGAAAATATGTAAGGATATTTAGGAATAAAAAATATTTAGTAATTCACCTGTTTTAGTCCATTCATCCAAGGGAATATATTGAGAGTAGATTATTTAAATTCATGAGAAAAATGTAGTATCAAATAGTATCAAAACAAAGCACAGATTACATTTATTTTTCTATTATGATTTTACACAAATCTTTTGTCTTAAAATAAGATGTTTTGTATTAAATGCTACTTACTATATGTAGACTCATCCTCGGCACTTTTAACATACAAGAAATGTCATTGATAATATTGTCCACGACAGTCTGGTTACCAAAGAGTTGGCTGTCAGTATAATATATGTCTCTATGAAAGTTAAATATATATTTTTAATTAGCCATATTCTCTTTGACTATGACAAGTATTGGGGTATTATTTGTGGGAAGCTTTAATTGGATGAAACACAACATATAAAGAAAGTAATTTATTACCCATAGTCTAGTCTAATGTACCATTTCAAATCATAATGGGAGTTAACCTAAACTAACTCTCAGGTTGCATCTTAAAGGAGTAATTTACCAAAACAAGTATTTACCTTTTGGTTGCATAAGTGTTGCTCTGTACTAATTTATAAATCATGGACAATATTTTAAGAATTAGGGCTGGAAAATAAGATACAATAAACAAGTTACTCATCACTTCTCTCATTAATTCAAAACACACCCCTATCAAGGATTCCAACTAGCCCCAGTTACTTTCCATAACATTAAAAAAATTATCCTTCCCAAATAGAAGTACTGAGTACAGAATAATAATTTCCTGAAGGATCAAATAAATTGCTGTCTGAACAGCAAAACTGAGAGAATATTTTTCTACTGAATCATGTACCTTGAAAATTTATTTTGGAATTATAATCTGCTTCCGTGGTTATTGACAATGAAAAATTCTGTAACTTTATTTCAGGTCTAAGGGTGGTATATTAAAGAACAACTAAAATTATTCAACTAGGAATAACTAAACCCAGAAAGTAACCAAACTTATTTATTTTATTACTAAAAGCTAAGAAAGATTAATTTACCAAAATTTTTAACTGATTTTGGTGAATCACTTTTGATTTTTCTCGTGGTACAATGAGATACCATCTGAAGACCCACAGAATCTTCAAACCTGTCATTTTGTTGAAAGGCAATAAGATAAAAAAGAATTAACGTCTGAACACCGAACAATATACACTTAATGTGCTCTTCTGCACATCACCTAAATCCATATTTCTTCTCAACAGAGCCACTGAAGCTTTAGGACAACTTCATTTATAATCTTAGATAATTCCAGGTGGTAATTAGGGTAATTAGCTTTGTGACATACAGAGGCACTAAAATAAAGTGTTTAAAATAAGTGAATTAAATACCTTTGAGTATCATGTATGTGTATTTAGTGTATAATGTGTGACATTTCATGTATGTAAACTATTTTACCTATTTCACAATTTTATTAGCATTTTGCTCATTTTAATATTTACTCATTTGTTAATTTTCCTCAACAAGTTTTGAAATATTATATTTCTGATTTACCTCCAAAATTACATTAAGTGAAATAATTTATATTAGGTTGTTAAATTGAACTGCCAAGCCTGTCCTAAAGGTGGCAGAAGGCACCAGGCAAATAGGTTGGGTGTTAGCTGTCTGAGGGCTTGATGAAATCCATTCTCCAAAATGATGTAAAATATGATTCAAAAGTTTACAGTTTGTATTAATTATACTGACCATAAAAGAATACTTAGTGACTAAGGAGACCCAAAATTACTTTTATTCTGTTTCTGTAACTCTTACTGAGAACTATTGTAGTGTTTTTCATTATTTAGATTCTACAGGCTGAGCATCTGAAAAACACAAAAGATGCAAGCAGGTTGGAGGCTTGGACAAAACTGTTTGCCGATTTTACCTTCTTGGACACATGACTTAGCAGGGGGAGATCTACCAGGAGAAAGAGCCTTTGAAATATGCTCTGTGTTCCAGATACATTTATTTTCCTTCCAGTATCAGGATTGGTTGTACCTCCCCTGAGCAAGTGGTTTGCTTTTGCAGTATTTCTGCAGAATTCCACTGGTCATATTTCCCCCGTTTGAGTGCTAGACATTCTAGCTTAGATCCCAGTTTGGAGCCTGTTTTTAGCAGAACTGTAAGACCTTATCATATGCATTTTGAATTCTAACCTCTTCTGGTTCTTCATTTGTTCTTCCTAGCATTGTTTTCCCTTTGCCTTATCTTTCACACCCACTTCTAGTTTGTAAGACCTGCTTATGAGGTATGTATTTTGTAAACTTCCTTCAATCCTTCTAGGCAGGGTAAAAGCAGTAAAAAGAATGACATCAGACTAGAACTCTAACTCAAATAAATTCAAATAATGACATAGATACTGTATTTAAAAATTAAAAATGCCAAATGCCCACTTTATATTTTCCCAGCTTGATCTGTTGTCTATTGTGAATGCAGGTGCTTCATTCCTTGCCACGCTCGTGATGATGTCTTGGATAACACTTTCTATAGACGCAAGAACCTCAGAACTGAAACAATAAACACACTATGATTCCATCTTAATTCTAAATTAGACCTTTACACTATGTAACGTTTCCCCAGATCAATAGGAAAGTAGGTTTTAGTTTCATTGGTTGTTTTTTAAGACTAGGTAATTCGCCTCCATACTGATCTCTCCCACTAAATTTTGACATGGGCATTGCACTAAAACAACAACCATATTTATAGTGGTTACTTGCAGAGAAATTTCATTTGCTTGTAATTCTACTTCTCAAACAATTACCAGTTGAAGTAATATCTTCCTTTTAGACAATATTACTAACTAGACAATATGATTTATAAATGTATTTTAATCTCTTCGTATTAACCTACTTAAATTCAAACTTGTTGGCCTGAAATATGACTGATAAATGTTTTAATTAAAAATGATGTAATATTGGCTTTGAGTTTAATTTCTTTCCCAAAAATGCAATGCAAAAATATTCCAAAAGAAATACTTCTTATTGTAGCACATCACCCTGATTGATCTCATGCCTTAAATCTGCCCTTTTGAATTTTAGTGATACAAAGAGAAAAAAGTTTAATCACTACCATGGAAAGACTTGGCAACCATTACAGCACTTTACAGAAAAATATTAAGACCTAGCCCAGTTTTCTGTGAGCTGACTTTTAATTTCACAAGCCATCAGCTTCAAAAAATGTTGTTCAGTTATAAATACCATTAGCGTATTGCCTAAGAAGGGAAATCAAATTAAATCTAGAAAATGTGCAGAATGTAGAATGTAGAATGTTCTAATTCTCCCAGAAACTTCAGAGCTTGCTTTAAAATGCACGTTATCAGAAAGCAAATCTTAAAACAATCAGTATTTTCTAACACGGAGCGATAAAAACTGACTCAAAGAAAGATCTCATTCATTTTTCCAGTTTGAAAAAAAAAGTTGCAAGGTAACACCGTGACAAACTTGAAAATACAATTAGATTAATTTGCATCTGAAACTTAAACAGGGGACTTCCATTCTGTCCTTTCCTCACCCTCATAAGTTCTCCCTCAAACTAAATACTTCTATAAAAATCTGTTTGCTTGTAGGTTTTCCACTTTTTTTTTGTTTTGTTTTTTTGTGGTGTTTTTGTTTTGTTGGTGGTTGGCTTAGTCTTCTTAAAAATAAGACAGTAATTTGTTTAGGCTGAAAAACTTTGCTGATAAACCAGAAAAGCAGATCCAGAAAAAAAAAAAAAAAAAAACCACCACCCAGCATTTTAAATAAAAATGGTCAATAACATAAACATAGCCTCTGTAGCTAATTCCGAGCCGGGGAGCTGGAGAATCTCAGTAATCCATCTCTTCAGCACCTGGCTCTCACCAACCTCGCCAGCCGCCAACTGCTTTAATTGATTTTAAATAAATCATTTAAAATGTGTGTACATTCTCTCCAAGTCAAGTAAATCGTTGTCTCATTATCAGCCACTTCCCTGTTCAGTTTGATAAAACCCGGATTGAGTGAGAACTCCCAACATTCATCTTCCCTCTTTCTCTTCACACACGCGCGCACACGCACACACGCGCGCACAAAATCCTGAAAGCTTTTTACATTTTTAAATTGTATCCAAAAAAAAAAAAAATGTGTTTTAAACAAACACAAAGCCAAACTGTGCCCTAAACTCCCTGAGCTCTGAGAATCTCAGGAAACCGGCACGCTCCCGGAACATTCTAGAAGGGGAATATTCTAGAAGTCACCAGAGGCGAGGTCTGTCACCGGGCTTTTTGAGTTCAAAATAATAGCTAAAAGCAGAAAAGAGAGGGCTCTGAGGAAGGAGCTTTCTCAGGGTTCACGAGTGGCCGGCGAAGGGGGTTGCTCCTGGGGCCTCCTCATCCCGAGCCCAGTGAGACGGCAAGGAGCGCCGCCATGTCCCTACGGAGCGCCTCAAGACCCCGCCCCAGCCTGGCTGGGGACCCGGCTCCTCTCTAACTTCCGAGCATGCGCGCCCCAGAGGGGGCCCTTCAAACCTTGAGGCCAGGCGCGTCCCCCCGCCCGCGGGCTCCCCACCGCCTCTCTTCAGGGTGGCCAGCAGGGAAGCCTTGTGCTGGTCCAAAACCGCGAAGAACGAGGCCTCAGGCCCCATGGGCGCAAAGGCCATGAGGGCCGACAGCAACGGAAAGCTCCAAGAGCAGGAAGCCCACTAGCGCCCACGACGGCCCTGCCGGGCGCCTCCCGCGCGTCCTGCCTCACAGCCTCCCTGGCGATGGTGGTCACTTTTCACACTTTCGGGCTGGGCATGCGCACACCTAGCCCCCCAGGCATGCGCATAACGCCTCTCATTGAGCGGAGTGCGCAGGCGCACAGGGTTCAATCAGGTACAGTCCCACCTGGGGGGCGAAGTGATGGGCCCAGTGGGGACCAGCATGACATGTCTGGGATATTGGATCCAGTTTTCCTTGAAATGGATTTATGGTGTTTGGTTTTTTGTGGGTGTTTTGTTTTGTTTTTTTTTTTGAGGGGATAAGGGGCGGTATTTAGGGAAAACTAGTACCAGCGATATTTCATGAAAAGAAGTAGTTTTGGTGATCCACCCGTGTGCCAGCCGCAGCGCTAGGCCTGGGCTCAGCTGTGATCAAGGCAAACAAAATTCCTGCCCTTCTAATATTTTTATAGTAGCCGCTCTCTTAATTCTCATAACCATCCCAGGAGGTTCCTGATGTGGCCGTGGTGATTTTGCAGGAGCGGAGGAAAGTGAGGTCCACAGCTGAGTCAGACTGGGGTAACATCCCAGCCTGGTCACTTTGAAGGGTCGCCAGATTTAGCCAATTAAAATACAGGGCACTCAGTTAAATTTCAATTTCAGATAAACAACTAATACTTTTTATTTTAAAGGATGACTAGGTCCCATGCAATCGTTGAGACATACTGTACTGGAAATTCTTTTGTTGTTTATCTGAAATTAGAACTGAACTGGACATCCAGTATTTCATCTAGCAATCCTGACATTGGACCACATCCTTGCCTGGCAGATTTGGTGAGCTGTCCCCCCTTCCTCCCCGCCTCCCTGGCTCTGAGCCTTTGAGCAGAAGCTGGGAATTCTGAAGCCCCAGGGAAGGACTCTTGCCTCTGGGGGAATGATGTCCTTGAGAGAGAGGAAAATGGGGAGAGACTATAAAACAAAGTAGGTCCCAGGCCTGTGGGGGCTTGGTCCTACAGGGATGGGAGGCCAAGGGCTTTGACCCAGAAGAGCCACCTGACAGCAGGCCCCCTCCAGAGAACTATTTCGTTCCCTCACTTCCTGGTTATTTGATAGTTTTGAAACAAAAACTGCTTTGCCGTCAGAAATAAAAATGAACCCTCTCTGTTCGTAATGATGGCTGCCTGTGCCAGGCCCTGAGCTGAGGGCCTTGGTTATTATTATCACAAATACTTCGTCACTGCCTACTCTGGGCTAGGAAGTGTTTGTTACTGAGGACACTGCTGTGACCAGGGCAGGCAGAGTCCTTGCCCTTTGGGAGCTCACCATCTAAGAAGAGGATAAATAAGTGAACACTTAAATTGTGAAGTTGGCAGGGTGAGAAGTGCATTTAAATTGGCAACCTTAAGAGGTAAAAATTATTATCCCCATTTCACAGATGAAGAAACCGAGGCTTAGAGAAGTTGAGCAATATGTGCAGGATTGCACTCTGGTATGTGATAGAGCTGAGAGGTAAATCTTGACTCCACCTTCAAGCTGCTACCACGGGGCTAGGAGGCACCACGGCGGGGCTGGCTTGGGAAGGTGCAGTCATATTGCAGAGGCTGCTCTGGGGGTGGAATTCCCCCCTCTGGTCTCCGTTCTCCCCACGGTGAGATGAGGGCGGCGCCACAGGTGGGCTCTCGTTTATCATCCTCAACAAGAAACAAACAACAGGCCTTTGAAGGGAGAGGGCAAGTCAGTGACACCAACTGGGCTCGTCTGCTGGCAGGTGCCTCTCTCCTAGGACTAGAACCGTCTGTCTGGTTGTCTCTGCCTCCTGTGAGGACAGGCGGTTCCGTAGCACGTAGTGCTACACTCAGCCAGTCACTGGATCTAACGTGAAATGGAAAGTCCTGAGCTGGGCAGGGGCACAGGGAGGGGATCGGCACAGAGAAGGGAACAACCCATAATAAACCTGGCATTCCTGCAGGGAGAAACCACGAGGGGCCCGACTTGAAAGGCCTCACTGTGCTCCCACTGCGACAGACCAAAGCAGGAGGCCTTAGCCGTCCTTCCAGGCAGCTGCGGTTCTGCCCCCAGGTATCCAGGCTGCACTCAGGTAATGAGCAGGCTCTGTGTGCACCAGCTCCACATCAAAGTCAGCCATCCCAGCCCCAGGCCCTGAGAGGAAACCAGAAAAACAGATTCTGCCCCTAGCAACAGCTTGCAAAGGAAACTGGCAAATGCCACTTTGCAGGGTAGTCTACCTAGTGGGTCCTTTCTTCCTGCTGGCCAGTTACACTTGGCACAGGGACAGAGAAGGGTCACAAAGCTGTGCCCGAGCTGCTCTTGGGAAAATGGAAAGCTTTTCCCCAAACCCCACTAGTGGGCCTTTCGTCCGGACCCAACCTGACATCCAGAAACTTGTCTGAGAACCAGAGCCCCCAGGCGGGTTGGCAAGGAGCATTATTCAAATTAGGCACAATTATTGTAGGGAAGGATGGGGGGGGGGCCCTCCCAGCGAACCAGAAAGGAGAGGATGCCACACTTGTTACTTTTAAGCAAGGTGGTGTCTTTAGTAAATGTAAATGGATTTTAACGTATTATGGATTCTTGAGAAAAAAAGTAAACACTACAATAATTTCTTTATTTCTTGGGGCTTTAGCAGGTGTTTTTCTTTTTTATGTGTGGGGTTTTTTAGGTTTTTTAAAAACTGTAAGAATGATATATGCTTTAAATAAAATATTTACATAATTCAGAAAGTACAGAGTAAGAGTGAAAGAAACCCCTGCCCCTTGCAGCCACTCTCTGCTCCACCTTCATTTGTCCTCCCCTGGGCTCTGCCATCCTCCCGACCCTGGAATTATTCCCTCTTGCCCCAGGGCCTTTGCACTTCCTCATCCTTTAGCAGTTTGGAATGTTTTGTCCTTTTTCTCTCCTACTCCCTCCCCTCCCTCCCCCAAATCCAGCTCTGCTAATTCTCCTGTATCCCTCAGATCTCAGTCTGGACATCTCCCTGGACCACACTCCAAGTCCTCACCCCTGTCTTCCCCCTGTCTCGACATGCCTGCATTTCTCTACCCTGTCGGCCCCAGGGGTGAGCTCAGCCGGTACCCCACAGTTGAACTGTGCCTGGCACACAGAAGCACTCAGCCGTGTTTGTTGAATGAACGAATGACCCCTCGTGGGATTATGTCTATTATCTACTGGTAGTATTGCACCTCAGACAACTTCCTGTGCATGCCCAAATAAGCATCGTTTTTTATATGAATAAGACGCCACTCAAACATTCTTCTGGGATTGCTGCCACTGGGCACAATCATAACCGCAGTTTGCTGATGTCAGACACTGAGCCAAATGCTCTACACACAAAAACTCATTTACTCCTTCCCACTATGTGAGGGAGAAAGTCGAGGCTCGAAGAAGTATAAACAAGCTTCCGGGTTTCTTAGAGCGGTGCATGAGAAAACTCTGACAGGAATGGTGTCTCTGCTGTCAGCTGCCATATGAGATTGCCTCCAAGTCAAGGTAATTTAGTACTGATGAATACATGTGCCCATTTCTCATAGCCAGTGATGATATAAGAGGATGTGTGATGTAAAGCAGATCAATGAAAGGAAGATAAATCAAATTTTAAGAAGGTCAGCAAAATATTTGGGAGCATGTGGGTCATCTTACTGATGCGGGCATGGTGGGTTGGTTTTTTTTTAAGATTTTATTTATTTATTTGTCAGAGAGAGAGCACAAGCAGGGGCAGTGACAGGCAGAGGGAGAGGGAGAAGCAGAGCGAGGAGCCCCCGATGCTGGCCTCGATCCCAGGACCCTGGGATCATGATCTGAGCCGAAGGCAGACGCTTAACCAACTGAGCCACCCAGGCACCCCGTGGTTGTTTGTTTTGAGAGAGAGAGAGAGAGAGAGAGTGCTATAACACACACACACACACACACACACACCACCATGGACCCAACAACCGCTTCCATGACTGTCAACTCATGGCCAAATTTTTTCACCTACATCTACCCCCTTCCCAACCCTCCTTCAAGATTATTCGGAAGCAAATTCCAGGCATCATATTATTTCATCTTAAGTATTTAAACAGGTATCTCCAAAAAACAAGGACTCTTTGAAAAAAACCCATAATCCCATTTTCATAGCAAAACTTCTATTCACAATCATCCTTTAATATCCCCCAATATTCCCCTCACTGCTTAATGTCCCCAATTCCATGAATTGTTTTTAAGGCTTTGGGCTGATATGTCTCTTAAATGCCCTTAATTCTATAGGTTCCCCTCTTTTTCTTCCTTGCCATTTATTTGTTGAAGATACCGAGTCATTTGTCCCAGAGAGTTTCGTGCAATTAATAGTTTGTGGATTGCACCACTGTGGTGTCACTTAACCTGTTTTTCTGTCCCTGGTATTTCCTGTAAATTGTAGGTTAGATTTAGGGGCTTGACTGGTCCTGCTTTGATCTTCCTCCCCCTCCCCCCCCCCCCCGCTTCCTTTGGCAAAAAATATATCCTAGGTAGTTTGAACTATGTAGGATCTCTACTGTAACCTTCCAGGACCTCTGTGTCTGGGGTTTCCAGGTTGAGAAACTCAGAGCCAACCTGAGCCTCTCATTAACAGAAGGAGAAGCTCACCCCAGGAGGCGAAGTCATGCTCAGCAAAATCCCTGCTGAGTTCTGAATCCCTTCACGGAAGACCAAGCCAGAGGAGGAAATCCAGGGAGAGCTCTCGCAGTCACAGTTTCCCTCTATAGCATACAACCGTCCTATGGATTTGCAAGGAAGGTTTCTCCACCTGGCTGCCTCTTGGCTGGCTAGCATGCAGAGTCTTCCTGCCCCGGCCCAGCCTGACTCATCCTCTCTGCCTTTTATTTCTTCCTCACACCCCAACTGGGCTGCTAATCACTCCCCTCCCCCCACCCTGTGTGTTGGGATCCTGGCCTAGAGACACCCTACCACCACTGTTTTCCAGCCCTGCTCCAACAGCTAGTTTCCTCTTTATTTGAAAAATCAGTTGACACTAAACAGTGACTGGCTTTGATTTAAGGAGACTTTAAAATTTTTAAAGTAGTCTCATCCTCCCTCTCTGCTGCTTCTTTGTCTTCTTTTATTGTTTGTCTTCCATTCTAAAAACTTCTTGGCAACCAGCTTTGACAGAAAGAGACCTTTTACGAAAGACCAGAAGGCATCTTTGGTGGCCAAAGCCAAGGTGATAAAACTCTCCTAGGTGTTTCCCTCTTCAATTCTCCCTCTCTGCTATGCACAGGTCCACACCAGAAGGCCTCCCGGATTTACATCACAACGTGAATCATCTGGCAGAGACAAGTGCCTGCCTGGCTGCCCAGGGCTCTTCTTGGCACCAAGATTCAATGAAGAGCAAGATCACCAGGTGCCATGCCCATGTTGCTGGTATTTTGGTGGGGAAGACAGATTATAAAGAGAAAACAAAAACACATCTACAAGATAAATTCAATAATGCTGTGTTGCTGGGAACACACATCCTGGTTAGGACAGGAAAGAGTAAAGAAGTGAACAGAGAAAACATGATAATGAAGAAGGGCCAGCCACCGGCTGGAGGGAACAACACATGCAAAGGGCCTGAGGAGAGATGGGATAGGGGAGAGCCAGCCAATGTTGGTGGAGGGTGTGAAGGACAGGAGGGTGGTGGAGGGGGCGTGGGCAAGGGCCAGACCATCAGGGGCCTATCAGCCAGCGGGAGGAATTGGAACTTTCCTAGAAGGCAATGATTCTAACTGGGGCAGTTTTGCCTCCACAGGACATTTGGCGATGTTGGGAGATATTTTGGGCTGTCACAACTTGTGGGAGTTTGGGGTAGGGGGTGGATGCTACTGGTATATAGTAGGAAGAGGCCAGGGATGCTGTTAAACATTCCGCAGTGGCCAGGGCAGTCCCCACAGCAGAGAATGAGCCAATCCCCAATGTTAATAGTGCCAAGACTGAGAGAGCCTGGTCCCAAGGCAGGGGGAGGTCATCAGAGGTTTCAGAGCAAGGGAATGATGCAAGCTGAAGTAGGAAGGGAGAATGGAGCACAGGGAGTGGGTGGAGGCAGCAAGCCTGGGGAGAGGAACTGCCTCCATGCCGGTGAGCGGTGCTCCTGGATCAGGGTGCTGTCCTCCAGGAAGGAGAGAAGGCACAGGTTTGGGGATGCGTCATACCAAAGTAAGCCATGGTCGCACATGTTTTGGAAATGCTGGATACTCCATCAAGACAGCAGTCTAGCATGAATCCCAGAGCAACACTAGATGGGTTCAAACCTTGGCTTTGCCACTTGCTCGCTGTGTGATCTTGCGTAAGAGTCTCAATCTCTCTGTGCCTCAGTTTCTTTGTTTCTAACATAAGAGTAATAAGAGTACCTACCTCACAGGGTCAGCGTGAAGAGTTAATTTGTTAATACCTGTAAAGGAGTTCGTATATGCCTGGCACATGGCAGGGACTTGGCAAACACCGCCGTTTATTAAAGGAAGGCCCGATGTGGGGTGTCAGCACGCACATCTACAAAGTGAAGGCTCTGCATAAAAATCTTACTGAATCTTACGTTTAACCCACATTTGCCAAACTTACTTTTTCTTGACTTTTCCTCATCGACACTCAGAAAACCAGAGGCCCTTAGAACACACTTTAAAAACAGCTATCCTGGGAGCAAGATGGCGGAGGAGTAGGAGACCTGGATTTCGTCTGGTCTCAGGAATTCAGCTGGATAGGGATCAAACCATTCTGAACACCTACGAACTCAACAGGAGATCGAAGAAAAGAAGAGCAACAACTCTCTGAACAGAAAAGCGACCACTTTCTGGAAGGTAGGACGTGCGGAGAAGTGAATCCGAGGCGTTATTCGGGAGGATAGACGGCGGGGGAGGGGCCTCCGTCGGCCGCTTCTGGCAAGTGATAGAGCCGCGGAGCACAAAATCGGAACTTTTAGAAGTCGGCTCCGCTGAGGGACGTCACTCCGGTGGCTAAGCGGGGGGTGGAACCCTCATGGGACAGTGTGGTCTCAGGACCCTCGGGGTCACAGAAAGACCGGGGGTGCCTGAGTGTGGCAGAGCTCCCAGGTATCGGAGCGGGGAAGCCGGCTGCAGAGACGGAGCCCAGGCACGGGCTCTCAGCTCGGGGTTGTCATAAACCGTGATCCGCGGCACAGTCGGGCCACTGCTCCTCCAGCAGGGACCCAACAAGCGGCAGATCCGGGGAGACTCACCTTCTTCCCCCGGGAGGAGAGGCGTAGGAGCGCACCGCGGGGATCTGCTGGGTTTGGAGACTCCACCCGGGGTCGGGTGCCAGATAGAAAGGTGCGGTCACAGGCCGGGTGAGCACGGAGTGCGGCCGGAGACGGGGGACACGGGAGTGACTGACGGCTTTTCTCTGGGGGCGCACTGAGGAGCGGGGCCCCGAGTTCTCGGCTCCTCCAGGGCGGAGATTGGGAGGCCGCCATTTTCACTCTCCGCCTCCAAAGCTGTACGGAAAGCTTGCAGGGAACAAAAGCTCCCGAGAGCAAACCCGAGCAGATGACTTAGCCCGGACCGGCAAGGGCGGGGCAATTCCGCCTCCGGCAAAGACATTTGGGAACCACGGCAACAGGCCCCGCCCCCAGAAGATCAGCGAGAACAGCCAGCCAAGACCAGGTTTACCGATCAATGAGAACGGCAGAACTCCAGCGCTAGAGGAACACTGCACATAGAATCCGTGGCTTTTTTACCATGATTCTTTAGTCTTTCAAAGTTAATTTTTTTTTAACTGTCTTTTTTTTTTTAATTTTTCTTTTTCCCTTTTTCAACCAACGTCTTATCAATCCCTTTTTTAAAAAACATTTTTATTTTTCATTTTTAGAGTCATATTCTATCCCTTCATAGTAGTTACCCATATTTTTGGCATATATATATAAGTTGTTCGCTCTTTAAAATTTTGAGATAGTTTCTTCTAACAGATCAAAATATACCCTAAATCTCTAGTGTATGGTTTTTTTCTACTCCTCTGCCTGATCACATTCTCTCCCTTTTTCTTTTTCTTTTTTAAATCATCTTCTTTCTTTTTTCAAACAACTTCTTATCAATTCCTTTTATAAATTTTTTAATAATTTCCATCTTAACAATCATATTCCATCCCTTCATCATATCAACCCTTATTTTTGTACATATATAAGTTTTTCTTTCTTTAAAATTTTGGGAGGCATTTTCTTCTAACAGACCAAAATACACCCAAAATCTAGTGTGTGGCACTGATCTATGCACCAGCCTGATCATATTTGATCATATTCTGGTTTTTTTGTTTTGTTCTGTTTTTGTTTGTTTTTATCTTTTTCTTTTCCTTTTCTTTTCTTTTTCTTTTTTCTTTCTTTCCCTTTCTTTTCCCCCAGTTTCAGGTCTTTTCTGATCTGTTTAGAGTATATTTTCTGGGGACGTTGTTACCCTGTTAGCATTTTGTTCTCTCATTCATCTATTCTCCTCTGGACAAAATGACAAGACGGAAAAATCACCTCAACAAAAAGAACAAGAGGTAGTACCAACTGCCAAGGACCTACTCAATATGGACATTAGTACAATGTCAGATCTAGAGTTCAGAATCATCACTTTAAAGATACTAGCTGGGCTTGAAAAAAGCATGGAAGTTATTAGAGAAACCCTTTCTGGAGAAGTAAAAGAACTAAAATCTAACCAAGTCGAAATCAAAAAGGCTATTAATGAGGTGCAATCAAATATGGGGGTGCTAACTGCTAGGATAAATGAGGCAGAAGAGAGAATCAGTGAGATAGAAGACCAAATGATGGAAAATAAAGAAGCTGAGAAAAAGAGAGATAAACAACTACTGGATCACGAGGGCAGAATTCGAGAGATAAGCGATACCATAAGACGAAACAACATTAGAATAATTGGGATCCAAGAAGAAGAAGAAAGAGAGAGAGGGGCAGAAGGTATAAGGGAGCAAATTATAGCAGAGAACTTCCCTAATTTGGGGAAGGAAACAGGCATCAAAATCCAGGAAGCACAGAGAACCCCTCTCAAAATCAATAAAAATAGGTCAACACCCCGACATCTAATAGTAAAACTTACGAGTCTCAGAGACAAAGAGAAAATCCTGAAAGCAGCTCAGGAGAAGAGATCTGTAACCTACAATGGTAGAAACATTAGATTGGCAACAGGCCTATCCACAGAGACCTGGCAGGCCAGAAAGGACTGGCAGGATATATTCAGAGCACTAAATGAGAAAAATATGCAGCCAAGAATACTATATCCAGCTAGGCTGTCATTGAAAATAGAAGGAGAGATAAAAAGCTTCCAAGACAAACAAAAACTAAAGGAATTTGCAAACACAAAACCAGCCCTACAAGAAATCTTGAAAGGGGTCCTCTAAGCAAAGAGAGAGCCTAAAAGCAACAGAGACCAGAAAGGAACACAGACAATATACAGTAACAGTCACCTTACAGGCAATACAATGGCACTAAATTCATATCTTTCAATAGTACCCTGAATGTAAATGGGCTAAATGCCCCAATCAAAAGACACAGGGTATCAGATTGGATTAAAAAACATGACACATCGATATGTTGTCTGCAAGAGACTCATTTTAGACCCAAAGACACCCTCAGATTGAAAGTGAGGGGGTAAAAAACCATTTACCATGCTAATGGACACCAAAAGAAAGCTGGGGTGGCAATCGTTATATCAGACAAATTAGATTTTAAACCAAAGACTGTAATAAGAGATGAGGAAGGACACTATATCCTACTTAAAGGGTCTATCCAACAAGAAGATCTAACAATTGTAAATATCTATGCCCCTAACATGGGAGCAGCCAATTATATAAGGCAATTAATAACAAAAGCAAAGAAACACATGGACAACAATACAATAATAGTGGGGGACTTTAACACCCCCCTCACTGAAATGGACAGATCGTCTAAGCAAAAGATCAACAAGGAAATAAAGACTTTAAATGACACACTGGACCAAATGGACTTCACAGACATATTCAGAACATTCCATCCCAAAGCAACGGAATACACATTCTTCTCTAGTGCCCATGGAACATTCTCCAGAATCGATCACATCCTAGGTCATAAATCAGGTATCAACCGGTACCAAAAGATTGGGGTCATTCCCTGCCTATTTTCAGACCACAATGTTTTGAAACTAGAACTCAATCACAAGAGGAAAGTCGGAAAGAACTCAAATACATGGAGGCTAAAGAGCATCCTACTAAAGAATGAATGGGTCAACCAGGAAATTAAAGAAGAATTAAAAAAATTCATGGAAACCAATGAAAATGAAAACACAACTATTCAAAATCTTTGGGATGCAGCAAAGGCAGTCCTAAGAGGCAAGTATATAGCAATACAAGCCTTTCTCAAGAAACAAGAAAGGTCTCAAGTACACAACCTAACCCTACACCTAAAGGAGCTGGAGAAAGAACAGCAAATAAAGCCTAAACCCAGCAGGAGAAGAGAAATAATAAAGATCAGAGCAGAAATCAATGAAATAGAAACTAAAAGAAGAGTAGAAGGGATCAACGAAACTAGGAGCTGGTTCTTTGAAAGAATTAACAAGATTGATAAACCCCTGGCCAGACTTATCAAAAAGAAAAGAGAAATGACCCAAATCAACAAAATCATGAATGAAAGAGGAGAGATCACAACCAACACCAAAGAAATACAAACAATTATAAGAACATATTATGAGCAACTCTATGCCAGCAAATTAGATAACCTGGAAGAAATGGATGCATTCCTAGAGATGTATCAACTACCAAAACTGAACCAGGAAGAAATAGAAAACCTGAACAGACCTATAACCACTAAGGAAATTGAAGCAGTCATCAAAAATCTCCCAAAAAACAAAAGCCCAGGGCCAGATGGCTTCCCAGGGGAATTCTACCAAACATTTAAAGAAGAATTAATACCTATTCTTCTGAAACTGTTCCAAAAAATAGAAATGGAAGGAAAACTTCCAAACTCATTTTATGAGGCCACCATTACCTTGATCCCAAAACCAGACAAAGACCCCATCAAAAAGGAGAATTACAGACCAATATCCCTGATGAACATGGATGCAAAAATTCTCACCAAAATACTAGCCAATAGGATCCAACAGTACATTAAAAGGATTATTCACCACGACCAAGTGGGATTTATCCCTGGGCTGTAAGGTTGGTTCAACATCCGCAAATCAATCAACGTGATACAATACATTAACAAAAGAAAGAACAAGAATCATATGATCCTCTCAATTGATGCAGAAAAAGCATTTGACAAAGTACAGCATCCTTTCTTGATCAAAACTCTTCAGAGTATAGGCATAGAGGGTACATACCTCAATATCATAAAAGCCATCTATGAAAAACCTACAGCGAATATCATTCTCAATGGGGAAAAACTGAGAGCTTTCCCCCTAAGGTCAGGAATGCGGCAGGGATGTCCACTATCACCACTGCTATTCAACAGAGTATTAGAAGTCCTAGCCACAGCAATCAGACAACAAAAAGAAATCAAAGGCATCCAAATCGGCAAAGAAGAAGTCAAACTCTCACTCTTTGCAGATGATATGATACTTTATGTGGAAAACCCCAAAGACTCCACCCCAAAACTGCTAGAACTCATACAGGAATTCAGTCAAGTGGCAGGATATAAAATCAATGCACAGAAGTCAGTGGCATTCCTATACACCAACAACAAGTCAGAAGAAAGAGAAATTAAGGAGTTGATCCCATTTACAATTGCATCCAAAACCATAAGATACCTAGGAATAAATCTAACCAAAGAGGCAAAGGATCTGTACTCAGAAAACTATAAAATACTCATGAAAGAAATTGAGGAAGACACAAAGAAATGGAAAAACGTTCCATGCTCATGGATTGGAAGAACAAATATTGTGAAGATGTCAATGCTACCTAGAGCAATCTACACATTCAATGCAATCCCCATCAAAATACCATCCACTTTTTTCAAAGAAATGGAACAAATAATCCTAAAATTTGTATGGAACCAGAAAAGACCCCGCATAGCCAGAGGAATGTTGAAAAAGAAAAGCAAAGCTGGCGGCATCACAATTCCGGACTTCCAGCTCTATTACAAAGCTGTCATCATCAAGACAGTATGGTACTGGCACAAAAACAGACACATAGATCAATGGAACAGAATAGAGAGCCCAGAAATGGACCCTCAACTCTATGGTCAACTCATCTTTGACAAAGCAGGAAAGAATGTCCAATGGAAAAAAGACAGTCTCTTCAACAAATGGTGTTGGGAAAATTGGACAGCCACATGCAGAAGAATGAAACTGGACCATTTCCTTACACCACACACAAAAATAGACTCCAAATGGTTGAAAGACCTAAATGTGAGACAGGAGTACATCAAAATCCTAGAGGAGAACACAGGCAGCAACCTCTTCGACCTCAGCTGCAGCAACTTCTTCCTAGAAACATCGCCAAAGGCAAGGGAAGCAAGGGCAAAAATGAACTATTGGGACTTCATCAAGATAAAAAGCTTTTGCAAAGCAAAGGAAACAGTCAACAAAACCAAAGGACAACCGACAGGATGGGAGAAGATATTTGCAAATGACATATCAGATAAAGGGCTAGTATCCAAAGTCTATAAAGAACTTATCAAACTCAACACCCAAAGAACAAAGAATCCAATCAAGAAATGGGCAGAAGACATGAACAGACATTTTTCCAAAGAAGACATCCAAATGGCCAACAGACACATGAAAAAGTGCTCAACATCGCTCGGCATCAGGGAAATCCAAATCAAAACCTCAATGAGATAGCACCTCACACCAGTCAGAATGGCTAAAATTTAACAAGTCAGGAAATGACAGATGTTGGTGGGAATGTGGAGAAAGGGGAACCCTCCTACACTGTTGGTGGGAACGCAAGCTGGTGCAGCCACTCTGGAAAACAGTATGGAGGTTCCTCAAAAAGTTGAAAATAGAGCTACCATACAATCCAGCAATTGCACTACTGGGTATTTACCCCAAAGATACAAAAGTAGGGATCTGAAAGGGTACGTGCACCCCGATGTTTATAGCAGCAATGTCCACAATAGCCAAACTGTGGAAAGAGCCAAGATGTCCATCGACAGATGAATGGATAAAGAAGATGTGGTATATATATACAATGGAATATTATGCAGCCATCAAAAGGAATGAGATCTTGCCATTTGCAACGACGTGGATGGAACTGGAGGGTATTATGCTGAGCAAAATAAGTCAAACAGAGAAAGACACGTATCATATGACCTCACTGATATGAGGAATTCTTAATCTCAGGAAACAAACTGAGGGTTGCTGGAGTGGGGGGTGGGGTGGGAGGGATGGGGTGACTGGGTGATAAACACTGGGGAGGGTATGTGCTCTGGTGAGCGCTGTGAATTGTGCAAGACTGTTGAATCTCAGCTCTGTACCTCTGAAACAAATAATGCAATATATGTTAAGAAAAAAAAAAGAAGAAGATAGCAGGAGGGGAAGAATGAAGGGGGGAAATCAGAGGGGGAGATGAACCATGAGAGACGATGGACTCTGAAAAACAAACTGAGGGTTCTAGAGGGGAGGGGGGTGGGAGGATGGGTTAGCCTGGTGATGGGTATTGAGGAGGGCATGTTCTGCATGGAGCACTGGGTGTTATGCACAAACAATGAATCATGGAACACTACATCTAAAACTAATGATGTAATGTATGGGGATTAACATAACAATAAAAAATTAAAAAAAAAAAAAACAGCTATCCTGAGACAGAATTCACCGATCACAGAATTCACCCTTTTAGAGTTCCTAGTTCCAGGTGCGTTCACAGAACTGTGCGATCACCATCGCAATCCACTTTCAGATTTTTGTGTCCCCCCACTCCAACAACAACAACAACAAAACCCAGTACCTATTAGTCGTTTCTCATTCTTCCTTCCTGCAGCCCCTGTCCACTTTCTGTCTTTATACATGTGCCTATTCTGGAAATCCATATAAATGCAGTCGTACAATATGAGGCCTTTTGTGACTGCTTCTTTCAATCAGCATGTTTTCGAGGTTTATCCATGTGTGTCTGTGCTTCGTTCCTTTTTATGGCCAAGTCAATCTCCCACTGGGTGGAAAGAACAGAGTTTTGTTTACCCATTCATTAGTTGATGGGCACTTGAGTTGTTTCCATTTTTATGAATAATGCTGCTATGAACATTCCTGTACAAGTTTTTGTGTCGACATGTGTTTTCATTGCTGTTGGGTCCAGACCTTGGAGCAAAACAGCTGGGCCAGGTGGTAGGTGTGTGTCCAGCATTTTGCAGAAGAAGGTGCTCTCTGAGACACATTGATGCTGTCTTTGAGTCCACTCTGCTCTGCCATTTTCCTTCCTGCCCCTGCCCCCTTCCCTCTCCACCATCCAGGGTGCAGGCCAGAACTTTGCCACTTCCCGCTGCGTGATCTTGAGCAAGCACTGTGCACCTCCCCGAGCCTCGATTTTCTCATCTGTAAAGTGGGAATAAGACGCAAGGAGGTTATTTACGGAGAGTGCTTGCTTGGGTTCTGATGGTCCATCTACGGAAGCTGGTAGCGTCTCTGAATTTGTCTCATGAGATCTTACTGATATAAGCAGTATATCTTGGTAGATGGCGTGGATGTGATTGCAAACCCCTAAAGGATTCCTGGGCTTGTCTCTGGGCAGGACACAGGATGTGCACATCCTCACCTCGGCTAGAGTTTGCGAAATAAATCTCTGAAGTGACTGCCTCGAGATACACTCCCCTGCAGGTGCCCATCATACCCATCCTTGTCGATCCATGACAGCCCTGCCTTTCTGAGGGTAGGAAATGGTGTCACTTTACGGTTTGGCTTTGGGTGCCTGCCACTTCACCTGAGCTATTTCACACCTATGGACACCCTTTGAGGTAGGTGCTAGTGTTGTCCTATGTTGCAGATGAAGAAACCAGCTTTGAGAGGGCAGGGCTAGCCCATACGTTTGGAACTCAGGCAGTCTGGCTCCGATCCCTGGGCTCTCTGCCTCGGCTTTACTGTGCCTCCCATGGAGCCCGGGGCTGGCAGCTAAACACAAGTAAGACCTCACGGTGACTATTTCAGACCATTAAGAAAATCTAAGAAACATGTCCATTCTTCCAGTCAACAAATATTTATTGAGCATTTACTCTGTGCCAGGCTCTGCAAACACAATGAAAGTCCCTGTCCCAGGGCTTGCCGTCCAGTGAGGGGAGGAAGAGCAAATGCATCTGTAATATCACATAAACTCTGCGAAGAACAACAAAGCAGGGTTAAGGGGCTGGGGAGCGAGAGGGCTGATGTTTCTGTGGGGAGGGCGAGGGCGTCTCCTCAAGGAGGTGCCATCAGTATGGAAACACGAGGAGGTGAGTGGTGAGCCATGTGGGCACTTGCCAGAAGAGCTCTTTGGAGGAGCAGACAGCACATACAGGCTTCGAGGGAGAGCACAGATGGGATGTTTGAGGAACAAGGAAGCTGCAGGATCCTCAAGCTGGCCCCCCAAGATTCCCATCCTCTGCTTATTCATCCAGACTTGAATCTAGGTGCTGCTGTGCAAGGACTTTGCATTTGTAATTAGAGCCCCAGGGCATTGACCTTAAGATGCAGAGGTAAGCCAGGTGCATCGGACCTCATCGGGGGAGCCCTTGGAGAGCAGAAAGTGAGTTCTGTGTGGCTGGGGGCAGGAGGAAAAGTCAGAGGGACTGGAAACCGAGAGGATTTGCTGGCAGGAGCCCCATGACATAATGGCCTCTGGGAGCTGAGAGCTGTCCCGGGCTGAAAGCCACCAAGGAAATAGGGCTACAGTCCTGCAACCACGAGGAACAGAATCCTGCCAATTATAGGAATGAGCTTGGAAGAGACCCTTCAGCTGGCTAACACCTTGATTTCAGCCCGAGCCGAGAACCAGTGACGCTGTGATGTCCTTCCAACCTACACAACTGTGAGCTAATAAAAAGGTGTTGTTTTAAGCTGCTAAATTTGGGTCATTCATGACACAGCATAGAAGATGGATGTAGAGGTGGTGTAGCTAAAAGAGAGGGCACAAGTGGGAGACAGAGGTGGTGAAGCCCAAGAGTAACAGGCCAGATCCTGCTGGGCTTTGTGATTGTGCCGAGGACACAGGAAACCACCCCAGTTGAGTAACTCTCAGACCTCCTTGCCTTCCTGCCTTTTCTCATTTTCCATCCTGCTCAGTGTTCGTTCCATCCCCACACGCTACTTCCTTATGTCTATCTACTGATGTGTGTTCATGAATTGGTTGGGGCACTGTTGATTGTGAGTGACAGGAAACCACGTAAATTACTTACCCCTCAAACCCAGGGGCTTCAGGAGTAGCTGGATCCAGGAGCTCAAGTGTTACTTTCAGAAATCTGTGTTTTTCCATTCCTCCACTTTGCTTTCTTCTGCCTTGCCCTCATTCTCAGGCAGGCTCCCCCGCCAGCACCGCCCCCCCCGTGATGGTTGAGATGGTCACCGGCAGTTGTGAGTCACATCCTATCATCTTCACAACCCAATCAGAGAGACCCCCACCTTTCCACATGGCTCCCCTAAAAATCCTGGGATGACCTGGAATGGCCCAGCTTGGGTCATGTGACCACTGAACCAATCGCAAAGGGTCAGGGAAGGAGAAACGTAGTGGGGAGGCCTCAGCCATGGACCTGTTCCTGGATGTGGGGCTCAGGGGATGGGGAGTAAGGGGGCTTCAGGCCTCCCTTGAACCTCCCTGGACTGAGAAAGTAGAGGGTTGGTCCCTTGGGGTCTTTAAGGGTGTCACTGGGGGGCTGTGAACAACAAAAGAGGGAAGCGATGCGGGGGGGGGGTGCAAAGCCAGCAGATCCACTAGGGGCCAGCTCTGCCCACGTCTCTGGGTGCCGTGGGTGCCGTGGGCGCCGTGGGAGCTGTGGGTGCCATGGGTGCCGTGGGAGCCGTGGGTGATACAGCTTCTGCATGGAGATCCCAGAGCCTTACCCCGTGTTCCGCTCCGATCATGGGACCCTCATTTCTCCCCTTGTTATCTCTGCATCCTATTAGATCTTGGCACCAGCAGCAGGAGTTGTGGAATCACCACACAACCCTGCCTTTGCCCTGGTTGTTTACTGGAGAAATAAATAGAGAAAGAAATTCAGCAGAACAGATGCTTGGACCCATGGAGCAACCCTGGGAGGCTCGTGCAACAGAGTCATCTTCGTAAACAGATGCCGAGAGGAGCAGCTTGGAAAGTCTGTCCAAGCCCCAAACAAACGAGGACCTGCAGCCAAGTGTGAGGCCAGCTGGAAGGTCCCAGCCAGAAGGGAGAGCCCTGGGATGGGGGTGGTCCAGCAGGATACCCCAGCCCATCCCCTGTGTGTGTGTGTGTGTATGTGTGTGTGTGTTGGGGGGGGCACCAACGGCTGCAACCTCTCCTTGTTACTTTTAAAATGCAGTGTTGGAAACAGGTCTGGGAGAACAGGTGTGCTGGTTGGTTTGGAGACCCTCCCCGCCCCAGACACCAGTAAGCATGTGCTTGGCCTTACAGTGGCCCACAAGGATGTGATGGCTCCCCCTCTCCCCGCTCTAATTCTGTTCTGCTGCTGGAGCTACTCCAGCCACAAGGGCCTCCTTGCTGTTCCTGGAATACACCAGCACACTCTTTTGCCTCAGGGCTCTTGCAGCTGCTGCTCCCCCCACCAACAACACTTTTCCCGCATACTGTCCTGTGGCTTGCTCCCTCATTCTCCTTAAGCTTCTGCCCCCTTAAGACATAGGACTTTGGATCAGGCTTAGTTATGCGTACAATTACCAACCCTAAACCCTCCGTGTCTGGGCACCATGAAGGTTCATCTCTCACACACTGCATATCCAGTGTCGTGGTCTGGGGGCTCTGATGGCCGCTCAGAGGCCCAGGCTGACCCAGGCTGACCCAGGCTCCTCTCCTTGTATTTTCATGGTCACAGTGGCCGTGGGAAGGGACAATGGCAAGTCACACAGTGGCTCTGCGGTTCCACTCAGAACTGGCACCTGTCATGTGTCATTGGCCAAAGCAAGTCACAAGGGTCCGAAAGGAGAACTAAGACATTGAGCGCACAGCTCGGTGTTACCCCTTCCCCGAAGGTCCCTGTGTCTGTGCCCCGCCCCCACACCGTTGCTCTCTGCTGCGCTGCTCCCTACCTGACCTGGGCTACATGATTTGCCCTCTCCCTCGAAAATCTAAGCCCTGGAGGGGCAGGATTTGTCTGGTTTTGCTCGATGCTAAACTGCAGCGCTTAGAACACTGCCTGGTGTACCAGTGCTGTCCGCGCATGAACTCATTTCAGCCACATCTCAGTCCCACGGGAGAGGGAGGTCTGTCGTGACCCCCATTTTCCATACATGGAAACCTGAAGCTCAGAGGGGGTCAGGACACTTGCAGAGGCCACACAGTGAGTTAGTGGGCAGCACCAGCCTCCTGACCTCTGAGAGGCCCCGTATGACCAGGGTGCAGGGGCCCGACGTCCAGGTGTGGCAGCTGAGGGTCCAGTGTGCATGGGGATGGGGTCTGGGAGCATGGGCAGAAGGCAGTCACAGTGGCAATGGCCCTCATCATTCATTGCTTGCTGGACACTGTGCTTAGGGAGGTACAGCTTCATTCATGCTCACGAATCCCCCCTGAGCAGAGGAGGAAACTGAGGGAGGGCTAGGTCTTTGCAGGGCACTATAGTTTGGGAGGGAAGCTGGGACTTCAGCCCCAGCCGCCCAGACGTGGAGGCCGGAGACCTACCCACAGGGCTGTCCTGCGGCCCACAGACCCACACCGGCGGGGTAGGAGCGTGATGATCTGACTGGCATCCTCACTGCTGTGGAGGGCCCTTGGCACGTCGGCCGGACCAGTTGCCCTCACCCGGCTTTTCGGGTCCAAGATGGAGATGTCACGCAGCATGTCGCTTTACTGCTTGGCAGGGACAGTTTGATTTTTCCAGCAGGTGCTTTTAATGTTTTCTTCCCACATGTGCTTGTACTGCTGCCCGAGCGTGTCCCCGACCTCCCTTTGGGCTCCGTCTCCCCCTCCCCAGCCCTCCCTGCACTCTGCGCTCTCCCCAGTGTGGATGCCCTGCTCACGTGCATGGCTTTCCCCTTCAGACGCCTGGGTTTTGTCCCAGCCCCTCCACTGACTAACCCTGTGACTGCGAGCCTCACTTAGCCCATCTGTAAAGTGGGGGCGCCCATCACACCGACCTGAGAGGGTCGTGAGGATAACATGCCTCGACGGTGTGAAGTGTTCAATCCTTGGGAGCCATCCTTGTTTCTAAGACGTCTATGGGCACCAAGGGTCTGTTCTAAAACATTCAGCGTCTGTGAAAATCGACACATTCATTGCCCCGCGGTTTGGAAAAGCAAGAACATGGCGAACACACAAATATTCTCCAGTACTCCCTACCTCGCCTGCTGCTTCTTCTAACTCCCTTGAAAGCCATACCCACACGCTTTGGCACCGTAGTTAGTCCTGCGTGTGGAGGTGGTGTTGGCAGCTGGACAACCCCTTGAACTAAATTATCCCCATGCCACTTGGCATCCGCGCACGGTCCTGCCACTCAGGTCTACTCGCCAGGGCCAGCTTTTCTATTGAGCAAGTGCGTTTCATTAGGAAGCACTGCCAGTAAGTCAGACCACCTCGGTTAGCTCATTAGCATGCTGTCCAGACAAGGTAGATTCTGGAAAGAAAATAGCAAGGAGGCAGGCAGAGGAGAGCCGTCACCAGATCTGCGGTTGGAGAACCTCTCAGGTGATGGTCCCACAGTCACAAGACTTCCAGTAACCAAACGCTTTCATTTCTGCCGTGTTCGTGATGAGGAGTTGATTTGGCATCTCTTTTGGAAGATTCATTCGAGGCTTGGCAGTCAGGACCGGAAACAAGAAAACCTCCCCGGGAGGAACCCAGCTACCCGGCTGCAGACGCACTTTACTCTGGGTTGTGTGGCTCAGAGCATTTGCTCTGTGGCCAGAATCCCTGGGTTCTCACCCAACCGACTGAACCACCCAGGCGCCCCTGCTTCCTTATTGTTTGATCCACTTTTAATTGACTGCCCTGTGACCTGCTGTCAGACGTATTCTCACCGACGAAACAGCAGGCCCTGCGTCATAGACCCGCTGCGAGAATTAAGTGAGGTAACGGTGTTTGTAAAGCACTTAGCCCAGTCCCTAGTCCTCAAGTGTTTGACCGACATCAGCCCTAGGTGGCTGGAACACAGAAGCCCTTCCACGTCACCCCCATGACAGAGCTCGAGGTAGATGAGATGCCCTCACAGAGCACATAATACATGGAAGGCTCCGGTCCATACTCGGTGTGCGCTGTTGCACTGAGTCCTCATAAAGGGCCTTTGAGGTGGTGCTGGTAGCCTTCCTTTTACAGATCAGGCAGTGGAGGTGCAGAGAGGTTAAGGAACTTACCCCTGGGTCCCCAGCAAGAAAGTAGTGGAGCTGGGACTTGAACCCGGGCCCATCCCCCAAACTCCAGAGCGTCTCCCCTGTGGGAGACAGCTTCTCCTGGGACAGGAATCCTGCTGTTTCCCCGTCCCCAGTGGAATGCTTTCTCAGGATCAATGAACCCTGCAAAGGGACATTGCCCTGGGCTCCTGGAGGTCCCAGCTCAGGGCCTCTGCGCACGTCACTGCTCCTCCCTGTCTCTGCTTGGTCCCAAGGCACTCCCCAGAGATGCAGGAAGAGCCAAAAACCCCTGGCTCAGCTGCCTTGCTAATAGAATTAGAATGTTCTGGTCAAGATGGATTTCTTTTGGGGACGGCCAAGCCAGCCACGTACTCAGCTGCTTAAGGCAGAGGACAAACATGATGTGTCATCCGGGACTCGGCTACGGCAGCTGACACTTGTCCTTCGATCCTCGGGGCTGGGTGTGCAAAGAGGGGCCTGGGCTTTGCACGCCAAATCCAACTTCACTGGGGGAGTGTTAGTAATTGTTGGTAACTTTGGGCTCCCCGCCCACGTCTCTGTCATTTCCCGTCTTCTCCTGAGGTGACTCTCAGTGTCAGCTCGCAGACCTAAGTCCCCAGGACAGGGTGTCCCTTCCCCGAATCAGCCCGTGAAGGGAGAGCAGGGTGCTGCTCTGCGGAGGGGCCCCTGGTGGTCTTCTTCGATCCCGGAACACCACCTGCGTAAGGGAATTCCACAGATTGGGGAGTGGGGGGGTGGGAATCCACATCAGACACTATTTCTGTGGGCTTTGAACTTCGATCCCTGGCTCTCAGGGGATTTCCTTGACCAACTTCATCCTGGACACCGCATGGCCGATTCTCTCGGGAGCGCTAGAACCAGAAACTAATGCAGTCACCACCGAGCTCCCTGGGGGCTTCGGCAAAGGCAGAGGGGCTGGGAGGCCATCAGCCACAGCCACGGCCCGCGGATGACAGCGTCCTGCAGGGCGCCGCTCGTGTGCCTCATGACTCAGTGTCGGGAGATAATTGCACACAGATCTGTTTTCCTTTTTTTCTTATCTGGTTATCGGCAACTCTAAGATACCCACCCTCTTCTGCATGATTTGTAACCAGGGAAGCTGTCCATTTTGTCATGTGCTTGTAAATTCCTGTCTCGGTTAGCTTCTCATCGCGTCCGGCTGCTGCAACCGGGGGTGGGGGGACCACATCTGCATTTTGACCCGGTTGCGCATTCCATCTTGGGTGTCTAGCTTCTTCTGTGCTAGTCACAGATGGATGACATCATATTTTGGGTTGTGCTGATCTTTCTGCCACTCACTCAAGGGTAGACAAAATATAGGATTCGAGAGGCACCCTTCCCAGGTCGACTAAGCAGGCTGGTGAGGTGCAGGTGGACAGTCTCTGCCGGGGGCTGGTTCCCTGTCTTCACACTGTGCCTTAGGCTCTGAAAGCCCGAGCAAGCAGGTGTGCTATGAGGCTTCTACCTCCCCAGGCCAAGCCCATCAACCATCTCTCCCTCTTGGCATTCCAAAACCCCTACTATAACGTTCCCTGCTGTATGATGGCATTTAATTTCACCAAAGTGTGACAGAGTCACAAATACGTTCCCTTTGGAACTTTTATCACTGCCCCACTCCTTCTAAAAATTCCACATTTTCAAACAAACTCTAAGTCACTCCCCTTTGTCTCCTGTTCTTCTCTCGTCCTTTGGGCTGCGGTGTTTTTCTTCACACCACCGTTTGGCATTGAATTACATCTGATTCTGTATCTGACTCTCGGTTTGCTATGGTTTCCTCCCACTGCAATGGAAGCATCAGGACAGAGGCCTTGCAAGGCTTTCGTGTGCTCCATTCCCGGTGTCTAGAATAGGACCCTTGGCATTGCAGGAACGCAACCTGTCCTTGATGATCAATGGCATGGATCCATTCAGTAAATACGAAGTAGTGAAAGTCCTGTGGTGTGTGCTGGGTACTGAGGTCAAATGCTCCAAGTTACGGATGGCTGGATGAGATGCTGGGCCGTGCGTGTGTTGCACATCCATTACCGTGTTGAACTGGAGAGCCACGAGGCATGCAATCTGTGAGCTGGTCTCTACTGTCCAACTGTCTGGGTTCAAGTCTGCCCCCAGCACTTGCTACATCTGTGTCCTTGGGCGAGTTGCTCCGGTGCCCTGGTATCATTTTCCTCATCTGTAAATCTCCCTCATGTGGGGATAATGTTAGGACCCATCTCCCTGGGACATTGTCCAGATGAAGTAAGGTAATGCGTGTAGCACACTTAGATGCTCTACGCCGGGTCTAGGCTCAGCACAGGCAGCCGGTACTAATCCTTACAGCGGTCTCTCTAAGCAGGAACCACTATGCTCCCCATTTAGCAGATTGGGAAACTAAGCAAGCTTGTAAGCAGACAGAGCCAAACAAGAGGCACCCTGCCCTCAGCGGGTTTGCAGTTTAGTATGGAGGGAGGAGACAACTGCGCAAAAAAAACCCCAAAAAACAAAAAACAGCTGAGCTCTGCACTGCATTGCACTTAAGAAAAGTCAAATGCAGGCAATGTGCTTCAGATCGCATTCCTTACAGAAGGACTGGTTCCAAAGCCTACACTCAGATAGCAACACTGTACCCCATGGCTTCCAGAATGCCTTGGACTGACTTCCGTGTCATTCCGAGAGAATCCCTAGTTATGCAAGGACATGGGTCGGGGTGTGACCTCTGTTTCAAGTGTGTTAAATATTTTACACAAATAGCAGGATGTTTGAAGAGCGCTCTGTGAATGGAGGAGGCTTGAGGTGTAGACCTCACCACCCAGTTCATTTACAGGCTAAGTTTGGTGATGCGGTTTCCTAATGTCCTCTAGCAAATGTCTATTCATTGACTGTGTTCCATTTCTGCTGTAAGGATGCTGACCCTGGGGGCCGAGAAGACACAAAGCATAGTTCCCACGTGCTTCTGATTCCTTCAGCCGAGGTGAAATGCTCCTTGCAAGACAAGGCTGCTTGCTACAGCAAAGAGCTACCAAAGAGAAGCTCCATGCCCTGCACAGCAAGCTGAAACCTGCCCGAGACTAAGGGCCTATGAGGGGTAGTCATTACCTGGTCCTGGCCTTTGAATCTTGCCGATGGTGGTATTTATATTCTTAAAATGTGGCTGAGCAGACAGGCATTTCCTTGAGGGGTGGGCCTTGTTTGAAGAGTTGTCATCAGCAAACAGTGTCTCCAAATGACTCCATGGAGACAGCCGGGGAGATGGCTCAAGGTCACTGAAGGCTACGGGCATCCATGGGCCACGTGCTGGGAAGAGGAAAAAAAGGCTAGCAGTAACAGTCCGCGTTGATGAGTACTTCCTATGCATGATGCATTGTGCACAACTGATTTATAAGATTCATCATGAATAGGAATCATTATCCCTGCTTTATAGAAAAGCAAAGTGAGTCTCAGAGAGGTTAAGTAATCTGCTTAGGTCACACAGCGGGGATGCTGGATATCTGAAGTCTGGGATGTCTGATTCCAAATTCCATACTCTCACCCTTCATTGGCTCATGATTTTTCCTCTTATAAAAAACAGGAAAGAAGACAGCCTCAGGAGAAGAGGGAGAACACTGGGAGGGGACAGGAGAATCAGAGGAAGAAAGGAGTGCAGGTGTTAGGGAGGGAGGTTGGGCGGCCTTGGTGATTTGCACAGGCCTCCCAGAGGAGCCCAAGCCTGTTGGGCAGGAGTGTCAGCTTGCAGCCAGCTGCAGAACTCCCAGAAGAAATCGAGGAGGTGTGGCCACAGAAGCTACTTCAAAAGCAACTCTGTGTGTTCTGCCTCTGGTGTCAGCAGGACACTTTAGGTTGCAAGTGACAGAAAACCTAATCAAATCAGCTTAACAGAAAAACCGAAAGATAAATATTGGCTCCCTCACTTAAAAGTGCAGAGCAGACGACTTCAGGTCCGGCTGGGTCCAGGTGCTCCAACAATGCTTCTCTCTGTGTGGTCTCCTTTTTCAGGCAGGCGCTCTCCCAGAAGATGGTGTCAGCAGCTCCAGGCTTGTGTCCAATTGTCTCAGAAACTCCAGTGGAAAGAAGTGTCCATCTCACAAGAGTTCCAACAGAAACGTGAGGACTGACTGAGTGGCGCTGACTCTCACTAACCTTGCCTAGTCATGTGTCCATTCTTGAACCAATCACTTTGGCCGCAGGGGGATGCCGTGCTCTGATTGGCTCACCCATAGAGAGCCAGAGCCAGCCCGACCAGAGCTCCCCGGACTCAGAGGAGGGTGTGTCTCCAAGAGAAATTTCCAGAAAAGAAGTGTTAAGCATACAGAGAAGACAAAAACATCAAATGTCCTCTTACAAAGCTTTTTTTTTTTTTTTAATGTATTTTAAGGTAATTTTTAGGTACACCCACCATGGGGCTCGAATTCAAAACCCCAAGATGGAGAGTCACGTGCTCTACTGCCGGAACCAGCCACGCGCCGCAAGCTTTGTCCTATTATAGAAAAATCTCTGATATTATCCACTCTTTGCCACGTCTGTTCTCACCACTGAAGGTACAGTAACTCCGCCGTAACCCCCGTTACAACCCCCGACTGCTCACGTGCTTGCCATCTCGCACAAACCAGAGGGCAGGACGCTCTTCCGAAGGAGCTGCTCCGGTGTCATCCGCCCCACCTACCTGCACCCGCCTTCAACAATATTTTCTCCTCCGTTTATAAAGGAACACGTGGCCATGTTGGGAAATATAACGAAAAAGAAAAAAAAAATTACCCATAATCTCACACTCAGAGGCAGCCATCCATATTCCATTCTAGCGGCTTTCCTATGTACTGTAGAGACTTTCTCTAAAGCTGAGGTCATTTTACGTATGTAAGGGAGTGCGCGGCGCCTTCCCCTTAGTAGTATAACCATTTCCCTGCTGAGAAGAGGGGTTCTGCTTCACGCAGACGGAAGAATAGATGTTGATGCTGTGCGGGGAAGCTAGAGCTGGTGCGCCGAGTTAAGACGATGCGGATTATGACCTGCGGAATGGGGCGCGCAGGGAGCTCCCCCAGCGTCTGAGCTGCCGCCTTGGGGAAGCGAGAACACAGGGCCGTCTTGATGGGAGGAGCAGTTGCAGTACACCCACACCAAGGAAGCGAAGTCACCAGATTTATTACTTACAGATCCCAGGAATGGAGGAGCACAATGAGCTGGGAGAAGGGCAATCCTCCATCCCTGGTCCTGAGCAAGCCAGGTGGCGAGCACTTATTGCTTAGAAGGGGTTTGGGGTGGAGGTCCCTAAATTTTCAAGAGCTTAACTCTGAGCAGTTATATTAAAAGGGGCCTCAGGGAAAGCAAAGCAGGAACTTCTGGCAGAATCCTCAACTCAGGTCCTTATCTAACTGTCCAGACTGGATGTGAGCAAGCTTGTCATACTGTAAAATGCCAGGACAGCAACTCAGAGAAACAAAAATTGTCCTCATCACAGGGACTTAGGGCTCAGTCCCTCATTCCTACTTCCAGCCTTCAGCCCTGCTGGAAGATGTACTGGCCATTCAGCCTTTCTGACTCTCTGCCCTGCTGCTTTGATTCCTGTCCTCTGAGGCCGGGTCCCTGTGCCGTCCTCCATCAGGTGTCTTCTGTGTTTTCTGGCCGGGGGCAGTTTTACCTTCCTCTCCCCTCTTACTACAACCTCATGTGTGGCTTTGGCCTGCCTTGTCTTAGGGTTATCTGGACCACATGTTCACCCTCCCCCTCCAGGCTGGACCTTAGGCGGTGGTTACTTAATGAGCATCTATCTGCGGGGTAGGGGGCACTGCAGAGAACAAACAGACATGGTCCTGCCCTTGTGAAGTTTATAGTTTAAGCTGGTGGACGGACATTACCAATCACACAAAATAATAATGGGAAAGGGAAAAGTGTTCTGGACCTTGAAGGCATGTTTAATGGGGGGGCACTTGATTTCCTCTGGGGAACCAGGGAAGATGACATGGAGGAGGTGCCACCTGAGGTGGGGTCTGAAGAGGAGTTACCTGGTCCAAGAGGCAGAGAAGAGAGCTCCAGGCAAAAGGAGCATGTGCAGATGCCCTGGGGAAAGCATGGTGATGTCAGAAGGTGGGCGAGGCTGGAGAGCTGGAGAGGGGGGATAGGAGAAGATGGAGAGTGGGGAAGGGGGCCAGAGAGGACCATGGGCAAAGGCATGCAGCACCCTGGGGGCCTGGTGAGAATTTTGGTCCTTGTTCTAAGAGCAGGAGTGAGGTAGGGATTGGAATGATCAGAATTACACAGTATCAATGAAGTATCATAGTGTATCCCTAGAGTATTATACTGTATCAGTGGAGTATCATAGAATCACATATCAATAGCATATCACAGTGTATTGTGCTGTATAGTAACCAATCTTTTGTAGCCTACTCAGGAAGTGACATCCCACATCATAGGCCAGTCCCTACTCAAGGGGAAGAGATTCCACAAAGACGTGAATACCAGAAGGTGGGGTTCATGGGGGCATCTTGGAGCCTGCCGCCTACACCCCAGCACTGAAGATTTAGGGCAAACAAAAGGATGAGCTCTTTGGCTAAATATTTCTAATCTTGGGAAAGGAGAGGTGCAAGGTCCTGTAGAGGAGGATGTCTTAACACAGAAACTGTTTTCGTGTGTCCTGTGGCACCCAGTGACTGGCCCCAAGGCAGCAGACTGAGAGGGCTCCTCAAGGCTTCTTCAGTCCTGCAACCCCAAGAGAACATCCCCTGGCTGATTCAGCTCTGGGATAAGCAAGGGGACCTGTGCCAAAGTCCCCACTATGGAAGGGTCTTCCTTCCAATTCCCAGTGAACTGCAAAGAATTCACCAAGTCTCCATCAGAAGAACATTGATTTCCTTCACATGAAAGTTTCAGTCTGTGCTCTTTGGAGTCACAAGATAAAAATGAGATTTTATGGTCAGTTAGCTCATTGATAGACATTGGTCTGAATAATTACAAGAACACTCCTTAACAGCTTTATAAGGAAGTGCAAATTATTTCCTTCTGATTTTGAAAATTTTCAGATATAGAAAAGTGGAAAAAATTATACAGTGAACATCCATATCCCCATGGTCTCGGTTCTGTAATTAACATTTTACTCAACTTGCTTTTTCTCGTATCTGTCCATCTCTCCATCCCTCTTTCCATCCACCATTCCATCTACTTTTTGGTGATTCTTTCAAAGTGAGTTGCAGATATTAGTATAAGGAAGTCCAATTTTAAAAGGCATTCTATAAAGTTTTCTATAAATGCTGAAATTCAATGGATTGAGGTTTTATAGGATGAGGGTGGACAGTCCTATTATTCACTCATTTACATTTTTGAAGAATGTGTTGTCACTCTCTTCTAGGGCAAAGCCTATCTCTTTCCCCATTGACCTAAATTGCTCATCTGCCAGATTTTTGATCCAGGAATTTGAGTGCCTTTGCAAAGTTAAAAGTGTATTCACTCATTCACTTGCTCATTCATTCATTCAAAACACCAGCTGAGGTCCCTCCAGGTGTCCGGCACTGTTGAAATCGAGGCAGGCATTTCAGGACTAGAACAGTTGAACAGTGTGTTGTATATGGAAAATGCTCAACAAACATCTGTTGGACAATGAAATGAATCTCTCAAGAGCTTGCCAGCAATGACGTTCTTGGATATTGATGGTTTATTTATTGTTTTGTGTTGTGATGGTTTCGACACATCATGAGCTGAAATTTCAGCTTTTACGTTTTGCAAAAACAGTAGCTTGTATAAAAAGATGTGCACGTTACAAAGGTGTAAATTCCACCGCTTGTGATTTGTGTGACTTGGCATAAATTATTTTAAAAAGCTCTGAGCTTCAGGATCTTGACTGTATAAAGGGGGATAATAGCCTAACCCCAGGTTGTTTGGAGAGGAAATAAAGTGAGCGTAATGCTGAGTGCCCAGTGCCTGCTCGTAGAAAGCCCTCGATTACACTGGCTCAGGTTGTGCTCATGCCCGAGACAGCTGTGTGTCATCTCAGGGATGCGGAATGGGTGAGAGAGCAGGTGTGTCCCAGGGAGATGGGAAGGAGAGGATTTGACCACCTTGGTCCTCTTGTACCCCCATCTGCTCTTTCCTCTCCCATCCTCAAGTGGCTGCATTCCAAGGTCGGGGTGGGGGTGGAGGTCCGTCGGCCAGCTCCCAGCACCGTCTCCCTGGTCTGGGCAGCCAGTGAGTCTCTCTGGGTGGCCAGAGTGGACAGACGCAGGGCACCCCATGTCCCTTTCCTTGCTCGCCTGCACCTGCCTCTGAACAGCAAAACATCTCCCAGCCACGCTCCCGGATCACCTACGTCAAAGTCACACTCGGTGCACTTCTGCAAAGTACGGGACAGCCCTTTCCAGGTCACTGCAGTGGAATTTGACCCCCGGAGCCGGGCTCTGCCCCTTTCCAGAGTCAGACTATCCCATGGTTGGTTCCCACCCGCCTCTCAGGAGCTCAATCTCTGTCCTCCCCTGGGGCGTGCAATTATAGCCGTTTTCATTTCAATGTATCTTTATTGTTATATTGTTATTTTTAGATTACACAAGCCATATATTCTCATTTTTAAAATATTGAAACTTGAATGCCAAAGTAAACCCCTTTCCCCAGAAACGAGCAGTTCGTGAAAAATTCTTTAGGATTTTTTGTGTATCCTGACAATATTTATTGAACAAACATGGGTAACACTGTGCATATTATTTTAATCACCTTTTTTTTTTTTTTTAACCTTTAGGCACATCTTATTTTTTTAAAAGATTTTTATTTATTTATTTCTTTGAGAGAGGGAGAGAGGGCAGGGAGGAGGGGCAGAGGGAGAGGGAGAAGCAAACACCCCGCAGAACAGGGAGCCCAACGCACGGCTCAATCCCAGGACCCTGGGATCATGAACTGAGCAGAAGGCAGACGCTTAACTGACTGAGCCACCCGGGCGCTCTTTTAGGCACATCTTAGACATCGTTCCAAATCAAGTCCTTCATTTTTAACAGCTGTGAAGAATCCGTTGTAGGGACAATCGGTAGTGTATCATTCCCTCCGCTACGGGTAGATATTGAGTGGCTTCTAATTCTTTGCTATTACAAACCTTGCTGCAATGAACAGCCTTATGTCCATACTGGAAGGCACTGGAGGAATCCCAAAACTGAAAGTTGGAATTCAGACTGGAAAAGCAGAATCAATGGGTCAATGAATATCATAATATGAATCAAGCTCCTAATAGGACCTAGGCATGATTTAATGCTTTCTGTGTATTAATTTAATTTAATCCTTACAGAGATCTGTGCAACAGTCACTTTTAGCCCTGTTTACAGGTCTGGAAACTGAGGCACAGATAAGTGAAGTAATTGCAATCACAGCTGGTAAGAAGTGTGTTTTAAATCTTGACCCATATTCCATCATTGACCCCCAGAAAGTTCATGGCAAGTATTCTCCTGCCAACTGACCCTTTTTCCCTACTCTCCAACAAAAGCAGGTCATGGAGGACCATAGCCCACATTTATGGAGCGCTTCCAAAATGCTTTATGCATCATCCCATTGTAATCATCACAACCACCTCCCTTCACTGATGGGGAAACCAAGGCACAGAGGCCAAACGGTTGTTGTTTAATATCACCCAGCTCGTACAAGGGGATTCGGGATTATGACATCTGTTTAATTTTTAAATAAAAGAACATTTACATGAAAATGGTCTTAAGAAGCCCATGGCCACCCAAGGGGTTCCTGGCCCCTCGGGTGATCCCTCTCCCCAGTCATTCCTTGCCTTTGTCAGTAGTGGGTTTGGTGTCATTGATGGATGGCAGTGACAGTGCCCTTGGAGGTCTATGGGGACAGCGGGGGATGATTTAGGCACAGAGCTGGGCAGGTTCCACCCACGGAAGGACAAGACTCTTCCTGGGCAAGGCTGTAATAGCCCTTAGCGGGGAGGAGGGTAGGGGCGCAGAATCCCTGCAAAGGTGAGGAAGCAACACAGGAGGGCATTTGCACTTCCAGGTAACAGGCAGGTGAGCCCTTTTGGGAGTTCCTAGCACTCCTGGGGCAGCCACCTGTGTGCCCCTCTCCATTCGCTGTCAGGACTCACCCATTCTCCTTTGTGGCCCTGCAAACGTCCACCTCCAGGTGAGGCCTATCTGTCACTCACACCTTAGTGCTGATTGCTTTACTTAGCTAATTAGATCAGCACCTTGCCTCCTGGATGCCCAAACTTCCCCTAAGGCCTTATCAGGAAGGAGACAGACTTATTTCTGAAGGAAGATAGCCCGAGGCTGGTGGTGGGGGCGGCCCAGCGTGAATGTGGAGACAAAGCTCCCTTCAGGAACCCGGGGAGGAAGGGAGTGGGCCAGGAATGAGGGGGAGAGGGGCAGCTTCCTGGCCACTTCGGAGTTGGGGTGGTGGACTGGAGGAAGGTGCCAGACCTGGGCATTGCTTGGAGGAGGAGGGGGATGAAGTGAGACCCTGAGTGGCCTGCAAAAGCCCTCAGGTGACAAGGCCTAAGGCTGCCACAGCCAGAATGTGACCCCATCCCAGGGGATGGGTCCTGTACGTCTGGCTTCTCCGTGTCTCGCCTTTGGCTCTGTCCTCATCCACTCCCTACCCACTCCCTTTGCACTCTCTTGGCGTGAAGACAGCAAACTCTGGGGCTGGGGGGTCCCTAAGAAGTGGCCAGGGATCCCCTGTTTGCACATCAAGCTCCAAAGTGCTCAGCACGGTAGACCCGGGGCTGGCAGCTCTCTCTGGCGCATGCCCCCACTGCGTTCCCACACGTCCCACCTGCAGCACCCAGGGGCCTGGTGCGTTCTACCCCGAACCTCGGCACAGCTGTTCCTTCTTCCTGGAATACGTTTGCCCTGAGGATACGGTCAGGTCCCCCCTTCCCGCAGCATCATGCCCCTGCCTCCCGCACTCACCCCGGGGGGAGAGCAGCTGCTAGCCCTGGGTCTCTAGTCTGAGTTAGTAAAAGACGCCCCTGTACCAGCATTACGTGAACCGCTAACTGCAGGGCAAGCGGGCCGAGGGGGGCACAGGAGCCCTCTGTACTGTTTCTGCAATTTTGCTGCAAGGCTAAAATTACTTCCAAAACAAAACGTTCACAAGAAGAGGGGCCCTTTCATCCCGACGGTCCTCGTGGACTTGATTGCAGGCCCCACAGGTCCTGCACGGCGGGACCTCCTTATCCTGTGGCTCAAGGTCTGTCCTTTGTCTCTCCTCCAGCCCCGTGTGCCCCCACTCATCCAATGCATGGACTGACGGGAAGGCCACTCAAAGTACACACATATGGACTCTCCAATACCCCTGCTTTTGGCTTCTCAGAACTTGCACACAGTCAGATTGACCCCTAACCCACTGCTTGAAACCGTGTTGCTCAAAGTCTCTGCATTAGCTGAGTCCCCCTGAAATAGCCCCTGAGGCCCTGATTCAGGCGCAGTGATTTACTGAGGACTTGTGCCCAGGGGCAGCCAGACAGGGGAGGGAAGGAGCCCAACTTGGGGGTGGTTTCAGGCACAGTGCCCGGCTGGGCCCAATCCCACGGAAGGTTCTGGAGTGTGAAGGACACTCAAAGCCTGGCCTGCCTGGAAGCAGGGGCTGGGCTTACTGGCTCCAGGCCATGGGCATGACAACAACTGGGGGCATCCTGCTCCCTGTACCCGCAGGCAGAGAAGTGACCGCAGGAGGAGAGCAGGTGTGGGGGCCTCGGGCTGTTGGAGAGGAGAGCAGGGCACCGGAGGGGCACCCCAGACAGCCTGGACGGATGCTGGAGGACAGACAGGAAGCGAAGGTGGATGGGAAGTGGGGGACATCTGGAACATGCTGGAACTGCAAGCGTGAGCGGGAGCCCCCGAGGATGGACTGGAGCCGGTTCCCTCCAGTTCCTTGGTTCCCTGGTTCTTGTTGCCTCCGACCGGGCGGGGGTGTGCGGAGGGGGACAAGGGTGTCCTGCGGCAGCCAGAACATCACAAAGCTTAACACACAGCCTGGCCCCGGAGTCGAAGAAGCTGAAGGAGGAACCTGGGGAGGAGGAGGGTCAATGGCAGGCCTGGTGCCACAGAGGTGAGGCAGGAGGTGAGGGACAGTGTGTGAGCCACAAAAGGGCTGAGCCCCACCGCGCCCTCCTAGTCTCACACAAGGATCTCTCCTGCAGCCCCCTGTTAGGGCTTGAATTTTGCCCCCCCCAACCCCCCCGGCCGCAGAAGAGATGTTGAACTCCTACCCCCTGGATGTCTGTGTGTGACCTCAGTTGGAAATAGGATCGATGCGGATGTAGTTAGTTGAGGTCATAAGATGAAGTCATATCAGAGTAGGGTGTCCGACTCTAGCTCCGTGACCTTAAAAGGAGAGGGGACATTCAGACACAGATGTGTGGCTGGATGGCATTAAAGTGGAGGCAGAGATTGGAGGGAGGCAGCTAGCTACAAGCCAGGGAACACCTGGGGCCGCCAGAAGCGGGAAGGGGGGATGGAGGGTCCTCCCCTAAAGGCTTTTGGGGAGAGCACAGCCCTGCCCACACCTCAATTTTAGACTTCCAGCCCCAGCACTGTGAGATAATAAATTCCTGTCGTGTTAAGCCATCTAAGCTTTTGGTACTTTGCTAGAGTAGCCCGAGGAAATGAATGCAAGCCCCTCCCACACCCCACAGAGAAGGGGGTGCCATGGCTCAGAGCAAGCCCAGCCTCTCAGATGAACCTCAGCTCCCCAAGGAGCACAGCTGAGCCAGTCACTGCCCAGTTCCATCCTGGTGAAGCCGCAGGGCGGCCAAGCAGTGCGTCGGGTCACTGGGCATCCCTGCCCAACTCCCAGCCGCCCATTTGCTCTGTGAGGACGTGTCATCTGATTCCTTCTCTTCAGTTGCCCCAGGCCTAGCAAGTGCCCGGCACATAGTAGGGTATTTTGTACCAGACAGAAGGGGGTGGGGGCTTTCAGGGAGAGAAACGACCATCTGGGCTGGCACTGCAGCCTCGATGGGCAGGAGTGGGGGCCTCCTCTAATCAGACCCTCACTGGTCCGCGGATTAATGTCTTATAGAAAACCCAGCTTTTTATTCCTTGCTCCTGTGGGACAGACAGCCCCAAAGCCCTGGCTTACCAATTGCCTCCAAGTGTTAATTTATCAGGACCATAATAATCTTTGGGATGATTGACGGTTTGGAGGGATTACCAGCCTACAGTGGGGAAGCTGATAGGCATTTATTACCTACTTAACCATTTAAATCAAACAAAAAAGAAAAGTCTTGTTGCACAGAAGGTGATAAATGTTTCTGTTAAAACACCCTATTAAAATGATTCATTCACATGGCAAAGACTTGCCTGGTCTCCGGACATCCCCAAGGACGTGGGAAGATCCCACCAGACCAGAGCGCTTGGGGGGCTGAAAGAATTTGGGGATTTGCTTCTTCCTGCTGGGGGTGGCGGGTGGGGACGTATTTGTACAGGTTGCAGCCTGGCTGCTTTGTGGGATTTGGGTTTTTTTAGGAACCCTGACCCCGTACGGTTAGGGACTAGCCATGAGAGCATCCCTGCGGTTTCCCCGAAGTCTTCTTCTTCTTGAATCGTTTCTAACCAGCTAAGGATGTCGCGATGGTGCTTCCCGAAGAAGGTCTTAGGTTGCTCGGCAGCCAACATAGAATAGTGGACACTGAACGTTTGATGAGTGGAAATGTGGCAGATCAGGACCACAGCAGAGTGATGGGGAGCTGGGGCTGGGAAGGGGCCGGGTTGAGAGTCTCATCCTGCCACGCCCCTGCGTGTATGACCTTGAGGAAGTGACTTCTCTCCGAGCCTCAGTTTCCTTGTCTGCTCATCCGTGGACCTAGTTCCCTGGGGTCTTTGCGAGGGTTACATGAGAATCAGAGGAAAGTTCCAGGGTTGGTTCCTGGGCGGAGCTTAGCACAGCCCGTGGCACAAAGCAGACGCTGGGAAAGTCACTCTGGGGCTCCTTTCAGTCTGCATCACAGAATTCCCGCCTCCCCAGAGATGCCAGTGCTCTCCAGGATAAGCCACGCTCTACAGGTCGCCAGCTCGTTACTGTCTTCTAAACCCACAGATGACGTTTATGCAGTACTCCCGCGTCTTTCTCCCTGTACCCTCACCTACCCATGTGGCACGCACTATCTTTAGCTCCATTTTCCAGGTGAGAAAGATTGAGGCCCAGCAAGGGTTAAGTGACTCACCCAAGATCACATGGCCACTAAGTGATGAGTGCTCAAATTGAACCCTAATCTGTCTGAATCTTTGTCTTTGGTATTCACAAATGTATCTTGCCAGCTGGGAGAGGCAGGAAATGGGTGAATGTTTCTTAAGGAATCACGTACCAGAATCTCTCATGCCCTTTATCTCATTCAATCACCATGGTAGCACTTCAAAGTAGGTATTTTATTAGTCTTGATTTATAGGTGCTTGCTCATCGAGTGTTTGTCCTTTGGTACAAGGAGTAACTTTGGGGAGGCAGGCGGCATTGGAGGCAAATCATGTTTGGGTTCAGCTTCATTATGGAGCTGTGTGACCCGGGATCAGTTGCTTAACCTCTCTGTGCCTCAGCTTCTCCCTCAGTGATCCTGGCACCCACCTCCTAGGGCGGTTTGAGGCTCAGTGACTTTATATCTTCACCAAGCGTTCATCGTCAGGGCTCGGTACTTGTTTCCTGTGCTTATCTGGCCCCAGTGGGCTGGGGTCTGGCAACGCGGGTCCCCTTGTCATTGCTCGGGGTTGCAATGATCTACGGGGTTTCCACCACTGGAAACTGTCCACGCCAACCTGACCACACTGAAAACTACTGCCAACAGCACACCTCCCTTTCTCTTTTTTATTTGAAGATCAAGTTCATATTTCTACTATCTGCTATAGGTGTGTCTGAGAAAGAAAAAAAAAAAACAAACATAATTTAAAAGCCTGGAATTCAAAACCCGCAAACCTTTGAAGCTACAGCCAGCTGAAAAAATTGCAGTCAACTGTAGTCACTCATGTTTATCAGGGGGAGAAAAAAAGGTTCACTCCAAACAAAAGCGCTTACCAGGGAGAGGGAAAATATGAGAAGTATTTGGTCAAACGCTTCATTTGCTCCAGAGCCTGCTTCTGAGCAGCTTAACCAGCAAGGCATTTCACCCACTGGGGGCTCGGCCGCTCCCCCCCATCCCAGGAAGTTATTAAGTTGAAAATAATTAAGGTTGCTAAGAGATTTCACGCCTATGAAACCACTAGAAAGGAATCCTGTCATTGTTTAATTAAAAAATGAAGAAAGAAGAGAGAAGGAAGGAAGAAGGAAGGAGGGAGGGAGGGAGGGAGGGAAGGAAGGAAGGAAGGGAGGGAGGAAGGGAGGAAGGAAGGGAGGAAGGGAGGAGGGAGGAGGAAGGGGGAGGGGAGGAAGGAGAGCTGGTGAAACTCTCAAGGGATGGGGCTCTTCTAGGGGCTGGGTAGGAACAACTCTTCTTATCACAGAATGAGCTCATTTCCTGCTCAGCTGGAAAGTGGTTCCTGCCACGGCCCTCCCCCTGTTGCCCCCACCCCTAAATGGCACCTCCTTCCTGCAACCGGGGGAGAACAAAGGGATCCTGAAGTTCTCTTGGCATCATGTACCAGCTTCTGAAGACTGGAGGGGTCCCAGCTAGAACACTGAGCAGAACTTCTGGACTCAGACTGGTTCCAGTGTTTCCCAGTTGTGTGGTCTGGGGAAAGGTCCCTGGCTTTTGCCTGACTGTGATTTTACTTATGTGCAAAACAGGATCAGTAATAGTGGTTCTGCCTACCTATTTAGACCAAACCCTGTGAAACTGCTGTTTTTGTAGGTCAAAAATGGCCAAACATCAGTAATTCCATATGGCTGTACCTGAACCAGTTAAAAGGGAAGAGTGTGAGGGTGTTTTGAGTGGGTACACATTGTACTAATGCAAGGGGTGAGCTCATCCTACAAGTAGTCACTCAACGTCTGTGAGGTGCAAGCACTGGGCTAAGTTGGCACATCACATGGACATCACTTTATCCTTGCAACAACCCCAAGGATGGATATAGCTGTTCTTTGTTTCCTGGATAAGGAAACTGAGGCTCATATGGCCAAAATCACATACCCCAGGACATTCACCTAGGATGGGTAGTGGCCAGGATTCGAACCCAGGCAGTCTGAATTTAGAACCCAAGCTCTTCACCACTCATCAATCATTTTAAATCAATCTGTTCATTCATTCAAGAAATATTAGTTGAGATTTTTTTAAATGGGCCAGGCACTATTCTAGGCATTAGGAATACAGTGATAAGGAAGATAAACTTGCCAGTCCCATGAAGAGAGAAAGACAACACATAGCAGATGAATAAAAAATATTATAGATAATGGTAGTATCGTGAAGATAAGAGGTGAGTGTGAGTGAGATAAGAGGTGAGTGAGGGGAGGCTGTGCTATAATGGAAAATACATATTTGGTCTTCATCCCCAGTTCCTGGCACAGAGATCTTAAATCCTTTGGGGTTTCCTGAGTAATAGGGGTGACAGGAGCATCTTTTGTTATAATATTTGGTCTTTAGCTCTGGTTCCTGATACAGAGCTCCTAAATCCTTTGGATTTTAATGAGTGAGAGGAACGTCTTTTGTTCTAATGAGGCAACTCCTGGCAGATCCCTAAATAGCTTCATGATGGAGCCTGGTCACCAGAAAGACCAAATCTTGTTTAGAAACTTGGAACTTTCAGCCCCATCCCCCAATCCAAGTGGTGGGGAGAGGGGTAAGAGACTGAGTTAATAATTAAAATTGGTCATACCTATGTGATGAAACCCCCATACAAAACCCTAAATGATGAAGGGAGCTTCTTGGGTTGGTGAACACTTCCACGTGTGCAAACATTATGCACCCCAATTCCACAAGAACAGAAGCTCCTGGGTTTGGGATGCTTCCACTGCTACATACCTCTTCATCTGGCTGATCATGTGTATTCTTTATAATATCCTTTATAATATACTAGTAAATATAAGTAGTATTTCCTTGAGTTCTGTAAGTGATTATAGCAAATTACTAAACCTGTGGAGGGATGTCATGCCTCCGCCCCCCAGTTTATAACTGGTCGGTCAGAAGTATGGGAGTCCCAGGACTTGGCACCTGATGTTGGCATAGTCCTTTGGGACCAAACCCTTAACCTGTGGGGTCTATGCTAACTCTAGGTAATGTCAGAGTTGAATTGAATTGCAGGACATCCAGTTGGTGTCCAGAGAACTGGAGTAGTGGTTGGGGTAGGAAGAAACACACATTTGGAGGAGAAACAGATCACAGTTGGTGTCAGAAGTGGGATTTGTTCGCTTCACCCTGCTTCATGAGAACATGTGATTTGAAAAGAGAACGTGGAAGGCAGGGGATGATGGCCACATGGTCATCCACCATACAAAGCAGCAGCTGTACTGTAATCAGTTACTAAAGATACAGGTTAGCAACAGAATTCAGAGTTGGATCCAACTTTTGGAGAGTTGGATCACAGGATACATAAGGAAAGGCAAACTAATAAGAAAAAAAGCAAAATATGTCATTCCTTGGTTATTGTTATCTGTAATAGGTAAAATGAAGTTAAAAGAGAATGCTGGGTTGTACTTTGACGCTAGACAAAGCTCAGATTTCAGGCAGTCAGAGGTTGGCCATTAGCTTCAAAAGTACCCATAAAGGGAAAAATAGCACCCCTAAACCTCTGGTCACCAAGAAGGCAGTCCATGTGAGAGCAGGGAAAAACAAAGAAAATATTGAAACCAGGGGATGTAGTGTGAAGGAGTCTCAGTTTGTAGATCAGTATCACCTGCTTCCTGGAGAACTTTACTAAAATGGATTTTGAGAGTGCCTAACTTGGGGACAGTGATCTTAATGTGTAGTGCTGCAGAGCAGAAGGGACTATTCTGATAGGGTGGTCTGGGTGGTGACATTTGAGGAGGAGGCTGGGTGGTTGGAACATCTGGAATAGAGCGAGTGTGGTAAAGGCAGCTGGAAGGTAGGGTAGCTGTGGACTGCGAGGCTCTGGGGGAGGCCAGGGGGAGGCCATAGCCACGGTCCAAGCAGAGGTTGTGGTGGCCTGGATCCAGCTGCAGGTGGGACATGTGGGTAGAATCTGAATCTAGCTTGACGGTGGAAGCAGAAGGACCTGCTGATGGCCCAGACGTGCAGGAGAAAAGAGGAGGCTGTTGTTTTTCTTACTCCAAGTCCACTGCTACTGCGTTGTGGATAAAGGACTAGAAATCTAGGCTCTTGACATTGGTCAAATACTCTCTTCATCATTCATTCATCTCACAAGCATTTATTGAGCTCTTACTGTGTGCCTGTGCCAGGCGCTGCAACCTGCTGTGTGCGCAGGGAGCCCCCATCCTCGAGGGAAGGGCAGACTCCAATCACAAATGTCCTGAGAGCCCATAATTATATGGGTACAGAGAAGCAGGGTGCCCCAAGAACACATGGCAGGGGGACCTCGCTACTCCAGGCTTCTTGCAGAGGGAAAAAGATAGCCAACGCCTCGTGGGTCCAGGGTCTAGGCCTCTCAGGGTCCAGGGAGCGTGCTGAGCATTTATAATCCATGATCTCATTCCATCTTGGTGAAACCCTACAAGGAAGGAAATATTTTTTTTAAAAAGATTTTATTTATTTTTTCATAAGAGACAGAGAGAGAGAGAGAGAGAGAGACAGAGGGAGAAGCGGGCTCCCTGATGCGGGACTCGATCCCAGGAGTCTGGGATCATGACCTGAGCCGAAGGCAGACGCTTAACCATCTGAGCCACCCAGGTGCCCAGGAAGGAACTATTTTTTCCCCCTTTTACAGATGAGACAACCCAAGGTTTGGTGGGAGGAGGTAGGTTGCCCAAGTTCAGAGCTGGCAAAACCAAGATGCAAACCCTGCGATGGGGACCCTAAGTTGCATCCAGTTCTCTGTTCAAAGTTCTCTGGTATTAGCCCCTTCCCATTACTTCCTGGAGAAAAATAGGCGTGATTAATAAATCACTATGTCAAATAATAAGCATGTTCTACCTCCATACAGTCCCCTGTGATAGAAGCAGGTGTGTTTTTTTTTTTTTTTGAGGGGGGTGGTGAGCATGAGGGAAACTTGATGAAAGTCCGGAATTTTCCCCGTGAAGTCCGCATGACCTTTAATTACTTACAGATTTAATAGAATATCATTCCACATGATTTATTCCACTGAAAGATTGATTAGTAATATAACTTGAATTGTAGTCCATCTCCCCATGCAATTTAAGATGATTTAGTGCCAAATAAAGACTAACCTCCAAGCCCTTGCTTCAAAGAGCTATAGTCCCTGTTGTTGTTCTAACGCATTTGGGAGAAATTGTGCCTCCACTGGGCAGAAAGCAATTCGATCTTTCCTAACCTTCAACTAAATGAGGATCTGGATCCTTCCAACCTTGGTGACAGGGGTGGGGGCTTGACTGGGGTCTGGGTCACTTTCTTCTAGCCCTGGGTTTCTCAGCTTCAGCATTATGGACATTCAGTTCGGATCTGTCTCCGTCATGGGAAACTGTCCTGGACAAGGTAGGATATTGATTAGCATCCCTGCCCTCCACCCACCGGATGCCGGTAATACTCTCCCCAAGTTGTGAAAACTAAAAATGTCCCCAGACATTAACACATGTCCCCTGGGTGTGGGGTGGGCAGAACTCTACCTGGCTGAGAATCACTGATCACTAACGTGGGGAACCAAAGTGTGGTCTTTAGGAAAGAAAAGAGCACGTAAACACATTGAAAATCTCGCTTGCACGTGTACTGTCCGAAGTGGGGAAACTTTCTCCGAGGGATAAATCACAGCTTTCTTTGCCTCCTCTCTTTGGTCCCTGTTCTTACCTAGACCATATCCTGCAGGTGCCACCTGGGAGACCCTCAGAGGATGGACAGTGTGGACCTTGGGTTTTGACAGAGGTGCTGCGTGGGACACACCTTGTGCCGTGGGAGCGGTTGGTGTATTTCTTCTCTTCTGTATTCTGGATCCTGCATGAACCAAAGGGACTCCGCAGGCCTCCCGATGAAAAGCAAAGTGGTCAGAAACGTGGCTCCCTTAATACAGCCCGAGTTCTCAGCCCAGGGGAGCACGTGCTATTCCATTTAGTGGATTTGCTCCACCAGCTTCTGGGGTTTCAGCTTTTGGGAACCCCTGTCCCTCCAGGATGACTTTTGATGTCACCGTGTGTGTGTGTGTGTGTGTGTGTGTGAACCCTAACACTTTGCAAGCACTAATTATGGAAATTTGTGGGCGTGTCCTTCTCTTGCCACCCCTCCCCTTTTCCATCTTAGACAACACATAAAATAGCCCCGTTTTCCTTTGTGGCAGGACCACCAAGGCTGAGCAAAGGGCGTCCAGCCCCTCCCGAGGGCTCCCTTGTGCTCTGCTCCACTTGCCTCTTTCAAGGGCGTCTCAATGAGGGGCCTTGTTGAGACGTCCACTAAGGCCCAGACTAGAAGGGACCATTAAAAACAGTTTAATCAGAACAAAAGGAGTTCTGTTCTTATTGTCCCCCCGGTTGCGGTTTGGATGCAGCAGCTGAAAATCTATCTGCACCAAGCAACAAATCTGGATCCAGCCATGCTGCAGAGTTCACCCTCTGCAGAGATTTCTGGATGGATCCTTGGAGGAGATAATTTACAGCTAAAGCAAAACACAAGGAGAAGCCTTTATATTTGGCACAAATGTTTCCTATTAAAAGCCTTCGAAAGCCCCCTGCTAACTGGAGCTCTTCGTCCTGCACAAGTTCAAGGCGATCATATTAATGCATACAGAATTCTTAAAAGAATCCTTGGTTTGGATGCTGATCCTGTCTGCGAGGAACGGTGTGGGATTGGACTGTGAAAAATTGTCTGGAGGCAGAAGCCCGTGAAAGAAGAGTGTCTTTGGGTTGATTTTAAATGCCTGTCCTGAAAGCTTTTGTGGTTAGTAATTTTCTGCTGCTGAGAAGCTCCAAACAGGCAGGGGCCTTTGTGGTAAACCTCCAGAACCTTCCGGAAACAGGGAGAATTGCCCCAAAGTGGAACTTTTTGTGTGTCGTGGGGGGATGGGAACTTTAGTGGCCAGCTTTCAGGGTTATCAAAGTTCAATGCCACCTATTCTTTGGAATGGACCACCTAAAAGAGACTTTAAAAACATTTTTTTTTTTTATTTTTGGGTTTTTTAAATTAGTTTTTAATTCTATTATTTTATGTATTGGCAAAGATGAAATTTCTAAGGATGACTAGGTTCAGAATCTCATCTCGTTTGACCTGTTGACTCTTCCTCCACATTTCCAGAAGGGTGAGCCCATCGGGCTGTAGGCTTTTCTTGCTGTGCAGGGCCTGATGCAGCTCACAACCATTTTCATGCACGCCGTGAGCACATCGAAACAAAAGGAGTCAAAGGAACCAACCTTACTGTTTGGGACTCAACTTGGGGAAAAATGTGACCGCTGAGGCCTGAGGAGGACCCTCCTGTGCAAACACGCAAGAACCAGCCAGAAAGCTACCGGGCAACAGCTGGACCAAAACATTCCTGTGCGATGTCGAATAAAAGCCCCAGACAGAATTCGGTACCAGATCGGTGTCATGGCTGTTTCCCTCCCAGTGCCCAGCAACCAGGAGCCTGCAGGAGCCTGTCTTTCTTTATCCCCCAAGGAATTCCTGAGATTATGGATTATGAGAGTGACATTTAAAAAAAAGAGAGACATGAAGACCAACACCAGCAACTTGTTACCATTTCTCAAGTAATTATCATCCGCCAGGCACTTCCAGGGACTGCCTCTCTGATTCCTCCAGGCGACATGAGGGAGAGAGATGAGAGGGATGATTGTGTCCATTTTACAGGTGAGAAAATGGGGACTCGGGAACGTGCAGGCTCACACAGTGGGTAAGCACAGGTTCTAGTCTCCGCTGGCCCGAGATTCTGGTCCTGGTATTCCCGATGCTGCTGGTCCCCCACCCACACTTTGAGTCACCAGGGTTTCTTGCAGGGGTCCATCAACGTTTTCTGTAAAGAATCAGATCGTGAGTATTTCCCACTCTGCAGCATGTACACTCTCCGTCATGGCTACTTAATTCTGCCGTTAAACATGAAAGCAGCCTTAGATAAGATGTAAACATTTGGCCGTAGCTGTGTTAATAAAACTTTAACTAAAATAGGCGACCGGATGCAGCACACGGGCCGTAGTCTGCAGACCCCTGATCTAGTTCCTCACCTAGATGCAAACAGTCGCTACCTCAAGAGGATGTCAGGAGGGTGAACCAGGTCAGGCTGGTGGCGTGTGGGGCAGATGCTCCTGGTTGCTGACCCATTCTCTCCCCCTTCCTTTCTACCAAAACAACATGGTGCCAGCCAAAAATACTCACGGGTTGGCCTCTGTGGCAGCTAAGCGTGCCTGTGGGACCCTGTGCCGGCTGATGAGACGTGTCATTCCCTTGTCCTCCCTCTTCCTTCCATTCATCATTCTGGAAGACTCACGGGATGCCCGGAGTGGGGCAACGTGTGACCCCGAGGGTGGAAACCACAAGCTCAGGACAGCAGGGCGCTCAGGAGGAGGAAGGTCCTTACAGGGAAGCTGCATCAGCCTTGGACTTCCTACCTAGACCCTTCCTATGTTCGAAACCCACATGTCCTTTTTGGCTAAGCCGTTATGGGCAGGTTTCTGTTACACACAGCCTAGCGCAATCCTACCAACTCAAACACCCGTCCAGTGCTGGGCACGTGATGAAGTCTTACGAAGTGGTCATTATTCAGGGTTGGTAAAGTCAGACGTGCCGTCTCTGACCCTCCCGGGCATCCTGAGTGGGTAGGTCGGGGGTCAGGTGACAGGTTCTGGCACGAAAGCGATGTGAGTGACTCTTGACCCCTCCAGTCCAGCGAACGTTTGGGAAGCTGTCAAGGAGTAGGAAGAGCAGCACCTCCGCGCTCTTCGTCACAGTAAGTAGTGTTCAAACTGTCACAACTGTGGTTCTCCTGCCCCCCAGGACACGGATGACCTCGGACTCATCCTCCCGCCCCTGGGTAGTGGTTCTGAAACTCACCCACCACGTGCTTGTAGAAGTTTGGGGTGGAGCCTTCTTACCCCCTGTGTTGGTTAATTTTAGGTGTCACTTTGCCTGGGCTAAGGGATGCCCAGATGGCTGGTAGAACATTATTTCTGGGTGTGTCTGTAAGGGTGTTTCTGGAAGGGATTAGCATTTGAATTGGTAGACGGAGTAAAGAAGCCCGTCCTCGTCCATGTGGGTGGGCGTCATCCAATCCACTGAGGGTCTGCACACGTTGAAAATGTGGAGGAAGGGCCAATTCGCTGTCTCTGGCTGAGCTGGGACATCCGTCTCCTCCTGCCTTTGGACACCTACCCTGCTGACTCTTGGGCCTTCAGACTTGGACTGGGGCTTACACCATTGCCCCCCTGATGCTCAGGCCTAGACTGAATTATACACTGGCGTTCCCGGTTCTGCCCCATGGCATACGTCTCTGGTGGGGCTGACCCAGTGCCTGGACCTCCATCCTGACTCTGGGGAGGGCAGGTGACCTAGACCGGGAAATTCAGGTGCTCCGTTTCCTGGCCCAAGACCTGAATGTCCTTTTTTTTTTCTTTTTGGAAGCAAGAAGCTCTCCCTCTCCACCAGGGTCACCAGCCAGCACTGTCCATCTGGAATAATCAGGGGCTGAGTCCCCCTGCCGTGCAGAGGACGCCAATCCGTGGTGGGAAATAATGAAGGCAACATTCAGACAGATGCCAAATCAAAAGAGCTAGAGAGATGGAGAGAAGAGAGCCACAAAGAAGAGGTTGCCCTGTGCGCCCCCGGGACCCAGCGCTGCCTGGACAGGACCTCTCCCTCTGAGAGGCACCACCTCGGCTTGCGCTCCTGTCCCTGGCACTGGATACACTCCTGACTTAAAGTAACAGCTCAGGGAAACACTGTACTCTAATTACAGACTGACAAGCTCGGAAGTGAAGAAACCTGTTTGTCTTTTCTCCAGCTCATCATTTCTTAAACTGACCCGACCAGGAAGTCCTTTTCCATGCACTGCGTGTGCACGTTTGATGAATGGACAGAAAGAGGAAAGGTGGTGCAGGCCGGGAGATGGCAGCGGAGGGGAGGGGATATTCGCAACATCAAACTCCTCTGGAAAATGGAGCTTGGAGGTAGCTCCTCGAAAGCCAGATGCAGAGAATGATCTAGCTCCCCCTGCCCCGCAAGCTTCCTGTCTGTTTTAGGGTTCAGCTCCTGTGTGAGGAGATCTGTGTCCACACAGGGCCATTTTCACTAGATGACCTCTGTGAGTCACATTCCGTTGTTTTATCTATAAAATTTCTGCCTCAGAGACAGACCCCCTTTTTAAACACAGGATGGCTTTATCTTCTCAGCCTGTTTATCGCTGAATGCCAACAAGGATTGCAGAAGTCACAGATGCCTTGAACTAACCTCTAAGAGGGACTCAGTGTGGCCACACTCAACTGATTTTTTTTTCCTCCTTCAAAAATGGAAACGAAACAACCAAATGTCTGTAATTAAATTTTCTGGTTATAATGAAGCTTTTGAAGCCCTGTAAATCATCCTTTTGTTTCTCTGGTTCCTACCCCCAACCTCCAGCAAGTTCCCACAAGGCATTTGGGAATCAAAGAATATTACCCCATAAAAACAAAATCAGGGCCATCGTGCCAGAGACATGGAGGGACATGGGACAGATTACAGCCGGGAGGTGGGGGTGGGGGTGGCAGCTTCTACCATTCATGGGAGCCCTGAAGAAAAATCCTCGGACTTGGTATCTAAACAGCAGCTGCAGGAAGAGGTCTGGGTTTGAGGTGACTGCAATCTTTGCAACCTCTTTGATGTCTGGGAACATCATGCTTCCTGGTTTTGTAACTGCAGATAGCTTCCTGGGAGCGCGCTCTTCAGAGGCGGCCAGCCAGGGACGGGTCTGGCCGATGAGGATGCTGAGCTTCAGCCCACCCGCGGAGGAGCACGCAGCAATGCCCATGTCTGGACTCTGCTGCAGGACAGGGGCCCAGGCTAGGGGTTTGGGCTGACTTCTTTTGGCTGTAAGAATTAAGCACCCACGCAAGCCACCCCTAGAATGTGGTGGTGTCTGGGGATCTGGGCACAGGGAACCATCGGGCCCCAGGAAAAGCTGGAGTTAGAAGGTGTTCCTGAAGTCAGGTAGCCCAGATGCTCTTGGGAGTCACCTCGGGGTCTTTGCATTTACAGCTGCCCCTACCAGGAGCACCCTTTCCCTGTGCATCACATGCCTGGCTCCCAGACATCACCTTTCAGAGAAGCCTTCCCAGCTGTTGTTCTCAGCCTCTCCCTGGCCATGCCTGAACACCTGAACACATGGCCGTTCCCGTCTAGATCCATCTGTCAAGGCCATTTTGTCACCCGATCTCCCTGGTGACACTGGGCTCTATGATGAGCCCCTCAGGCGCATGCCCACTATCACTCAGTGCCTCAGTGACGGGTTATCAGTGACAGTCCCAGCTCCTGATTCTGACTCAGGCGATGTTCCAGACAGAAACCAAGATGTGCTCTCAGGGAGGTCATTCACTCACTTGGCAAATATTTTTTGAGCATCTACTACGTGCAAGACCCTTTCTGGGCTCTGTTTAGGGCAGTGAACGAGTCAGACCAAAATCCTTGCCCACTTTCCTGTGGGGGAGAGACAAGAAACCAATAGACACGTAACTATATATGTCAGGGGGTGGCGAGTATGCATAAGCATGTCCCACACAATTTGGGACATACTTATATTTAAAAATTAGTCATTGTTTATCGGAAATTCAAATTTAGCTGGGTGTCCTATATTTTGATTTGCTAAATCTGGCAACCTTACTCAGTGGTCTGTCACTGTGTGAGCCATGGAAATAAAAGTTGTGGCTGGCTTTATGGAGAGGTGTGGCTGGAAGAAACAAGGGAGTCAGAAGCAGGTCGCCCAGGGTGTGAATGCTGGCATTCCCTTTTGTCCTGGCCAAGCTCTTCGACTTCTGTGCCTTGATATCTTCATCTGCGAAATGGGAGACAGAGCATCTAATTTCAGGGCTGTTAGAAGATTTGAGATAATCTACAATGTGCCCAGCACCAGATAGCTGTGTCATTCATCAGTGCTGACCCTCATTATTCTTTGCATCATATGTAAGGTGAGGTCAAATCTGTTCATTTTCCCAAATTATCTTTTTACGCGATTCAGGACTAACCTATTTTGCAGTGAGGGTTTACCAAGGGGGGAGGCAATAAAGATAAACTGCAAAGTAGAAGGAAGAATTTTTTTCTTTTAAATGGGCAGGAACACAGTGAGGAGGTAAGAGTAGAGAAGTAAGAGAGTAAGAAGGAACAGTAAGAAAAGGAAGAAGGAGCAGAGATGGAGAGATGCATGATGCGGGGGAGTGAAGAGCTTCTAGGACCCTGGGAGCCAGGAGCCCGAATTTGAATGACAGCTCTGCCCTGACTCACTGGGAGACTTTGGGGCCCACAATGTTTCTCTGGGTCTCAATTTCTCTATCTTCAAGCTGAAGGACATGAACCACACATTTGTAGGATTTTGGCTATAACTGACTGAAACCCAGTACATCGTGGCTTAACCTATCAAACATCCTTTGCAGAGAACAAAGAGATAAATTCGTAGTATAAGTGTGTCTCAATAAAGTATGGGACATACTTAGACTAAAAATTATTCATTGTTTATCTGAAATTCAGATCTAACTGGGCATCCTACATTTTTATTTGTTAAATGTAGCAACTCTAGCTCCCTTTCTTGCTTGGTTTAACCACAGAAGCTCTGTTTTCTACGTTGAGCGTCTGTGAAAAGCTTCCTTGATCAAAAGTTTCAGCTGCTGAAAAAAAGGGAAGGTCTGTAAACTTTGGATGGACATGATTTCCATGGCCCCTTCCGAGCTCCCTGATGCTGCATCCTGTGGGGTTCATAGCTGCAGGCAACAGAACCATCTGGGGCTGACTGCTACAGGAAAGGTGTTCACCAGAGGATCTTGGGGGGCTCACAGAACTTTCAGAAAGGCCAGAGAACCAGGTTGGGGGGCTCTGCAGTTGGGAACATGGCTCCAAATGGCTTTGCAGAGTGGTTCAGGCGCAGACGAACTGCATCTGACAGGCTGGGACTTGATCACATGCTCTGCTTGCAAAGCAGGCTGGGACAGCGCATCTCTGGGCTGTGCGGCTCCTGGCCGGGGGGCAGGCTCTGCTTCCCAAGATGGGACAGTCCCCGGACACAAAGTCCCAGGTGCAGCGTGGAGGTAGGAGACACTTGGAAGCAACGACAATGAAGACCCTACCTCCTCAAGAAAGAATTCTGGATGTTGATGTTTGTGGGTGAATTTTCTGAGCTGGGGGGAGGGTGAGTTTATGGGAAGATCAGTTACCAGGGCCAAATAGCAGGAGTCGGTGGGACAGAGACTGTCAGTGGGACAGGGACTCTGGAGAAGGTTAGGGTCTGGTGGGGAGGCTGGTAGGTCTTTCCCATCTCTCTCGCTCACTGAATGTTCCACAAATAGTGTATAAAATGGAGTTGCTTTGAAATGCACAGACCTTGGGGGTCCTTCGGTTTGGGGGGTGGGGAGGCCGATATACCCTCCAAACCCAGCAGAGCCCTTTATAAGGCCAGAGGCACACTGGAGTCCAGAATCTGACTGGTAGATGGGTTTTCTTTGGTCTAACCGTTAAACAAATTCAGTTAGTTGCCAATACACATGGAGAGTTGTCAGATACAAACAGATTTTCGGCTTCTCTTAAAAATTAGAACTAGGTGGTAACCTTAGACTAAAATTCCTTTTTTTAGAATGTGTTTGTTTATTTGTTTGTTTTCTTTAGACTGGGGGTGGGGGCTGAGCAGAGGGAGAGGGAGAGAGAATCCCAAGCAGGCTTGATGCCCAGCACAGAGCCTGACGAGGGGCTCCATCTCACGACCCTGAGATCATGGCCTGAGCTGAAATCAAGAGTCTATAAGGATCGGACACTTAACCGACTGAGCCACTCAGGCACCCCTAGAATCCAAGACCTGGATGGCATCCCCCAGCCCCCACGGAAATGTGGTTTTCAGGTCACCCTCTCCCCAGCCCTCCCTGTTATATCTGGGCCCTGTGTCCTCTGCCTCCTGATGTTGTGTCTGTCTCGTGCGGGGTCTCCTTTACTTGACAGCTCCCTGGGAATTCGTGTGCACAACCAGGATGGGGAAGTGTTGCTTTCGGATCAAAGGGGGAAAAACGATCTGCTCCCAGATCACTAAACCACCAGGTAAAGTTTAAGAGCCTGGGCTGCGTGGACAAGTGTAGCTTCGGATAATGGCTTCATCACATTGGGCAAGTCGCTGTCAGAATCTCGGTCTACTCTGCAGCCTGAGAAGTCGAACAGCCCCCTGCACGTTGGAGGGTGACGCGGGCTTAGGCAGTGTAGGGCATAGAGTGCCTGGCTTCAAACCCGTCAGCTGCTCTTATTCACGTCTGGGAAAGCAGGAAAGGGCTCCTTCCGAAGCTGAACCGGGAATAGTAAATGCTCAAAAGCAGCTCCTCCAACTGAGGAAGAAATAACAGCCATGCGAGTGATAAACAAAACTGAAGCTTCCTCCTAGCTGTTTGGGAGATGAAGAGATCAGCTTTCTCTGGAGTGTGTGTGTGTGTGTGTGTCTGTGTTTTCCATTTGCAACTGTGGCTCCTGCCGAATGTACTTAAGATCGATAGAAGCCGTTCAGCATTTTACCCCTCTGGTTAAAAAATTGTGCAAAGAAGCCGTTCAGCATTTTACCCCTCTGGTTAAAAAATTGTGCAAAGAAAAAGCCCCAGAGTAAGCAAGTTTGAGTCTGTATCTCCAGTGCAATGAAAGATTGGCATGGAAAGCAGCATTTCATTACAGGTGTGCTAAAATAATTTCCTCTCCAGGGTGAGTGGACACACACAAGGATTTGCACTCGAGGAGTTTAAAGCCTGTGCATGAGGAGGCCCTTGGCCTCCTATTCCCTGCTGGTGTCTGAGGCCCAGGTCATCAGGCCTTGGCCAGGTGGGTGGACAGGGGGAACAGCTCCCAGACTGCCTTGGCTGGGGAGGGCGCCCCCGGGGAGCCCCTTGGCCTGTTGAACTTCCTCCAGGGCAGATGGTACCACGGTGAAGATGAGCTCCCTACCTCCTGCTGAATGTGAGCGTCAGCAGGATTCCGTTCTTTTTTATTGCCTTCGAGACACATGCTGACTTGGTCAAAATCGCTTCGGCAAGATGTGACTGATGATGTATGAAATGAAAACTCCTTGCCCGGTGCTGGGAGGCCGGCGAGCGCAGGGTGTGGACACTCGGCTGGGCTGGCCAGACACAATGATACCCCTCACGCTTCCAGGCTGTCTTTCAGCCAGGCGGAGCTGGCCCCAGGTGTGGAGCAGACTAGGGCAGATCCGGTTACGGCGGCCGGGGAGTCCAGCGCTGGGTGCCCAGCTAGGGGAACCACAACTGGGGTGGGGGCTGGGGCGCTGGCTGCTGGCTGCTGGGAACTGAGAGAGGCCCCAAGGAGGTTTCTGGGCCCTGGATGGCACAGGAGGGCTGCTGGGGGACAATGAGGGGATCAGAATGCAAGCACTGCCCTCTCGTCACCAGTACTGGGCTCCCGCTCTGCTCTCCTGCTCTCACCCCTCACCACTGCTCTGGATCTCTCATAGTCAGGATAAATGTGCCTTTCTCTGCTTGGCCCAAAAGCAGACCATCATGAAGAATTGTGTTGTTACTTTTAACTTAGAAGGCTTTCCTGTTAACGTATTTTCCTTTTCATCCAGATGGTAACACACATTGATCAAACGCTTTCTCTGTGCCCCAGGCACCTTGCAAAGCACTTGACATGAATTGATTTCACTTACAAATCCTCCTGGCAACCCTGGGAGACAAGTGACCCTAGGAGATGGGCGCTAATAGGCTCCCATTATACTGATGGGGGAACTGAGGCTCAGAGAGTTTAAATCTCCGAGACATGAGTACAAGTGGCAGGCCTGGGGTGTGAAACCAGACAGACAGGCTCCCAGGGCCAGGCTGCTAGCTCCCACCCGACTTTCTCTAAACACTCTCGAAGAGTTTGCTGGCGTCCTCAGCTCTCAAAGCAGCATCTGACGTATTCCCAGCCAGATATTTCTTGCCTGTGTGTTTGCATTCATTCGTTCGTTCTGTAATCAAGCAAGCCTTCCCTGAGGGCCTGGGGCAGTGCTGGGCACTCCTGTGGGGGAGGAAGCAGGGAAAATAGGGACACCCCCTCCCCAGCATGGATTACAGGAAAGATAAGCCTAAATGAGGTTGTGGGAATTCAGAGAGAACCTTATCTTGCCCAGGTCTTGGATATGGAGAGCATGTTTTCTCTTCATCTTGCATGAGAAAAGATGGCATCCCAGAGGAAGGGTCTTGGGGTGAGGGGTCTGGGAGACACCTCAGCCTGGCGCCTGCACAGTAGGTCCTCAGCCAACAGTGTTCTTTAGGTGTTGGCTGTGCTTACCGCTATTCACTCAGTGGGTACTTATTGAGCACCTGCGGTGTGCCAGGCTCGCATGGGCTCAGGTGGGATGCATGGGGGTGGGGGTGTGTGTGGGGGGGACACTATAATCCTTGCTTCAGGGCCTTCCCGGTTGAGAGGGGACAGGGTAGATGCAGAGCAACCAGTTGTTTTCACATGTAAATCGGTAGTACCACTACCTGCCGCCCCCGCCCCCAGCCCCCAGCCCCCAATGCCTATCAGAATCCCCCCAGAAGACTTGAGAGTGGATTGAAAAGCAGAGAAGGCCGTTGCTTTCGGGAAGAAAGTAACCTCCTTCATCTCAGCTGGTGTTGGAAGTGCGCACAGCAGTTGCAATGATTTTGCCCCTGAAGGGCCAGCCCCGGGGCATGGGGCAGCTCAGGGGCAACAAAGCCTGGCGTCTGTCCCTCGTTCTGCAGGGCCTGTGCGCCTGCTGGTCGTTCTGCCTAGGATGCCTTTCCCTGGGAAAGCTGTCCCCTCCTCATCCTTCCAGGACTCAGCTCAGAGCGTCTCCTCCAGGAGATCCCCTTCCCATCTCCCCCCTCCCCCCCCCCCCACCTCACCCTGTTGACTTGGCCCTGTCTTTATCACCAGCCAAGATGATGTAGGTCGCACCCTCAGCGGTGGACACGGGCGGCCAGCACTGCTCTGGCTGCCCCCACAGGTCCCTGTGTTAGCTTTCCCCCCACCATGATGCCCATCCGCGTCTTTCCTCCCTGACCCTCCTGTGTTCCCTGTGCTGCCCGGCTCCAGCTGCTGAGAGCACCACCTCCTTCCCTGAGAGCATCGGGGGACAGCACTGCCACCCCTCCTGCCCCCAAATCCTATTGAAGCTTGCTGCTTTGTCTCCTGGGCCAAACGCCAGCTTTGGCATGGAGGCGGCCTCACACGGTACCCTCGCGCCCAGCACGGTGCTTGGCACCAGGATGGGCCACATAATTTGCAGGGCCCGGTGCAAAAGGAAAGCAGGGGCCCTCTGTTCACAGATTCCGAAGAATGGCAATACCGAAGCAGCAGAACAGAAAGCCAAGCGTGAGGCCCTTCCGAGCGTGCAGGCCTGGGCGTCTAGGCAGGTTGCACACCCACGAAGCCCACCCTGCCTGCCACCCAGGAAGGACTTCGCAAACTTCTGCTGAAGGAAGGAGTTCATGGATAAAGGGCAGGTGGAGGGGGCTTTCAAAGTGCCTCGACTGACTGACGGGTGGGCAGAGGCCCAGCCCTGGGCCTGGGGGCTCAGGACCTGTTCCATCTGGAAGCCGGGGGCCTCAGTAACAGGGCCGGAGGGAGTGATAGGAATGGCTATGATCTGCACCTTGCATCTCTCTCCTCCTTGCCTGGCCTCTGGCCTCACGTATCCACCCACGTGGCCCCTCAGGCTGCCATCTTGTCCAAAAGCCCCCAGAGGGCGGCATGGCAGAACCCTCTCTGCTCCAGAAAACTCTAGAATACCAGGTTTATCTTTTCCAATCCTGGAGCTTTCTCCTGTCCCCATGTGAGGCTGAGCCAGACTGCCCCCGCCAACCCTTGTCTCCCAAACTCAGCCCTTCACCTTTCATCTGAAACGTCCTGTGGTGCCCCTCCATCTAGCCCATCATCTGGGAACCCCTAGCTTGTGGATTTGCCTCTTCTGGGCAGCCCCAGCAGGGGAAGAAGGCAAGGTTGAACTTGTACCCACGGCCTCAGTTGCCTTCTGGGTAAAGAGCTATTTTGCTCCCATTTTTAGAGATGAAGAAATGGGGTTCCTGAAGAGCAGTAATTCACTTAAGGTCTCAAAGCATGCTCCAAGTTGTAGGGCCCAGTCTATGCTGGGCTCCAAGCGGCTCAGCATGCTCCCGGGATGAATGAATGCTGGGAGGGAAGACAGAGAAGCTGTCTGGGGAGGTCTCAGGCCCGGCGCCTCAGAGGTGGACTGGATGCAAGGGGGGCTGTGGGCTCTCAGACACCGCCAGCCAGGGGCTGATGGGGAAGGGCAGACGCAGGAGTGGGGTAGGGGACAGGGTATGTAGGCTCAGGCCCAGGAGTGCTTGGAAATGAGCCGGGCGCACAAGGGGAGGAGAGGGGGAGAAATCCTGCAGTCCGCACAATTTCAGTCATTTCTACAAATACTGATGGTGCAGCCCCAGCCGCTCCCAGGACCTGGGTTCAAGGTGCTGCGGGTGCACAGGAGACTGAGAAAAACCCGCCCTACCCCCCCCCCCCGGCCTCGGCTCCGTTTCCGGTGGGGGACACAAGACAGTAAGGAAGGCACGAATAACTCAAACAGTAATTCCAGACGGTGAGGGGAGTTGAAGTAAATAAAACAAATGCGCGCAGGGGTGAGGAGGGGAGGCGACGTTGTCTCTCCTGGTCCGGGAGGAAGTGGCACCCGAGCGGCACCGGGAGGTGGAGGGTTGGCCGTCGGAGCTAGGCACAGACGGGGGTGGGAGGGATTAAACGGAAGGGAGAGAATTCCAGGCAGAAGGAATGGCAAGTGCAAAGGCAAGCCAGCCGTAAGTTCCGGGAGGCGCGGAGGGGTCCGCCTGGCTGGAGTAAATGGGGCGGTGGTGGAGCAGAGGGACGAGAGGGACTTGGGGTCACCTCCTCCGGGAAGCCTTCTCCGATTGCTGCGCTGCCTCCGCACTCCCCCAGCTTCTTCCACCTCAGCCCGAAACGAATCGCACGGGTCCCGCTCAGGCCTCCGCCCCGTCCCGACTTCGAGTCCCGAGAGGGCAGGGCCGGCTCGGATTCCTCCCTCCGCATCCCCGCGGCGCTCGGCCGGGCGCTGGGCACCGCGTGGGCACTCGGTAAATATTTGTAGAGCGCACTAGAAGGAATGAATGAACCCATTGGGCGCAGCTGGGGGGAGGGCGGGGCCGAGGGCAGGTGGGAGGCCGCGGGCGCGGGAGGGGCCCCTGGAAGCCCGTCCTCCTCCTCCTCCTCCCAGGCCCCAGCGCGTACCAGTCTGAGGCTCCCGAGGCGGCCTCTCGTGCGATCAAGGGCGCGCACGGCTGGGAGAGCGACTCGCGGCCCCTGCTCTCCGCGCCGGAGTTCGGAAGAGAGTGGGTCGCCGCCGCCCGAGCGGAGCGGGAGAAAGGAGCGCTCGCTCGCCCGCCGCCTCGCTGCCTCCCCGGCGCTCGCTCTCCCGGCTCCTAGGTTTGCTGGCTGCTCCTCCCACCCGCGCCCGCCTCCTTGCTCGCTCGCTCGCTCGCTCGCTCCAGCCGGTTTCCAAGCCCCGCGGTGCGCCCGGGCGAGTGCCGGGCGAGGGGCCCCCGGGGCTAGCGCCGAGCGGGGGGCGGGGGTCCGGGCAGAGCGCAGCCGGCCGGGGAGGGGCCATGTCTGGCGCGGGCGCAGCGGGGCCCGTCTGCAGCAAGTGACCGAGCGGCGTGGACGGCCGCCTGCCCCCCTCCGCCACCTGGGGCGGCGCGGGGCCCCCGGTGCCGGGTGCCCGGAGCCGGGTCGCGCGTAGAGCCGGCGCGATGCACGTGCGCTCGCTGCGCGCCGCGGCGCCGCACAGCTTCGTGGCGCTCTGGGCGCCCCTGCTCCTGCTGCGCTCCGCCCTGGCCGACTTCAGCCTGGACAACGAGGTGCACTCGAGCTTCATCCACCGGCGCCTCCGCAGCCAGGAGCGGCGGGAGATGCAGCGCGAGATCCTCTCTATCTTGGGCTTGCCCCATCGCCCGCGCCCCCACCTCCAGGGCAAGCACAACTCGGCGCCCATGTTCATGCTGGACCTGTACAATGCCATGGCGGTGGAGGAGGGCGGCGGGCCCGACGGCCAGGGCTTCTCCTACCCCTACAAGGCCGTCTTCAGTACCCAGGGCCCCCCTCTGGCCAGCCTGCAAGATAGCCACTTCCTCACCGACGCCGACATGGTCATGAGCTTCGTCAACCTCGGTGAGTGAGGGCAGGAGGGAGGCGGGGGGGGGGGGGGGAGCGTCTAGGTCAGGAGGCGCTTTGGGACTGGGAGGGGGCCACTTCTTACATCCAGTCCGCCCATCTCTACACTCCGGGCCGTTTGCAAAACCGCAGTGCCTGGCCGAGGGTCTCCTACTCCCGGCCCCAGGGGACCCCAAGCTGTGCGCACCCCAGGTAGGGCGAACCGGGCTCATTTGGCCTGTGGGAGTGAGGCGGAGGAAAGGGCTGGTCCGAAGCCCCCTCCGGGTTAAGTCGGCGGCCGCACCTCTGGGGCTGGAGGCGCCGGGCCGGCCGCGGCTCAGTTCAAAGCGCGGGGCTGGGTCATGTGAGCTGCGCCGGGCCCGCGCGGCCCCTGCTACCTGGATTTAAAGGGCCCTGCTGGGCGAAGCCGCCTTCCCGCCCTTTCGGGGCCCCTCTCAGCCCTGTCTGGACCTGGCAGCGCAGGCGTCGCGCCCCCTTCCCCGCCCTGGCCAGCCCTACCTGTCCCCTCGCGGTGCGCCCGCCTTAGCGTGCCGCGCGCCGCCAGTGTCTCCGGGCCCCTCTCCTTGCGACCCGGCGCCCCCCCCACCCCCCCACCCCCCCCCCGGCTCTCAGCTCTCCCGGCGGGAGCTGGGGAAGAAACGGTGCCATTGCGAGCTTTCTATTTTAAATATTTAATGATAGGTCCCAGGCGGGCAGAATCCATTTTCAGCGTTTATCACGTGTGGCGCGCAAACCACGGCTTTGGGCGATTGAGTGGCGCGGGATCTCGGAGCAGACGCTGCCGGGGGCGGCCGGGGGACCTAGCTCACTCCCGGAGCCGCAGGGGCCCCGGGGACCCGAGGCTGGCGCTGCCGCGGGGGCGCGGTGGCCCCTCCTCCCTCCGTGCACGCACATTCACCAGACTTGCTCAAACTAACCCCCGGCAGCGCGCTGTAGGACTGATGATCAAATATTTGGTTTCCGAGATAACACGCCCCGATAGCGCTGTTCCTGAGCCGATTTCATTCTACGTGTGTAACTTGCTGCGAAAATCCGAACGGAGTCAAGACAGCAAACTCACGCCCACGGGCGCCCTGTCAACAGCGGCGGGATAGCGAAGCCCCCCGCTGGGGGCGTGGGGCGTGGGTGGAGGAGCGGGGAAGCGGGGATCAACCCCAAAGCTTCCAGCCCCAGATAAGGCGCGCGAGTTCCCGGGTCGCCATTGTCTGCCCTTAATAATAGCCAAAAAATCAAATAGTGCAACGAGTTTCAGCGAGCAAGGGGTGGGAGGTTTAGATGCCAAAACAACTTCAAGAAAGTTTAAATTATACTAAGCAGCCAGTTAGAAGGAGGCAGCTCCATATGTCCCGGTTTAGAACAATCTGCAGGATGTATGAGGTGGAAAAAAGCAAGGTGCAGATCCGTGAGGTTACGTATGTGCTTGTATATCATCTGTTCCCACTGGAAGAAGACACCGTGAACTGGAAATAGACTTTACTGGGGGGCGGGGCAGGACTGGGGCTGGGGCTTAGGAGTGGGACCTGGGGTCTGATTTCTGATTTTTCATTGTCTGCACTTTTGTCTGTGTGATTTTTTTAATTTTTTTTTTACAATGTGTATTTATGACCTAAACCAGAAACTAAAGAAAAATTCCAAATATATATATACATACATATATGTAAATTAAAGCAGGGCTCTGTCGCCATACTGAAGCCGGTGGTTAGCCTGGGCCAGGCCCTTTCTCTGGTGAGGGATTTATGGTATCTTCTGTTCTGTTGGGTACCCATGGCTCCCCGTGAATGCAGCGGGTACTGGTGGTCTTCAGAGCCAGGCTGGGGTCATTAAAAAGGCATTTGTAAGCCCTGGCTTCTGCTAACCCAGTGCAGAAAAGCACCCTGCTTCTATGGAGCAGCAGCGTGGTCAGGGCTTCTTCCCCCCAGCCCAGAGCAGGAGGAGGTTGCTGACTGGGCGCCTCTGGGAACCTTGGGGCAGGGCTGTTCGCTCCCCCTGGGTGGTGGGAGCAAGCCGGGACTTGTTTGAGAAGGCCACAGCTGGGTGGTTCTCCTCCGCCTGTGCACACACCTTTCAACCCGTTAGCCCCATTTCTTTCATCTTGAAAGGACAAAGACCGGCTTGTCTGAGCCTCTTAATCAGCCGGGCTGGCTTTGGGCTTTGTGGGACAGTCCTGACTTTCTCAGGTCTTGCTTTCTGGAACATCACTCCAAATTAGATGGCGCAGTGGCTTTTCACAGAGTGCGCTGACCTTGTTTTCTTTCCCTCGCTGTCCCTAAAACTCGAGGTCATTAGTTGGGTGAAGACCTGGCCTGCAGTTTGGCAAGACTCCTCCTACAGATGCTTTAAGGGTGGCCTTTCATTTCTGCTCAGCAACAGCACAGGAGTAAACCGCCTGTCCCTTCCATTCTGTCCAGGGCTCCGGAATTTCTCCATAGGAGGGGCCTGGGGGTGGCAGTGGGGGTGGAGGGGAATGTGTAGGAGATTAATCTGGAAGCTAAATTTGCTGAGGAAGCACACTGATTTTCCTTGGACTGCAAATCATAATTGATCTGTAACATACAAAGTTTTCTAAAGGTGCATTTAGTCTCACACTTCATCCAATAATAAGAAAATGTCATTCGTCCGTATCAGATCATTATTTGGTAACCCGCGCGGGGGGCGCGGGGGCAGCTTTGGGGGGCTGCTGACTTTCTCCATGCCCCCCTCCTCCCTCCACTGCATACCGCTGCTGTCCTGCCCTGCTTGGGGGACCTCTGACCAGATTCTGAAGGCTTTTGCAGACCTGGTGCGTTTATTCTTCCCTCTGTCTGCAGCCAAACTGGTTTTTGTTCCTCTAAGTCCTTCTCCTTGGAATTCAAGCTTTCTGCCAGGCTGAGTGGGATCTAAACTAGAGCGGGAGCTAGAGGAGAATGTGGGAGAAAACCAGATGCGGAGAATGAGGACTTCAGACCCCACCTTATGACAAAGACCAGCCTGTCCCACGAAGCCCCGTGTGCTGCTAGCTGAGCTACAGCGGGGGACCCACATCTCGTCGGCCGGGGCCCCTTGGGTTCAATGGCGAGATTTGTAAGCTGGTTTGGATGAACAAGCCCTCGACTCCTCTGTGTAGACTTAATTCTGGATTTCAAAACAGGCTACCCTCTCTGAAATGGAACCCAGGCGATGTGAGTCCTGCAGACCGAATCTGCCAGAGCCCCCTACCATCCCCCCCCCCCCGGCCCCCCTGGCCCCTCTAGGGAAATCCAGCAGTTCCTTTGGGATCTCCAAAAAGAAGCCGCCTGGCATTAGGGGGCGTGTGATGCATGTTCCTCTCTGGCCCAGGTTAGGAAAGAAGCAAATTTGTTTTAATCTTCGAAGCTAAATTAAAAAAATAAAAATAAAAACTTGGAAACCGGTCATTACTGGACTCAGTGTATAAAAGTGGCTTTTGTTAATATAGCTGAAGAGTCAGGAGAAGGCTGTGTAGTTTTTGCTTTATACCATCTGGCTGTCCTTTTTGTTGACAAGTGTTTGGCATTAAGATCTCTCCTCTTGCCCCTTAAGAACAGGCCCTACCACTGTAGAGTATTAGAAAAAGATTCTGTTACAGTTTAAAAAAATTTCCTTCAGGGAGTGCTTCGGGAAAGGAGCATGGGTTGCAGGCATTTGCAGCTGTAACCTGGCTTGTGTTAAAATTTGGAAGGGGCTCTTCCACATTCCAGCACTTGGAGCAACGGCCCTCACTTGTAAGCAGCCAGAGGTTAATATAGATGTCACACGGGCTTTTCCCCTGCTTGCTTGCTTGCTTGCTGCAGAGTGACTTCGCTATAGGAGTGCACCAACAGCTGTGTTTTTAGCAACCCTTTCCAAATCACTTCTTTTAAACCTCATTTTCCTGGTTCTTAAATCAAAGAGCTTCTCCTCCCCCCCCCCACCCCATTCCCCTTTTCCCAAGGATATATGTGACCCAGATTTGAACTTTTTTGATCTTCTTCGTATTTCCCTTCTGGGATCAAGGCAGGTTAAGGCCAAGCCCTGGATGCCAGCCTACGGGGCTATTTTTGGTTTTTATTCCAAGGGCTCTCATTTGGTTGTGGAGTGGTCCATCCAAGGTGTAAGGGAGGTGGCCCAGATAAAAATCGATTTGCAGGCAGTGAAGGGATGATTCTCTGAATGCTCAGAGAGAAGAGAGGGCTTGCGAGCGGCGGTTCGGGGGGCCTTTGGTCGCGTAGTAGGGCTGTAACCTCTGCAAGATAAACACAGCTGGTGTCCGATCCCCTGACCGCCGGAATGCCTGCGATGTGAGCCAGTATCACATGTCTGCTGAACTCAGAGGCAAGTGATGACTTCATTCCGGGGAGAGTCCCATCTAAGTTGATTGATCACCCCTATCGCTTTAATATCTTTTTTCCCTATTGGGTAAGGTCATATTTGGCCCCTTGCAAGAATCAGAGTGTCCTAACGCTCCCCCAGGCCCCACCCTCCGCAGCCTGCCCATCCATTTTGCCAGATGAATATTGAGAATGGAGAGCCCGAATGGCTGGCCATGTTAATTTTTTCGCAATCACTCTTCAGACCTAGCTGGGGGCTGTCGACACACTGTTTTTGGCAGGCTGCTGCAACGCTTCGCCTTAATGCACTCTGGCAGTGTCTCCGGGGTTAGGGTATAGGCAGGGATGTGTGGGACCTGTCATGTTATTGTCAGAAGGAATGCGAGGATTAGCCTTTAAAACGTGGTGGTGGGAGAGCGCGGCAGCTGTGTACACTTATTATAAAAGACTTAAGTCCCACTGGTAAAATCAATATATTGAATTGCATGACCCTCTGCTTTTAATTAGTTTAAATCAAATGCGCCGGTGCCATTTTGCCTCCTCTCGCCTTCATGGGGTGAGGAAATACCAATATTTACATAGAAACTGTTAATTTGCGGTGAAAATGATAACACATTTAGCTTTACACACCCAGATTGCTCGGACTTGATGGATCCCAGAGCAGCGTGGCGTGGCGGGACGTCACCGGGGCGCGGGAGCAGGGGCGGCGGGTCCCCGGGAAGGCGGGTCCCCGGGCCCCCCGATGCCGCGCGCAGGTGGGCACGTCCGTGGGCGAGGCGCCGGCCGAGGCTGGTCTTTGAAGAAACGCACCGATTCTTTCATTGCGCGCCAGAAGCGGTGAGGTTCACCCACATCGTCCACAACCTTCCCTCTACAGCGTTCTTACAAAATCCGTAAGCGGGCACTTGCCTCTTTGGTCGTTTTGAGTCCTCGCTCCCAGCATGCTGGGTCTTTTGTACGGGGCAGCTCAAGGCACAGTACTTTATTTATTCCAGAGCTTCAGATGCTTTTCTTTCCAATTCCTGAAACAGTTTATAGAGGAAGGGGGGGGGGGGCGTTCCTTCGCTGCAAACGATCCCATGTATGAGCACGGCTATTATGTGAACCGTTTGGTATTAGCTGTGTGTTCGGCTGCAATTGAATTCTGCGTTTTGCAGCAACTGGTATTTGACAAATAATATTTGACAAAAATGTGACTTGGTATTTCTTAATATGGAACAGGTATTTTGTAGTTAACCTTCCCCGACGAGAGATTGCGCGAACCCGGCGTGGACCAACACGGGCGCTGTCGCTGTGGACTCTTCCCCTCTCCGAAGTGGAGTGTTTATGATTTGGGGGATACGAGGAGCGCATGGAGTTTGACACTTACGTGCAACTCTGAAAGGCGTGTGCGATGTGTCCTTTCAACGTTTGTGGTGGAAGGCATTGGTGGGAGCCGCGCAAAGCCTTTGCTGATCCGCGTGGAGTGGATTGAATTAATGACAACTCTGAGAGCCCCAGTTTTAGGGTAATTGCTTTATTGTTTTGCAGCCAGGGTGCTTATAATCCGGTTCCTGTACAAACATGTTTAACGTGTGTTAATGCATTTCCAAACCAGAGCCTCTCAGCACAACCCTGCTTTCCATTAATTGATGTCGGTAGCATGGTACAGTATTTCAAAGGGCTGGCCAAGTATGAACTGTGTTTCCAATTTCCTTCCTTTCCTGTGTTTGGAATGCCAATGTTAATTTGTTCCCATGCAGGAGAGGGGGCTGCCAACTGCGGCTTTCTATAAAGGGCTTCACAGTGAAGGCTTCCAGCCCTCGCTGATGCTTGGGGCTGCCTGGCCAAGTTTCCTGACACTTTGCAGCTAATTCTGGGTGATATATGGAGTGGGGGTTGGGGGACTTCACTGCCGTGTAACGGAAGTTCTCGGTGACAGCCGAGGGTGTGACTTGGCAACGGCGAATGGACCGGCATCCACAGTGATTCTCTTTCGACACAGCTTAAACCCGTGCGTCTGTTTCCACTATGGATGCATATTAGCTGTGTGACCTTGAACAAGTTTCTTAACATCTCTGAGTTGGTCTCCTCATTTTATAAAGGTGGATAAGACTCCCCTCCTTCCCAGATCCTCACGAAGACAAAAGCATCTCACGCGTGCGTAGAGGCTGGCACGCAGTAGGGGCACAATAAACGGTGGCTCTTGTTGTTCTTGTGGCGACCGCGTCACTACTCACTCTGCTGTATCAGTCCAAATATCAGTTTTTATTTTTTTTTTATTTTTTTTTTTAAAGTTTTTTTTTTTTTTTTTTTTTATTTATTTATTTGAAAGACAGAAAGAGGGAGAGACGGAACACAAGCAGGGGGAGTGAGAGAGGGAGAAGCAGGCTTCCCGCTGAGCAGGGAGCCCGATGCGGGGCTCGATCCCAGGACCCTGGGATCATGACCTGAGCCGAAGGCAGATGCTTAACGACTGAGCCACCCAGGCGCCCCCAAATATCAGTTTTTAAAGATTTATTTTATTTATTTGAGAGAGTGAGAGAGACAGAGCGCACGAGCGGGAGGGACAGAGGGAGAGGGAGAGAGAATCTCGAGCAGACTCCCCGCTGAGTGCAGGTGCATGGGGGGCTCATCTCAGGACCCTGAGATCATGGTCTGATCCGAAACCAAGAGTTGGACCCTTAACCGACTGAGTCACCCGGGTGCCCCCAAATACCAGTTTTTAAATCCTTATCTTAAAATACTGAGATTAAGCCTCCTATGTTATTTTAAAGATGTGGAGAAAATGGCCCCCAAAATGTGTGTGTGTGTGTGTGTGTGTGTTTGCACACACACGTTTCCTTCTTTCAGAGATCATTGAAATTTGAATGAGAACACCAAACTTACTTGAGGATAAATAGAATATAATGCTGACTCTTTCTCTTGCTTTTAGCATCGATGGCTATTTAAAAATTTTATGACTAGGCAAACTGCAACTTGAGTGAGGGGTGTCTGGGAACGCTCTGTACTATCCTTGCAACTTTTCTCTAAGTCAAAAATCATTCCAAAATAAAAAGTTTTAATTTTAAAAAAAGCACATGACTGAAGTATTTCTTCCCACCCCTTCTGGAAGATGGTCAAAGTACAAATTGTCTTTTCCTTCAAGGGAGTGTCAAGCCCAAAGCATTCATTAACAGAACAGCACAGCCTCCCCACTCTTTATTGGAGCAGGTGCAAGGCTGCCCCCCACTCCCCCCAGCTGGGCCGAGGCCACAACGAAGCCCTGTGTGGATGCAGTGCGTTGAGAAGCCTCTGGAGACCCAGGGACGAAAGAGAATGTCTCCAGGGCCCCGAGACGAGGGGTGGGCTTAATCACTCAAGGCTTCCCGTAAATTCCCTTCAGCTCTTTCTGTACTGTTTGAAAAAATCTGACTTGGTGGGTATTAGGTTTCCCTGCGTCTTTGAGGTCACGTGTTATTCTTTCACATCTTTATCTCCCCAGAGTAGCTTTCAAGTTCCAATCTTTTGTTGTCTGGCTTAATTAAATTTGGCTGTGAATAAAAACTTGCACTGTTTCCAAAATCGAGGACTTGCATGTTTTTAAGCATCAGGGTTAGGCCTGTACTGTCTTGTAACGCCAGCCTCTCTCTTGCTTTTATGCAGTTTGGGAAAAAAAAAATCTAAACCCGTAGCATGACAGTCGCCTTAGACTGGTTCTATCACGGACCCAGTGCTCACCTGCCCGGCAATTGAACGTTGCCAACGGGGGCAAGCGAGTGATCCTGTGGTTTCAATGACTTGTGTTTGGCCTTTGATAAAGGACTCCTTTCTTGACTGTTTTTTCAGACATTCTTACTATCCTGTTCTTGCGCTGCCTCGCCAAATTCTCACGGCACAGGGCTCGGCTATTGGCTACTCGTGAGCATGAATGAGTGGAAGGTGTTCTAATGCAGCATCTTCTAGATGCTTTTTGATTTCGCATCCCCGCCAGTAAATTTCTGGGTCCACACCCTAAATAGAAATAAATCCTACTGTTTTAGTACAGTTTTTTTTAACCTTATAAAAACGTAGACTGAAATACACATTTAAGGAGGAGGCACTAAAGATAAAAACCATATAAAATTCTGATGTTCATTAATACACATTTTAACTAATTGATTATTAATTAATATAAAATGACGCTTTTCTTGAACAAGACACGTTTCATTTTGCTCTCACAAATTAGTTAATGTTATGTGATAGAATGTGATGTCTTTCAGAATCGTGGTTTAACGGTTGGGGATCCGTGAGCTAAAGGTCTGGTCCTACATTTTGATTATTTTCATCCTTCGTTTGTCTATTTGGCATAAAGGAAGTTATCACGTGATAACAGAGACCCCACAGCCTTGGGGGGGTGGGGTAAACCACCCACAGAGCTTTGTTCTCTTGTATTAAGTCATGGCTCCATGGTGGGTCGGTAGGGGGCTCTGCACTTTGATCAGGTGGGAGGGTGCTCAGGTCCCCTGGCTGATGGGGCCGACACCCCTCTCGAAGGTCACCAGTTACCGTGTCAGAGGGAAAGGCTCTGTGAATTGTGCCTGGGATTTTAAAATTTCCACCTGGAGGTGAATGCCCCTCTTCTGCTCACATTTCATTGGTCAGAGCTAGTCAGGTGGTCACACCAGACCGAAGGTGGGCGGGACACTAAACCTGAGCTTGCAGAGGGGAGCACCAGAAGGAGCCGGGGAATGGCACCAGCGCCTGCCATACTATGGTAGGAAGGCCGTCTCCCGGGAGGAACGTGGAAATGGGACGAAGAGCTTGTTGGCTGCAACAAGATCCTCTCTTTTCAACCTCATCCACCAATTACGCAGAGATTTTGTCAAAGCTCGGCTACTATTTTCCAACTTCCCCCGATGTCCATCAGTCCTTGAAATCTACTTAATTATGATTGTAATATTTTCCCCATATCCCAGCGGATCCCTCTAGCCTCCCCCAAGTGCTTGCACCCCATTTTGGAGACCAGGGTTTCTAGAAGTTTTGCATCACTGAGGTATTCACATGGTTCAACGAGAATAACCACTTCTCTCTATTCCCACTTGTAAAATGACTCGCTTCTTTGGGACTTGTCTTTCAGCAAAAGCACGCTTCAGCCTTAGTCTGGTTCACTACCCAGAGAATTAATGAGGCTGCCTCTGGTCCTGGCTGGAGAGGTGCTTGTCCTGGCCAGCATTGGTGTGGGTCGTGCAGGTGATTGCCCTGTCATGAAGTCTTGCCCTGAATGGGATTGCTGCCTTTTCTTCCTGGGCCTCAGAGGCAATTCGTAGTGCAGGCAGAATCTTGCATGGCTGAATCTAGAAACTGAATTCAGAGAGTCCTTCATTACCTGAATGCATCACTGAAATAAATCATAGTGATAAAGTGGGAAGGTTGAGATCTTTTTGTAGCAGTAATGGATTTATGATACTCTTCTTTATTGGGTTTCTCATTTAATTCTCTCAGCATTCTGCAAAGCAGGTGGTTTCATTCCCATTTTAGGGAGGAGGAGACTGAAGGGGCCCAAGCTTGCATGACTAGGAAGTGGTGGGGTTGACATTTGAATCCAGCTCTCGCTGAATGTAAAGCCATAAACTCTTTCCTCCTGGCCCCACGGAGGTATGTGATTGAGGGTGGGGGGACACACAAGGAGAGTGGTGTTGAGGCCACCAAAACACACACTGAGCCCTTGACCTTGGGGCTTGGTGCACTGACAATGAATATAGAGATGAGCAGCGCATACCTTTCTCTTTCGCTATCCATCCTGCTTACGATAACTCCTCCTCCTCCATCTCTATGACTTCAAACCATTGTCAGGGCCCAGGGTCCCGAGTACTATGTACTAGGGCTCCTGCATGCACCTTATGCCCCTCTGACGGGGAAATTCCAGAGGCAGCTAGAGATTGGTATTTTAATAGCAATACCTCAAGACACTATAGAAAAGAGGGGTGCCTGGGTGGCTCAGTTGATTAAGCGGCTGTCTTTGGCTCAGGTCATGATCCTGGGGTCCTGGGATCGAGCCCCACGTCCAGCTCCCTGCTCAGCGGAGAGCCTGCTTCTCCCTCTCCCTCTGCCTGCCACTCTGCCTACTTGTGCTTTCTCTCTATCTGTCGAATAAATAAATAAAATCTTAAAAAAAAAAAAGACACTATAGAAAAGATCATGGGTATACCAGAATAAATATTACATAGTTTGTAATAGCATGAAATCACCCACAGTCTACGGGCGCCTGGGTGGCTCAGTTGGTTAAGCGACTGCCTTCGGCTCAGGTCATGATCCTGGAGTCCCTGGATCGAGTCCCGCATCGGGCTCCCTGCTCGGCAGGGAGCCTGCTTCTCCCTCTGACCCTCCCCCCTCTCATGTGCTCTCTCTCTCTCATTCTCTCTGTCTCAAATAAATAAATAAAATCTTAAAAAAAAAAAAAAAAAAAAAAAAAAAAAAGAAATCACCCACAGTCTAAATGTCCGTGAGCAGGGGATTGGAGAAATAGATTGGTAATAAATTTATTTATAAATTTATAATAAACCGAAGGGAATGGAAAGACTTCTTTCTTATGTATCAATACCGATTCAAAACAATGTCAAGAGAGAGAAAGCAAGTTGCAGAAGGATGTTTAGGGTATAACCATTTGTCACTGTGTCAAAACACACACTCAGGAGGGCACCAGATAATATTATATGTCGTTCGTGGGCCCATACATAGGTAGTCAGGCCAGAGGAACATAACACGGGCCGCAGGACCCACACCAGCTGCCTCTAGGGAGGCGGGGGGCGGGATGTGATTGGGGAGAAATTTTAAGTAAACTGACTGTTCCCTTCAGTTTTTCTTTCTCTTAATAAGAAACCATTAGGAAGTACAATGTGGTATCCTGGATCAGATCTTGGAACAGAACATGGACAGCCGTGGAAAAACTGGTGCAATTTGAAAAACAATCTGGAGTTTAGTTACTAGTAAGTAGAAATGAACACTGATGTTCATTTCTTCGCTTTGACAAGTGTCCCATGGTTCTGGGGGATGTTGGCACTGGGGGAAGCTGGTGAGAGGGTGCTCTGGAACTCTGCACCGTCTTTGCAACGTTTCTGTAAATCTGAAGTTATTCTAAAAGAAAAAGTTTATCGCAAAGGAAACAACCAGGATATTAATTCTTGTTAATTCTCAGTTACGGGTACCTGGATATTTGTTACACTTTCCTCTGTGTTCTTCTTTGTGATTACATTTTTTCCCAAGCCCCAAGGAACTGGGAAAGCCTCCCGGAGAGCCAGTCTTGGAGTGGGTTCAGGGTCTCATGCCCCAAGGGCCAATAACTCATCAATCTCCAGACCCACTAGCACGACGCGGACTCAGCTGGCGAATGAAAACCCCGAGCAGCCGTGCCCCGAGACCTTTAAAACTCTTCCTGCCCCTGTTCATAAGATGCCCAGTGTGAAGCAGACATTCGTTTATGAGCACGAGAGACAGGGTGGGGAGGTCGTGTTAGGTCTTTCGGTTTTCCTCCCGGTCCTGAACTTTGTAAAATGCCCCCCACCATCTTCCCCTTTCTCAGGTTCCACAGTCTGACTGACTTGAGCTAACATTTGTTGAGAGAGAAGCCCTTAAAAATGGCAGTGGGGCCTCAGAACCTTCCAGGGCTAGTAAACGTTTATAGGGTAGAGGCACCAGTTGGTCATTTCCTTGAGGAGGAAACAATAAATGAAGCGACTTGCCTTATACCAACTTGAACCCTGAGCTCCTCATTGTCTTAAATTCTTGGGGGGGAGGGGGAATGGGAAAGGGGGGGGCCCAGAAATCTCTGGGTCTCTTGTGGCTCAAACACACTAAGAACTGGGAAATGCCTTTTTTAGGTAGATTTAGGACAGGGTTTCCCAGCCTTGGCACTATTACATTTTTAGCCGAACCAGTTCTCTGTTGCGAGAGCTGTCCTTTGTATTACAGGATGGTGGGCAGTGTCCAGGCTCCTACCCACCAGATGCCAGGGGCACCCCAAGCCAACGCTGTGATAGCCAAGAATGTTTCCTGATGTTGCCAATGTCCCCCCCTCTGGGGTGAAGGGGGCGCGGAGAGCACAATTGCCTCCAAATGCAAACCACTGGTTTAGGGTAACTTTCCTCAAAGTTGGAAATTGATTTGAGAGCCTTTGCTTCAAACCCATTGGCCCATGGGAGTGACTGGGGGAAGCCAGCATTTCTAGACTGAGGGATTATTTTCCGGTTAAAAGGAACACGGATTGCAATCAAAATGTGAGCCCTCTCCTGGGAACACAGCGCTGCCTGGGTTTGCAACACCCTAGGGACGGAGATGGAGGTCACATCTCTACAGAGTAGCATCATCTCCCAGGAACCAAAATAGTCTTACAGTGCCTTTTGCCCCATGATACTAAAAGGTTGTTAAACACACCCTTCAAAGTGGGTCCTCTTTTTTTTGTCCCTCAGGAGGAATTAGGACAAAAACCTCTCTTACCTGGTTTCCTCTGCTGGCAGGTAACTTCGGGGGGGCGGGGGGCAGGCAAGCAGCAGAGAAGCCTCGTGCGGCCACGGCCACCGTAGCTGGCTCAGGGAAAGCTGCTGGCTTTAGACCATGGCCCACGGGCCAAATCCGAACCTCCGTCTGGTTTTGCACAGCCTGGGAGCAAGAATGGTTTTTATGTAATTTTTAAAAGGGTGATAAATGATCAAAAGAAGAATAATATTTCATGACATTTGAAAGTTAGATGAAATTCAAATCCCAGTGTCTGTAAGGCTAGATTGGGACATGCTCACTGATGTGTCGTCTGCATCTGCTCCCCCCCGCCCCCCCCCCCCCCCCCCGCCGCGGGAGTGGGGTCACTGCCACAGAGAGCCTTGGAATACTTCCTATCTGGCAGGTTGTAGAAGTCTGCCGGGGCTCCTGGGGGGCTCTGTCGGTGAAGCGTCTGCCTTCCGCCCAGGTCATGATCCTGGGGTCCTGGGATCCAGCCCTGTGTGGGGCTCCCTGCTCAGCAGGGAGTCTGCTTCTCCCTCTCCGTCTGCCCCTCCCCCCCTCACAAAAATGAACAAATAAAGTCTTTAAAAAAAAAAAGAAGTTTGCCGACCCCTGCTTTCGACTGTCCATACCCTCTACCTGGGAAGGGATAAAAATTTAAAAAGCCTGAGTTTTACACGCCCCCTTTGTCCACTGGCAGACGACCAGTGACACAATGCACCCTCTGTCCTCCTGGACATGCCGAGGGGCTCCGCCTAGCTGGAGGAAACTCTGATTTAAACAGATTACTCCTCGGATGGCTTCTCGGCATCCGTACTGTGCGGCGTGCATCGTGAATCCCTACGGTGCTGTAGCAGGTTGCATTTTTGCTGGTCTTAGTAGCCTCCTCCCCATATTCCATTTTTTTAAAAAAAAAAAATTCTCCTGGGGCACCTGGGTGGCTCAGTCGTTAAGCGTCTGCCTTCGGCTCAGGTCATGATCCCGGGGTCCTGGGATCGAGCCCCGCGTCGGGCTCCCTGCTCCGCGGGGAGCCTGCTTCTCCCTCTCCCACTCCCCCTGCTTGTGTTCCCTCTCTTGCTGTGTCTCTCTCTCTGTCAAATAAATCAATAAAATCTTTAAAAATAAAAAAATAACACAAAAATCCTCCTACAACATCTCAGGTGGTAGTTAAGACCAGCTCTGGCTCCTGGGTGGGGGGAGTCCCGGTGCGGAGGCAGGAGGAGAGCCAAGCACGGTGCCCGCGGGGCATGAGGCGCCCAGGACCGGTAGCTGCCGGCAGTGATGTGGTCACTCCGAGGGGCCTGCCTGCGCCAGCCATGGGTGCAGCTCCTCTGGGCGTCCCAGGCAGGGGGACAGGGCGCCGGCTGGTTCTGGAAGTGACGGGGGGGGGGGGGGGGATGTGCGTGTGTCCCACGTGCTGAGCTCTGCGGGGCTGGGGTTGAGGGTGGTCCACCCTTAGCTGTGATAGCCCACGGTGCAGCGGAAAGCTCGACTGTGTTAACTGGACACGAGACGAACGAGGAAGCTGGTTTTCTTATGACAAATCCTGTTACACGAGAAAGTTGCCTCTTGCTGATTCCAGTCCGTATTTATCGAAGCAGAGTTTTAAGGAAACACCGAACCATCATTAGACCCAGCTCTCCGTGTGTCCACCAGCTTAGGGCACAAACAGCCCCTCACATGTATACACTTGACTGTGGGCTGGCCTACTCTTAATTAATTAATGAAAAAGTCAAAGTCAAATTGCACCTGTTTTTTGTATTTTGATTTTTTTTTTTCTGAACTCCACTGATGTCAGACTTTGTGGGGTGGCATTTCCTGTGTCCCCTCATTTTTTGATAGGAATACCTGACATTTCTCCATCTTAAGTGAGGTCCTACCCACACCAGCCGTTAGCATGATTCCCACATTTGTTACTACGTGTGAGGAGAGGGGAAGTCAGGGATGACCAGCCACTTGTCCAGCTTTGGGGACAGCAGGTCCATCCGGCTTCGAGTCCCAGCTCCCTGGTGTGTGACCTCAAGCGGGTCACTGGAAGCAGCCCAGCGCTTAGGGCCTCAGTCAGCTTGGGCCAGAACAGAGTACCCTACAGTGGGGGGCTTAAAGCACAGACATTTATTCCCCCACAATGCTGGAGGCTGGAGGTCTGGCATGAGCCTGCCGGCGTGGTTGGATTCTGTCTCTCTCCCTGGCTTGTAGACGACCCGCTGTGAGCATCCAGAGCTCCCATCTCTTTCTCTTCTTGTGGGGACACTACCTCTCATGACCTACCCTCATGAGCTCATCTAAACCTCGTATCTCCTGAAGCCCCATCTTTTAATTCCATCATTTTGGGCTTAGGGCTCCAACAGGTGAATTTGGGGGGCACAATTCAATCCCTAGTGTCCTTGTAAGGTGGGGTGGCTCAGAGCTCGGGGCCTGTGGGACCAACCCAGATAGTAGCAGTGAGCTCTCAGCAGAACTGATGGCCTGGGTTGCTGTAGAGTCTCTTCTAGGCCCTTCCGTGAACGTGGTGTTGGGCTAGCCCATGGTGATCGGTCAGCCAGCTGCAGCTCCCTGGGGGTGCCCGTGAAGCCCTCCCCAACCCTGCCCGGGCCCTCATATCCAAGACTGCATTTCTGTAGGTGACTTCACATTTTAAAAATTATATTCATGTTTTTTTACTCAATTCCCATTACAGTTTTTTTAAAGATGTATGTATTTATTTTTTAAGATTTTATTATTTATTTGAGAGGGAGAATGAGAGAGAGAGAGAGAGGGAGAGAAAACACGAGTGGGGGGAGGGGCAGAGGGAGAGGGAGAAGCAGACTCCCCGCCGAGCAGGGAGCCCAACACAGGGCTCCGTCCCAGGACCTGGAGATCATGACCTGAGCCAAAGGCAGACACTTAACCGACTGAGCCACCCAGGCACCCCCAAAGATTTATTTTTTTTATTTGAGAGAGAGGGAGAGAGAGAGAGCACACGTGCACACATGAGTGGGGGGAGGGGCAGAAGGAGAGGGAGAAAGAGAATCCTAAAGCAGACTCCCCATTGACTGCAAAGCCTGACACAGGGCTCAACCCCATGACCCCAAGATCGTGACCTGAGCTGAAACTAAGAGCCCGATGCTCAACCACTGAGCCACCCAGGTGCCCCCCATTACAGATTTTGACAAGAGGCCTGGGCATTTGAAAAAAAGTGTGATGCTGTAGTCCCCCCTTCCGTGGGGGCTAGGCTGAAGGCAGCGGGTTGGACAGAAGTTGAGCAGAGTGAAAATCATCCTTGAAATCCCTTAAGAAGCCACACAGAAAATAGACACACTCCGTCTCTGTGTGCGAAGACCCGGAGCCGGTTTTCCAACGTGGGGCACGTTGCTGCTGCTTCCATTGCACATGAGGTGCAATGCTTGGTTGAGGTTCAGGGCCCATAGTGGACCCAAGCACTTATCTTTAACCATTAGCACCACCCTCAAGGACAGCAGATGCTGTGAGGTATATGCCTCCCAAAGCCTGCTCCCTGCTTCAGTGGAGAGAAACGATGTCTCATTTAGGACTTGTTCTAAGTCACAGAACATCTGCCTTTGCTACCAGTGGCTTCAGCGTTAAAAACATGTTATTATCTCCCATAACAGCAAGAATTCAGGGAGGTGATTGCAAGTTTGGGGCAGCAGCTCAGTGATATCATTCGGGTATATGTGAAATTTATACCTTAACCATCACCATCCTCAGATTCCTCATGCCTGTTACCTCATGGTTACAGGATGGCTGCTACAGCCCCAGACATCACATCCTCACACAATCTCATGTTCAAGGCAGGAGAAGGGGGGTGGGTTCAAAGAGCTCTCCTTGCTTGCCTAGCTCTTCATTTCCTAGAAGTCTCTAGAAAACTTCTCCTTATGTCCCATGAGCCCGGCTGGTTCATAAGGCCAGCACTTGCTGCAAGGGAGGATGGGAAGGTATGAAACTGGCCTCTGGCCAACACAGTGGGAGGTGGGTGAGGGAAAAGTGGATTGGAAGAGGTTGTTGGGTAGCCACATTCAATTTATTTAAATTGTTTCTCTTTGTTGTTATTGCCTATGTGCTATATAGTTGGATTTACATAAATTATTTGTACACATGATTTTGCTCCTCTGTATGATAGATAGAGGCTCTAAGCTAGTTTCTGGTCTCCAAATAACAGTTTGGCACTTGAATGTAAGCGGAGGATTGGTGGCATGCTGACATGATTTCAGACCCTCTGCAGCCCATGGAGAGACTTGAGCTTCTCTTTAAACTCAAACCTGTAAGTCAGTACAACTTTAGTCCTCATAGGACTCTAGCCAACAGCCAATTGTTTGCAGAAAACAAACTTTATTTTATCAGCTCAACTTGACCTCCTGATCTCTTCAGACAAGGGGCCAAAGTATTTGAAAAGACCTGAGAAGGTCAGGAGTCCTTGTAACCTGGGAGGAAGCGGAGGCCGGGCTGGGGCTTGATCTGAGTTCTGCTTGTGGGACAGGAAGCTCCTGTTTCCCTCTGGGTAGAGGACGAATAGATCAAGATACTCAAGGCATCATAAGAATCCATGTCACATTGTTTGCTAGCCAAGGGTGGAGAGCTGCTTGGAGGGAAGGCCTGCCTGTCCTGGTGGAACCTTGTGTGTACACTGAGAGCCTGAAACAACTTTTTCCAGGAGGTGGGCTCTGGGCACCTGGGTTGTTGCTGCTGGTTTGCGAGAGAGTAAGGCGCGAGGGTCTGAGTGTATCCTTAGGTTCACCAATTAGAATTGATCAGAGGAAAAGGAGGTAGAAGGTATTTTCAGGGATTATTTTTGGGCAACGTTTGTTTGGTGTCAACAAAAGTACATGTAACAGAATTCTTTGGTTGTGGGCAAAATAAATCTACTCGAACTAGCTTAAGTGAAAAAAAAAAAAATTGGGAAATCAGTGCATCCCCAAGCCTGAGGAAAGGACACGCCGGCAACTTGCAGGTCCGTAGAGAACCCAAGTATTATTCTCTCCATGTCCCTCATCTGTCACTGAACAGCCCCTCCTGCCTCTCTGCCTCACTGGGTTCATCTGCTCTCCTGCCGATTGGGAGAAAGAAGGCCACCCACAGCAACTTGTAATTACAACTATCTGGCTAGCCACATACTTGCTTTCCCAACTTCCCTGGCAGGTTGGAATGGCCACAGGATGCTGTCCTAACCAGTGAGACACAGGAGGAAATTTGCTAGGGGAGGAATGGGATAGGAGGTGGTTCTTCTGAAAAATATTTTGCTTCCAGATGAGTGACAGCTGAGCAAACAGAACTCTCTGTACTCTTCTTCTTCTTCTTTTTTTTTTTTTTCTGTCTTGAATGTGGTTCTGTGAAGACGTGATGTTTGGAGTCATGGCAGCCATCTTGTGATCATGAGGCAACAGGCCTAAGGATTAAATTATCAATAGCAGAGCAAAGAGACAGAAGAAACTTGGGTTTTTGATGACACGACTGACTTATTGGACCCAACTAAAATTTCTGGGGAGAGACTCTTCGGCACCTCGAATCACATGTTCATGCATGCATCAGTTGGGTCTAGAAGGTGGATCACGCTACATAAATAAGGTTGCTGGGAGTCAGGTTCTGGTCCCTTGTGGCTAGGTGGGGGTGGGGGTGTAGCAACTATTCAGTTAGAGCTGTGTTAACCATCATGATAATAATCTAAGCAGGTAACATTTGTCAGGGGCTTACTATGTGCCAATTAACTTTACCTAAATTTACTTAATTTATTTTCTTTACCTAAATTAACTTAATGAATTTTCATGACAACCGTTTCAGGTGGGGGCCATTCTTATCCTCCCTATTTTATAGACCAGAAAACTGAGCACAGAGAAGCAAGTAGCTGGCCCAGGATACACAGCCAGGAAGCGAATTTGAATTTGGAGGTCGACTTCCTGAAGTGCTTGATCCTGAAGTGCTCCTCAGGCTCAAAAATGGGTGTGGAGCAGGTTAGTGAACAGCCTTGCTAATGGGCGGATCATATGTGAGGGCAGGTGGAAGCCACATAACTCTGCTTTAGGCATCATCCCCCATTTCTTTGATGATCAGTGTTTCTGAAACCAAAATGTCTTAAAATTGATAAAGGTGCCTTTCCCCTAAGAGCTGCCATGACATTGATCACACCTCTTACAATAGAGGAAATATGGTGACAAATACTTCTTATGTTGAACTGAAGGTGGATAAACCCAGCCCACATTTACTACGAACACTGTTTATTGATGGTTTTGTAAACGGGTACAGAACGGCGCACGACTCAAGAAACAGAACACGAACGGCTCCCAGAACCCCTTGGCACTCTTCCCAAAGGGTGACTGCTGTCCTAATGGCGTAGATTAGTCTCACCTGTTTTTAAATTTTATATAAATTTAATTGTACAGGAATTCTCTTAAATCACTACTAATCATTTCCAATGATTTGTAAGATGACCCCATTTAGAACTGTTAAGCGTGAGCTGGAGACTCACTTTACAGCTCATTGGCATCCCTCCTGATTATGTGCCGCAGATTTCCAAGGCATTCTTTGGTTTGATGGTGGGTTCTCCTTCCCTTACCAGAAACGTGTTCAAAGGACAACAGTGCAGTTTTGAGGATGTTTTGGTAGTTCAGCTTGGGAATCCAAGTTCAGCTAGTTGAAAATATGAATATCGGGGTGCCTGGCTGGCTCAGCCGGTGGAGCCTGGGACTCTTGGTCTTAGAGTCACGAGTTTGAGCCCCTCGTTGGGTGTAGGGATTACTTAAAAATAAATAAATGTAAAAAAAAAAAAGAACTTGAAAATGTGAATATCAAATGGATCAGGCTCTTGAGGATTGCTGTTTTCCAGCAAACCTCCCCCGCCAGCCCCTGGGAACAGGCTTCGCGCACCTCCCTCCACACCATCCTGTGTGCAGAAGGAGTGCAGATGGCTCTGTGGTGTTTTGGTCCGAGTACAGGGTTTGCAGAAACTCTTATTTTGAAAGGGAGATGGGAGCCCAGCATGAAGGAAACGCAGAACAATCTCTTCCTTAGCTGCACCTGCATGGCCATGGCCTAATGAGTTCGGGTTGATGGAACCCAGACCTCAGGAAGGATTATAAATTCTCATTTGATTTGATTTGCTTCTAAAATACCTTAAACCAGCTGTGCCTGCCCAGCTGACCCAGGAGTCTGGCTGCTCTGGGGGAAGGTCTGGAGAGGCACCCTCCTGTCCCACGGCAGCTCCTCTCCCCACCGCCGGCTGCTCCTGGGGTCTGCTCTGGGCAGGGTACACGTGCGTCTCCCCCCTGCCCCCCCGCCATGCCCCATGATTGCTAGCCTCTGTGTCCTCAAATTCTCAGAAAGCCCCATAACTGGAGGCCCCTTCACATTTCCATTTTATAGAGGGAGGACGCTAAGCCTCCCGGAGCTGGGTTAACTTGTCCTGAGTCCCTGCTGGCGATCGGCAGAGCCTGTGTTCCAACCCAGGCCATCAGGCCCCATGGCCCACCCGAGCCCCAGCTTTCTACTGCTTCTTGAGCTGAGTGAGGCAAGGGCTCCTGTGGGGGAAGTTTCTGGAGACTCTGCACTAAGATACTTGAGACTCTGCCAAGTGCCAGGCAAGTGGGTATAGCAGATGGAACAGTGGAGAACAACCAAGTAGTGACCGCTAACATCGTTCAGGACCTCCCTGTGTGTCGGCACGCCACAGACTGCCTCTGTGCGAGGGGTTCTCAAAGTGGGGTCCCCAGACTCTCGGCATCTCCTGAGAATGTGTTAGAAATGCCGGTCCTTAGGCTCCACCCCAGACCCCCTGAATTTAAAATGCTGGGAGTCAGCCCAGTGGTCTCGTGTTAACGAGCTCCCAGATGATTCCGGAGCACGCCGGGGTGTGTGAATCCCTGGTCTGTTTTAATCCAACAACAGCCCAATGGAGTAAGTATTCTCATCCTCCCATCTTACAGATGAGAAGTAACTCGCTAAGCCCCCGGTGGCCGCGGAGCGGGGACTCACACCCCGGCCTCGCTCCATGGTTGAAACCTGCTTTGTTCTGTGCCCTTGCTCAGTTTGTGTGCTCTTGGGGTTAAAATCTAGAAGAGAAGACAGGTCATAGACAGGTCAGCAGACCAATCAATACAGTAATCAGAGCAGTTAAGTTCTAGGAGGGAAACGGAATGGGCTAGTGGGGAGGGGACGTTAAGGGACGGTGGTTCTGTCGGGCTGTGACCGTCAGGTTGAGCCCAGCTCCGCAAGAGGGAAGGGGCTACGGTGCCCAGCTGGACCTGGAGCAGAGCCCCGGCCCCGTGTTCCTGAACTTGGTGTGTCTGATGATTATCCAGTGCGCGATGTCACTCACCAAGTGACAGGTTCCCGGTGGTCCTGTGACCAGAGCAGGGGGCCATCATGCCTGTTTACAGATAGAACCGAGAGCCGCGGAGCCACCAGCTTCCATCCCAGGCCTCACACACAGCTCCAGGATTAAATTCTCCCTGCTTCCATGGCATTTCTCACCATGGGGATGTCTTTGTGGGGGGGACCCTCCCCTTGTGCCTCTGAGAACGTGTATTCAGACCCTGGTTTGCAGTAAGCTCTCCCTGTCATCGTGTTGCTCTAAGAAGCCAGCACACTGATACTACTGAGCGTTGCTCTAAGTTCCGATAGAACTTTCTGCCGTGATGGACAGGTTCTGGATCTGTGCTGTCCAAGATGGGAGCACTAGCTTCACGTGGCCGTTTAGATTCAGATTAACCAGAATAAATGTAAATGTTCACTTCCCAGCCACACCAGCCACGTCCCAAGTGCTCAGTAGACATATGTCATTCGTGGCTGTCATACCAGAAGCACAGATATAGAATCCAGGTTTGGAGGTATTAGGCTGAACCATCGATAGGTCAAAATGGGTAGAATGTTGGCGACTTTCTAGGGTGCAACCTAATAGAAGTGCAGGGAATGGGCAAGACCAATTAAACCCATCCCTTTGTTAGAGGGAAGAACTGAGGCCCTGTGAACCTGGGGCCCCACCCCCCTCGCTGAGAGCCCAGATGGGGCCAAAACCCAGGTTCCCAGACTCTCTGTCTCTTTTTTTAAAGATTTTATTTATTTATTTGACAGAGAGAGACACAGTGAGAGAAGGAACCCAAGCAGGGGGAGTGGGAGAGGGAGAAGCAGGCTTCCTGCTGAGCAGGGAGCCCGATGTGGGGCTTGATCCCAGGACCCTGGGACCATGACCCAAGCCGAAGGCAGATGCCCAACGACTGAGCCACCCAGGCGCCCCTCCCAGACTCTCTTGAGGTTTGTTCATCTGTTCGCTCAGGGATTCTCAACTTGGCATGATTGACAGCTGGAGCTGGACCATTCCCTGGGGGAGGGGGGCTGTCCTGTGCTTTGCAGGATGTTTAGCAATGTCCCCGGCCTCCACCCACTAGACGCCAGTAGCACACACCCCCTAAGTTGTGGCAAACAAAAATGAATCCAGGCATTGCCCAATATCCCTTGGTGGGGTTGTTAGGAAAGGACAAAATCACCCCTGGTTGAGAATTACTAGTTGAGCTGAAAATAGTAGCTAGTTTCCATTCTTTTCCCTCATTTGCAGCTGGCCGGGGATGGCATCGGGACCCAGGGATCCCTGGGGGCTGGGTTCCTCCCTGCACGGAGATGGGGCGCCCATGAATGAGGGATGGCTGCCCTCGGCTGATGGCAGAGAGATCGACATGTGCTTACAGCCCATGTTTCTTTCCAGCTCTACCAGCGTCTGGGTCTCTTTAGGCAAACAACTGGCTTCAGCCCTAGAGATAATTAAACCCATCTTTTTTCCCTCTCTCCGCCCCATCCCCTAAACCCTTTGGTCCATTCAATTCACAATGATAACATTGTTCGAGCAATACCGCGCACATGTTGACACTGAAGTGTTTAATCTTGCGGTACAGTAATTCCCCTGCCCCACCCCCACCCCACATCTGTGCCGCGGCACCGATGACAAATGCCTGGCCTGCCCAGTGGCCTGGCCTCCGCGCCTGTGTCTCTGGGCATCTAACAAGGAGGCAGTGTCTCCGAAGACCCTCTTGGAGCGCCCGGCGCTGGGACTCCAGGTGGTCTTGTTGGCAGCCCAAGTATTTGGTGGAAAGTTCGAGAGTTGAAGCAGCAGTCCAGGGGCAGGGAGACAATGCTGCTTGTGTGCCCTCCGCCAGACAGGGCCCTGCCCCCCACCCCGATGTTGGGGGCTAGGGAGGGAGGATGGGGAGACAGATTAATGCTATGCTGTCTTTAAGCTGTCACCCTCTTTCCAGGGCGACTCTGGCCTTGGGCAGGAGCAAAACTTGCAAAGCAAAGGGGGACCTGAGTCGAATACAGTCTTTGCTCTCTGAGTGCAGCTTTTAAGGAGATTGCTGTTGCGTTCACATGTGTGCTAAGAGCTTGCGATACTCTGGGGTTGTCCTTATTTGATTATGTCCATGGCTGTGAAGTCGGCGGTGGTGTCCAGTGTCAGGGAGAGAGTCGGCATGGCCGAGTGGTGAAGATCGTGTGGGTATTCAGGCCAGCCGTGTGGCCATGGGGAAGTGACTTTGCGTCTCTGAGCCTCAGTGTCTCCATCTGTAAAATGGACACGATTCACGTGCCTACCTGTGAGTAGGATTTTTATAAGGATTCGGTGAGATGTTGTGTGTGACACGTGATGAGACGTCCAGGACAGTGGGAGGGCCTTTATAATCGTGACTGTCCCCCTCACCCCCATTCGGGTGGCTACTCTCAAAACAAAACCAAACATCAGAAAATAACAAGTCAACTCTTGCTGGTGAGGATGTGGAGAAATTGGAGCCCTTGTGTACTGTTGGGAGGGCTGTAAAATGGTGCAGCCTCTCTGGAAAACAGAATGACATTTCCTCAACAAATTAAAAATAGAATTACCATATGGTTCAGCAATTCCACTTCTAGATACAGACCCAGAAAAATTGAAAGCAGGGCTTCAAGGAGATATTGGCCTCCCCATGTTCATAGGAGCATTATTTACAGTAACCAAAAGGTAGAAACAACCTGAGTGTCCATCGACAGATTAACAGATAAACAAAACATGGTCTATACACACAATGGAATACCATTCAGCCTTGAAAAGGAAGGGAATCCTGACACAAACTCCCATGTGGATGAACCTGTAGGACACGATGCTCAGTGAAATAAGCCAGACACAAAAAGACCAGTACTGTAAGATTCCTCTGGTAGGAGGTCCCTAGAGGAGTTGAATTCACAGAGACAGAAAATAGAATTGTGGGTGCCAGGGGCTGGGGGTGGAGAATGGGGGGCTTGCTTAATGCGTCTTTCAGTCTTGCAAGATTAAAAAGAGTTCTGGATATTGGTTGCACCACACTGTGAATGTATTTAACATGACTGAACTACAAAAATGGTTAAGATGGTAAATCTTACGTATATTGTACTACAATTAAGAATCAAATTGAAAAAACAGTAGCCATTAGCCAGCTCAGGGGTCAGGCAGGTGACAGAGCTGCAATCTTTTTTTTTTTTTTTTAAGATTTTATTTATTTATTTGTGTGAGAGAGAGAACGTGCACAAGCAGGGGGAGCGGCAGGCAGAGGGAGAAGCAGACCCCCTACTGAGCAGGGAGCCCGATGCGGGGCTCGATCCCAGGACCCCGGGATCATGACCTGAGCCGAAGGCAGATGCTTAACGACTGAGCCACCCAGGCGCCCCCAGAGCTGCAATCTGACTGCGCTTTTATCTGTCTTTGTCCCACCGCATGTTGACGGAGGGCTCTCGCTCCTTGCTGGGGTGGTCAAGAAGCGCTTGCTGAATGAGCACACTGGGGTGTGAGGACACGCAGAGATATTTTCTTGGGAGCATGTATCATTTTAGACTTTTATGTGATAGTCCTTTCCTATGGGTTTAGGACAGTGTCCTCTCTTCTGTGACAGCTGCGCTGCAGAGTACGTCAACGCTCATGTTCCCAAGAGAACATTTTCCTGTTAGAGTAGTTGGGTACATCCGGTCCATTTTCCAGAGCTCCCAATTTATGGCATGCCTCTGGTGGCTTTTTCAAGCTCCTTCATCTCGCCATGTAAATCTTTGAACGAATGAAGAGCCATCATCGAGGTTCACATCCCCGAAGCTGCGGGGCCACCATAAATTGCCTTCCGAAGCTGCCTTGGTCACAGTCAGCTCCAGTGAATTCTGGCATATGCCAGAAACTTCTGGATGAATTGCATCCCCGTAGGAAAGAAAGGAAGCCTGCGTTGGAAGTTTTGGAGTTAAATCCGGATGGGGGTAGGTTCTGGGACACAGGATCTTAAGCAGTCAAGGGTCCTTGAAAGCTCAGTTCTAGCTTCTGGTTATATTGTGGACTTTGGTTGGTTCTCTTGGTTCCCAGAGCCTCATCCTCATGAAAGAGGTTCATAACTGGAGGTCTTTGGAACCAGTCTGTTTCCTCTCCCTCTTCTCTGGGGCTGGTGGACCTCCATCCTTCCTCAAGACTGCATTCAACATCTTTCCCATGAAGAACTTCCTCATACCTAAACAAATGCATTGGGGTCTATGGAATAAATGAAAATGATGTTCCTTTAGGGACTGTGTCTCCTTTGGCCCCATTCCCTGTTACCCCCAAATTCTTGATGTGGAAACAGTCAGATGCATATACTAAAGATGAGCACGCTCCTGCCCTCTGACCAGCAGTCCTGCTTTAAAGTGTTGACCCAATAGAAATGTGTTCACCAAAAGGCATGTACAAGGATGTTCCTCATAGCACAGTTTGTAACTATCTGGAACTGGTAACCATCCAAAGACCCATCAAATAATAGACTGTGGCCAATTCCTGCAACAGGGTTCCATACAGTAGTGGAAATGAATGATCCACCACCACACGCAACCACAGGGACGCAGACACAGAAGGGTAAGCATCCAGCAGGCGGACTGAGTCTGTGCCAGGTGTTGGGATGGTGGTCACCTTTGGGGAGGAGGGGCTGGCGTTCAGGAGGGGCCCTGTGGAGACATCTTCGGTCCGAGGAATGAATGTACTATTTCCCGCTCTGGGTGTATTTGTGTTGAGAAAGTTAATTGAGCTTTGTGAACACTTAGCATCTGTATGCTTTACATTATGCATGTTATTTAAAGACCAGAAGGAAATTACACGAAGAGTAATATATTCAATCCAATAGACTTATGGAGCCCTACTATATGTCAGGCTGTGCTGGGCACTGGGGGTTCACGATGGGGTCAGTCAGGGCCCCTCCTCCTACAGAGCTAGATCAAGGGGTCATCTTGTATTTGGAAATTATCCAAGTCTAAAGAATGAAGCTTTCATGGCAAGTGGTCACTTGGAGATAACCACGATTATCTGGGCCTGTTTCCCTGCCCATCCATTCCCAGACGTGGAATATTACTGGGCTCATGATTATTTTGTTCAGAACTGCTTTGACTGCAAATGGTAGGTTGCAAACTATCAAGTTGCAAAAGCTGACTCCATTTAGTTTAAGGGGGACTTGTTTGGGGATTCTCCACATAACTCGCAGTTGGAAGAATTGAAACCCCAGACTTCAGGAAGGATGGGGATCACCAGACCAAAGGATCAAACCTGAAAGGCTTCCCTCCTCAAGGCTGATGTCTGCACCCCCTGCCTGGCATCTACCTTATCGCAGACCAGCTTCCTCTGCACAGCAGTGGCTCGTGGCTGCCCACAGTGCTGACTTACACCCGTAGAATTCAAGGCAGAGAAGACAAACAGGGGCTCTTTCCCTCCAGGTTCCAGGGGAAAAAAAGACATCCCTGTTTGGCCCAGCTTGGGGCTTGTTCCCTCCCATCCCTCAACTCTGCCGAAAGGGGTCATGGGACAAGATGGCAGTTCCCCAGGGCTCACGTGGCTTGACTGAGAGCCCCAGTGAGGCTTTCCAAGAGAAAGAGATGGTACAGTCACGGCACCTTCTTGTGACATCACTGTGAGTGGTCGGTCCTGCAGCCACTTTGCCCACCCAGCGGGAGCAAAAGTTACATGATACCTTCTCTGTTTTCTCGCATTTGTAAGAATTTATTGTATTCTGGGGTGTATTATTATGTATGGATGTAAGTATAAATATATTGGGGGGTCCATACCCCTCATTTTACAGGGTTAAATACAGTTCTACAAAGCATGGTTCTCAATACCTACGCTTAGGTACTGTTTAAATATGTGCTGCCCTTGGCAAGTCTATATGGCAAGTTCCATTCGGTTATCATAACCCCTTTGTTCAGAGGACACTAACTTAGTGAGAGGTATGTCTGTACCTTTTGTGTCATGTCAGTGGGAGGAGGAGCCCAGATGCTGAGAGGGGGCAGAAACCCTCTGGGGGATGCAGGGGAGCAGGCTTGTACGTGGGGCAGAGGTCTCCCCTGGTGTGTCCGAGGGCCATGAGCGGGGACGCCCAGGTGGGTGGCTTCCGATTTCTACCTGCCTCTACCCTTTATGGACACCCTCGAACCCAGAATGACCCCTCCCAGGACCAGCTTTGGGGTCATTATTCCAGGCTTTTGTAAAAGGACACTAGAGTCGGCTTTGGGGACAGTCACGGGGCTGGTTGCTGTCAGGATGGTGTTTTCCGGAATCCATTTTCTTTGGACTTATCTTTTGGTCTCGGGGATTTGGGCCCTTTTAATCTTTTGAAGATGAAAGTCTTCGTTAATGCCTATGAGCTCTCTTAGCCAGTGGGGTGCTGGAATGTTAAGGGCGGTGCAGAAAAAGCTGGATTCCTAGGGTCTGGGTTGCCTTTAGAAAGCTTCTCTTTATGGACAAAGGGAGATACCAACTCTAGACAGTTATTTAAAAACCCAAGTCTTGGGTAATCAGCTATGGTAATATAAGAAAGAAGTATAAAGCTGTATTTTCTCCCTAAAAGTTCATGCTTCTATCTACTTTAGTGGTGACAGTTGAACCACCTGGACCCCTGAGCTTGAAACGGTGTGGATTCCATGCAGTGGGGTGGCTTTTGTATAAAATGGACGCCTCGGAGAGATGAGATTTGGAATTTGGTTTGGACTTTGAATTATGAACTGCTGTTTTTAAAAATATGATTATCTGACTTTGATAAATTACAGAATTATTTTTAGAACCCACGGTGATGTGGTTTCAGGAAGAGAAGAAGGTTGACGTGGTTCATACTGCTCATTGTCTTAAGATAATTAATGAAGGCGATGCACACAGAAAGCTGTCCCAGAGAGCCTGCAGATGTTTGCTAGAAATTTAGCTGGACACTCTGCATATATCTTTTTAACAAAAGAAACCTTATAACCCTGGTATCTTAACTAAAAGTTAAGATACATTTTATCTTATTCATTTAAGACGTTATATATACACCTGCTGCAACAGATTTATTTTTGTGATTATGTATCAGGGTTTTCTTTCTTCACTGGGTGTGACTTCAGTGGTTGCACCTGTGTTAATGTCCTGCTCCTTCAAACATTTCTTTAGTGTTTGGTCTGACTATGATATTTTTCAAATACAGTTGTCATAGCCAAACTATGCAAATACCTACCCGCGCATAAGGTTTCTTCTGTACTGATTGGAATTTTCCCGCCTCATTGTTTGAGAGGCCCCGTGACCATGGCAGACGTGAACTTACATTGCTGTAAGTGCCGACTCTGTACACAGAAAGGGCCATTATTATGATCCTGGGACAAGGGGAGACATGCAGAGTTTAAGTAACTCGGTCAAGACCGCACAGCTGATAGGGACACAGATTCAGGCTGAGCGCACCTGGCTCCAGAAAGTGTAAAGGTCAAGAGTGTGAGCTTTGGAGCCCAGCCACTCACTAAACTTGTGACCTTGGGCAAGTCACCTGCCTCCCCGAGCCTCAGGTTCCTCATCTGTGAAATGGGGATCAATCCCGCCTCACGGGTTCCATCAGATGATGACTGAGAGTGCTCAGAGCAGGACCCAACCCAGAGCAAGTGCTCCATGAACATGCCTTTTTGTACTTCTGGGTTCTTTAGCCCTCTTCGTTGTAAGCAGGGGGTTCTGCACCCCCATTCTCTGGGAGAGGACAGAGTCAGATGGTTGGAAACGGAGACTTTATTTGTGCAGTCTATCAGCATGCGGGGAAGGGGGGTGGCCTGTGGAATGCTCCCCTCTTCTTCCACAGCTCCAGGGGACTTCAGTGGGACTGTCTAAGGGGATGTTTCAAGGAGTGGCCAGAGAGTTGGGGGAAAAGCTAGCAGGTCACGGTGAAAGGAGCCACAGGAAGACGAGGTGTTCGAAGGCAGGAAGAACCAAGTGCTGCATGCTATTACCTGGAAGTCTGGCAAGATCATGGCCATTAAACAAACTTTCCATTTAGTTATGAGATGGTCTTCAGTGACCTCAGGTCGGGTGGGGTGGCGGGGCTGGGGGACAGCTCGGGTGTGTTCACCGGGAGCTCATTCAGTGAGGGGGCCCGGGTGGGGGCTGAATGGGTGCATGCACGGACTGCTCGCTGGGGTGGGCGGCCGCTCTCCAGGGGTGGCTGCCTTACCACTCTCAGCCAGTCCCCGGCAAAAAAGCCCTTGAGGGGCCCCGGACTGTGCCCATCTCCTTAATAGGACAGACTTGTGTTTCTCCGCTGTCCCTCCTGGCACACTCTGAAAAGGCTCCCAGGGCAATACTTGGGGAGAACAGCTCGGCAATAGGACTAAAGGTGAACACACACAATTCTACTTCTGCGCATGCCTCCCCACATTCACAAAGATATGGGGGACACGGGTACCAGAATGCACTGCTCCGAGAGCCCCAAACTGGAAATGACCCGAATGCCCATGAACTGCAGAATGGATATGTGAATCATGGTGAAATCCAAGCATGGAATACTATACAGCACCAAGGATGGATGAACATCCACAAGCACATCGATGAACCACACAAACACTGTTGAATTAAAGAAGCCACATACAAAAGGACATGTACCGTATTATTTCCTGTTTATGATATTCTGAAACGAGCTAAACCAACCCAAGGCTTGAGAAGTTGGGGGAGAGGAAAGGGTTGCTGGCGACATTCTGTTTCTTGATCTGGGAGGAGGCCCCATGGGGAGGTTCACTGTGACGAGGCACAGAACCTCACACAAGCAGTTCGTGTGCACGCCATATGCATGCTGTCGCACAACGAGAAAGTTCTGGTGACAAGCATAAGAACTGCCCTTGCAGAGCTGTTGGCTCAGGCCCTGAGATGCGTGGCTAAGATTTGGTGGGGCCTGGGTCTGAGGCCCAGCTCTTTGGCCCTGGGCAGGGCACTTGGCACCTCTTGGGTCTTAGGTGCGTCCCCTACCAACGTGGCATTGGGCTCACCTCCTAGGGTGACCTGAAGGTTGAGTGAGCTAGAAGGATGACAGAGGCCTGGCCCCGGTGTTTCCACAGTGACCGGGGCAAGGCTTTTTGCTCTGCTCCCTCACTCTGAGGTCCCCTCCTGAGGTTCACTTCTTAGAGGCTGCCACAAAGACCCCTCCCCTACCTGCCTTCTGCATAAATCAAAGTGGGGGCCTGGTGACGCCCCCATCAGCATTCTTTGTCCCCCAGCTCAGCCTTTCCCAGAGACTGGGTCAGAAGGCCAAGTGCTCTGGGTGGGGGTCAAGGACAGAACAAGTGAGGAGGACAGGTGCAGTCTACAGGGACCACGGGGCAGTTTCTGGAGAAGTCATTCCTGTGGCCAGCTCTCCACGTGTGGCCCAAGATTCCAGCAGCTAAAGTTCAGAGGACACCTTCCTGAGATCTCTCCAGAGGCAGGGTCACTCCTGTGCCCAGCCAGAGTCCCCTGGCCTTGAGGACTTTACCTGCCCCCTCTGCCCAACAGGGAATAGCCTGATGAGTGGATAATTCATCAACACCCCTGCCCTCATCTTAGTATCTTTTAGAAGTATTATTAAGGTTTAAAACAGTTTTGTTTTTGTTTCTGTTTTTTTTTTTTAAATGAAGGCCTGTAGGAAGGGCCTTTGGGCTGCCAGTGTTGGGAACCTTTTTCCTCAAAGGCGTTCGTGCCCTGCCTGCAGCTGGGCAGCCCTGATCCAGCCTGAGAGCTTCTAGGGCTTAGGAAGCTGAAGCTGGAGGTGAAGCTGGGCATGTTTCTCCTCTGTTTTCCCTGTGTCTCTGGTCACCCCCCTCCCCCAGGCAGGAAGCGGAGATGGAGCTGTTTCTCCCAGGAGAGGAAAGGTATCTGCAGATGCTTCACACTTGCCTGAACTTAGCCATTCTGCATCTTTCCAGCACTTGATGACTCCCAGCTTCATCCCTGTTCCATTTTGGATCAGAGGATGCGTGATCCTTGGGAATCACAGGCCCACGCCCAGAAACACTCTTTTTGGGCTTACGTCCATTTCAACATTTATTTTCAATGAAATGGGCATAATCTCTTAGTCTAGTCTCACTGCCAGTATAAAGGAGAAGACTTGAGGCCTTTGCCTTATTTTATCCAGAAGTCATTTTAAAAATCCTCATCCCCCAACCTTGCCATTCACCACTTTTTCTGCTTTTAGTCTAAGGCTGTGTTTGGAAACCCTGATGGCTGTTAGAAACATCTGGGGTGCTTTAAGAAGTATGGGTTTCTGGACCCCCTCTCCAAAGATACTGAGTCAGTTGGCTCAGGGAGGGGCGAGCACAGTGGGGTGCCAGAGGCCCCCCCCCATGTGCCAGTCTCCCACCTCCATCTTCAGTGATTTCACGTCGGTAGCTCGAAATCTGCCAAAATGGAAGTTGGTAAACACAACAGATAAGGTCCCAGGGAGCCAGTTCCTAGGTATTTACCAGCTCACCGCTGGGACAGGGCATCAGTGTTTTTTCAAAGCCCCCATGATGATTCCCACCTACAGCCAGGGCTGAGCACCGCTGGGCCTCAGGGACCCCAGGACAGGCAGAGTGCGGTCTGTCTGCATTCATAATAGCTCACTGTCGTAGAGCCCTCCCAGCAGCCAAGCTGTTGATGTTCAGTTACTTAGCTCTCCCAACAACCCGTGCAGTATTATTATCCTCATTTTTAGATGAGGAAATGGGGGTCCAGATAGATTACATGGTACCTTGTGCAGGCCCGCTAGTTGGTGGCTGACCCTGGATTTGAACCCGGGCCTGAGCGTCCATGACCCGGCGTCTGTCCAGGGCCTCTGGGGTGGCTTGGTCGGTGCCCCACTCTTCCCAGTGGGTTGATTCAGAGTCACTGCTCTCGTTCAAGGTGACCCCAGGGCCCGAGGCTGTGTGTCTGCAGCCTGCCGTGGGCCAGCGAGGAAGGGGCAGTCGGGCCCAGGGGTCTCTGGCCGTGGGCATGCTTGGGCTCTGCGCCAGGAGAGCGAAAGCCAGTAACTAATGAGCGGTCGGTGCGGGTGTGTGCTCTCTTCCCTCTCCAGTGGAGCACGACAAAGAGTTCTTCTACCCGCGCTACCACCATCGCGAGTTCCGGTTTGATCTTTCCAAGATCCCAGAAGGAGAAGCTGTGACGGCAGCCGAATTCCGGATCTACAAGGACTACATTCGGGAGCGCTTCGACAATGAGACGTTCCGGATCAGCGTTTACCAGGTGCTGCAGGAGCAGTTGGGCAGGTGGGTGCTGGGGCCGGCGCCGGGCCGGGGGCTGAGCTGCCTTCGGCTGCAGAGGAGGAGGGGGCGGTGGCTCGGGCCGGGGCCGGGCCGCTTCCGTCTGGGGCCACCAACCACCTGCCAGGCCCCACACTGCACCTCTTCTGTCCAGAAAGTCTGTGGTGTGGGTTGCTATTTCTTTAAACTCTCCCCGTCAGCAAATCGAGTTAGGAAGAGGGGACGGCCAGGTGAGCCCGTGTGGGTACTTATGGGTGGTCTGGGTCAGGGGCACAGAGGGGATGGGGATAGGGAAGAGGAAGGAGCATTTTTTGAGGGTCTACCTATCTCCCATTGCTCACCGTGAAACCCAGCACATGACATCAGGCAACCGGTGAAGGTGGCCATTTGTCATAAAACAGGATAAAAACCCCAACCCAGAAATAAACAGGCAGAGAGAGAACTCAGCCTTCTAAGGATTATGAGGTCGGGAACCCAGATCTTGTGTCGAAAGACTTGACTGTCTTGAGACCCTTCAGTTTCGAGGTCTCCTGAGAGGTCAGGAGACTCAGAGATGGGCCGGAGCTTCGAGCGAGCACGTGGTGCCTTCCAGAGGTGACTGTGACCAACCCCAGTGGTGCTGCCCAGGGGCTGACTCGAGGGCTGGCTCAGGATGACTCTTGTCATGGCTGGATGCCATTCCTCAGTAACGAATGGTGGGAAGGTGCTCTGGGCGCCTCCTGATGGACAGTCTCAGCATTTGCAGCGGGAATGGGGACCCATTACCACCCTGGGGACAGAGGAGACGTCACCACCTCCTTCACGAGCACCACCATGTCAGGGGTCGTCTTCTTAAAGACTAAGAAAACCAAGCCTCTCTTTCTGAGGGTTTCCACTGTTTTGCCCTTGTTACCTGGTTTCGTATTCACGGCAGCCCTGTGAGGTGGCCACTCCTCTGGGACACAGGGAGAGTCATGAGCTGAAAGCCAAAGGGTGTGTCATCTGCGTGCCACCACCCAGGGAGAAAGTGGCCAAATTGGGACTTGAGCCTGGGCGTACAAAAAGTATTTCTTTTGAAAAGAGATTTTTGCGAAGGTAAGACATGCTCACGTAGTCACATTCACAAGAGAAAAGCAGCTACAGTGAACAGGAAGGCTCCCTCCCGGCTCTGAGCCCCGGTGCCCGTCCCGCAGGCAGCTTCTGCTTCCCGCTCCTTGAGGTTCTCCACCCTGGTGGGTTCTCCACGTTTCTGGGTTACAGGCGGGAGGCACATCATTTTTGTCGACAGCGTTATTTCACGCCGGTGCATGTCTATCAGGTACAGCCCCGGAAGTAGAGTCCTGGGGTCAGAGGGTGCACGCGTCAGTAACTGATCGACTTTGCTGGACAGCTGTCCCTGGAGGTTATGTCAGTTGATACCAACAAGCTAAGAGCAGGCCGGTTTCTCATGTGCTCACAACATCATCTCTGATCAGACGGTTTTGGTCTTTGTCGGTCTGATGGGCGACAAATGGTATCTTAGTGCTGACTAAATTTGCATTTTAGAGCCCCCACTTGCATGCACAGCCCTACTCACCCTATATTACAGAGAGGCCCGCAGACCCTCCTGGAGGGGAGGGTACCGGGAAGGAGGGTGTGCCGTGGGGGAGGTGGCACGCGGTCTTGGCAGTCACCTCCAAACCCTATGATGACCCACTGGACCCCAGCATCTGTGCCCCATCCCCCAGACCCAATTATAGGAAGAAGCATCGAGTTCATTTTGGGGGTGTGACACACATTTGCTCTGGGTTCTGACAGATCCCCCAGGACTCCTGAACAAAAACATATGTTTGCCTTTTCTCCTGAAGGCTGATTAGTCGGAGGCGAGGCAGGTACCCAGAGGCAGCTCGTCAATAGCACTCCATCGGCCCACTTGTGCAAACGCCGAGCCCTGCTCCCTCCCCACCCCTCCTGGCAGGCTCCCCACACCTGCCTCAGGAGTCTCCGGCAAGAGGCTTCACCTCAGGAATGTGGCCGCCCCAAGTGGGTTTGGCTGAAGAGAATGCAAGGGTTGGCTCGTGTCACCTGTGCGGTTCTTTCTCCGAGTTTCTGGAGTTCCCAGGCAGGAATGCCTTTGCCCTCCCGGCCACTGCTGTGTCCCCGGAGTTTGGCTGGGATGCTGCCATTTCTCGTGAGGGGTGTTGCCACCCACCGGGCCCTGAGACAGACAAGCCTGGTGTGACAGGCACAGGACCTCCTTTGTGGGGGTCAGAGGCCACTGCACTTAGAGAGAGACTTGTGAGCCCAGCCATGTGTTTATCCCACCCCCCTGAGTACCCACAGGCCAGGCGCTGGCTTTGGGACTGGACTATGGGACCAGGGGCCTCATCTGAAATGGTGGCTGAGGAGAGGACTGGTTTTCTGGGCTGCGCTAACAAAGTCCCACGAGGTGCGTGGCTTAAAACAATAGAAATGTGCTCTCGCATGGTTCTGGAGGCTGGAAGTCGGAAGTTAAGGTGTTGGCAGGGCAATGCTGCCTCGGAAACCTTTGAAGGGTGGGGGTGGGGGTCCTTCCTGCCTCTTCCAGCTTCCGGGGGTGTCTGTCCATTGTCGGTGCTCTGGCTTCTAGCTACATCTGTCTGTCCACTCTCTGCTCTGTTGCCACGTGGCCCTGCATCTTCACGGGACCTTCTCCTGTGCACCTCTCTCCTCTTAGAAGGAAACCTAGGGGCCCTCCCTGCTCCAATATGACCTCATCTTACTTAACTAATGAAGTTAATCTGCAGAGACCCTCTTTCCAAATACAGTCACATTCACAGCTACCAGGGGTGGGACTCGAGCATATCTTTTTAGGGGATACACTCCAACCCATATCAGGGGCTGAAGAAGAAGGGCAGGAAACCAGGAAGCAAGGAAACAGACGAGCTGGCCTCATGAAGCGATCGAGTAGTCATGGATGGCCATGGCCTTGTTGAGCTGGGCGTGTTTGAATGACAAGAAGCCTCTGGCAATGGGGCGTGGGCTGGAACAGAGCAAGTTGCAGGGGAACGGCAAAGGCCATGGTCCTAAGGCGGGGACAAGCACGGGTCGTAGGGAGGACAGAGGGATGTGATGATACCCAGACGGGGCGAGCCACTTGGTCCTTGCTTAATGGAACACGAGCCTTGGCCTCCCCAGCAGGCAGCCAGCAGCTGCTTGTCTTTCTGCCTGTGTCAGCCTGCTGGCATCGCGGGCACGTGTCCTGTCACGGTTTGAGGCTGCTCCCTCCTCGACCCTGTCTCCGTTCCGTGCGGTGGATCCGGAGGCCCTCGGGGAGGGAAGAAGGCCTGAGTCACTGTGGTTGGAAGCGGGATGGGCGGGACGGCTGTCTGCGGCTCTCTGGCAGGTGGCGAGGGTGGGCATCATAGGTTGCCCCCGGTGAGCGCTTGGCCACCGGCCATCTCTGGGCCCGCGAGCCTTGCTTTGGGTTCCTGACTCTGGGGGCATTTGGCTTGCTGGGAGACCAGGTCCCTCGTTAGCAATGTCTGAGTCCTGCTGTGTTCCAGGCACTGGCGGAAGTAGCCAGACCCACGCCCCCGCCCTCCAGATGACATGGCAGGTGCAAAGTATGAAAGGGGCAGGGAATGGAGGGAGAGCAAGGGGCTGCTGTCTATAGATGTCTAAATTTCCTTTCTGTCCCTGAAAGGAGGTGAGACCTTCATTCTCCAGAACTTAAAAGGTTAAAAAATTTTTTAAATTATTTACATATTTTTTCTGGGTGGGTTGTTTTGTTTTTTAATCCAGAAGCAAAATGATTCTATTGCGTAATTCCTCAGGTGGGATAATCTGGCTAATTAGAGTGTGGATTCAAATCCCGACACTACATACCAGCGTGGCCTTGGGAAGCAGTGACCTTCGGAGCCTCAGGTTCCTCCTCTGTACAATGGGGATAATAATTGCATCTACCTCCCAGAGCTGTGCTGAGGATAAAGTGGGTTAACAGACTTCCTTAGAACATAGTAAGTGCTCAACCACCACCACCACCATCAGCATCATCACCACCATCACCACCACCACCATCACCACCAGCAACACCATTAACACCATCACTGCCATCACCTACATCACCACCACCATCACCATCACCACCACCACCACCACCACCAGCAACACCATTAACACCATCACTGCCATCACCTACATCACCACCACCATCACCATCACCACCACCACCACCATCAGCATCATCACCACCATCACCACCACCACCATCAACACCATTAACACCATCACTGCCATCACCTACATCACCACCACCATCACCATCACCACCACCACCACCATCAGCATCATCACCACCATCACCACCACCACCACCATCAACACCATTAACACCATCACTGCCATCACCTACATCACCACCACCATCACCATCACCACCACCACCACCATCAGCATCATCACCACCCCCACCATCATCATCATCACCACCATCACCACCACCACCACCACCACCACCACCACCACCATTAACACCGTTACTGCCATCACCTACATCACCACCACCATCACCTACATCACCACCCCCACCCCCACCATCACCACCACCATCACCTACATCACCACCCCCACCATCACCATCACCACCACCATCACCACCACCAACACCACCATCACCACCACCACCATGACCACCATCAACACCATTAACACCATCACTGCCATCACCTACATCATCACCATCACCTACATCATCACCATCACCATCACCACCACTGTCACGTCATCCGCACCACCATCTTCTTCACCAAGATCACCATCATCACAGGGAATGCAAAGACCTTCAAAGGAAAATGGGGGTGGGGGGGCGCCAAGTTTTGTCTGCAACAAGTGCTTTCCCCCCATCTCTGCTGAATGTCTCATTTTGCAGTCTCCAGTGGGATGAAGGCCTAAGCTTGTGTGGAGGTGGGGCCCTTGTTTGCATTTCCCCATCTTGGGGGGTGGGGGAGGGGACATGCATCTTCTTCAAGCTGAAGGCCTGCGGCTGATCTGATCCCCAGAGGAGCCCAGATCCTGTCCCTGCCACCCTGCCGTGTGGCCAGCCTGCTCCCTCTGCCGAGGGGTCTGGGGTCTTGCTGCTGCCTGCTGCCCAGCTGTGTGGGGCTGGGACATCTGGCTCTCTGGCGAGCCTCTGCCTGAGCTTTATTGGAAAGCTCTGGGGTGCCAGGGATTAGCTGGCTTTGGGTTAGCCTCAGCATCTCTCCCCCTATGGCAGCCACTTTCCACCAAGTCCTCTTGATCTCTTGGAATCCAGATTAAATTCCAATAATGCGCCGAGCTGGAGGCCTTCCACGGCCCTTGGGCCCTGCTCGCAACGTGGCCCCAGACAGCTGGAGAGGCCGCCAGAGCCGCCCTTGGGGGGCTGTGGGACAAGTGGGGCTGCGAGGCAGGTCTAGGGATGGGGACTTTGGCTTCAGTGGCCATGCTGGGGGGGCAAGGGATCAGAGCCTTCCCTCCTCTTCTGAACCCCAGGCCTCAGGCCGGACCGGCTGGGGCCTGGCTTTATAGGGGGTCGCATTAGTTAACCAGTTTCATTCATGGAAACTGGGCTGGGCATTTTCCATCCTCACCACCCCCCCCTCCCCGCTGCAGGTTCCAAGCTTGCTCCCCCAGTACTGCCCCATCTGTGGGGGATGTAGGTGCTCTGTGAGATACCCCTGGGGGGGGCGCACAGGCTTGTCAGGGCAGCAGAACCTGTTCAAAGGGTGTCAGTCACTGCCAAGGTCGATACGATGTTGGCAGCTGGATGAAAAATGTCCCTCGGTCTGTCTCAGGGACTTTGGTTGCCAGGAGGGTGACCTCAGAGTGGTCTCCGGGGCCAAGGTTGGATCAGCTGCAGCCTGAGTCACTGAGGAAGAAGGAGCTCTCCCCATGACGGGCTGGAGTGGGGGCCGAGGGGTTGTTTGCCAAGGCAGCTGGCAGACGAGGAGAGAGGGGAGGCAAGCATGTACCCCTTTGTTGCCGGGGGGGGCTCTGTGACCCCCAGTGGTCCCCCCTGGGAGCCCCCAGCGCTCCCGGCTCCTCTCGTAGAGGGGGCGTCCTGGGGCTCCTTGTCGGTGTCCACAACCCTCCCGGAACACTCATACCTGCCACAGCTCTGACCTCTCCCTCTCGAGAAGGAAGCCCAGCAACTTCCTTGTCCTTAAATAGTTTGGTGACAAGGCTCCTGGGGATCTGGTGAAAATGCAGTCGAGTCTGCCTTCTGCAGGGCCGGGGTGTGGGGGCACTGAGCTTCTGCATTTCTGACAAGCTCCCCGGGGATGCCCTCATGATTTTCATCCAGGGAAACGGACAAGAAGGTGCGTGGGTGCTGGGTGCAGGGACCGTCTTCGTGGGAGAGCATTGACGGCTCTGGGGTGCAGCTCATGGTCCCTTCCCCAGTTTCCCTCATGCTAAGTAAAGGTTAAGGACTTGGTAGCAAGACTTTGACTTTTTTCTGACTTTAATCACCATGAACATGTCTGGGCAGAGGGACGCGGTCACACACCAGAGCACATCCCCACCCTCTGCTCTAGGCTTGCCATCATTTGGTGCTTTCTGGATGTGACTATGTGCCGGGCACTTCTGCTTCCTATGTACCTTGGAAATGATCGTTGGAAAACTTGGTAGCCCCATTTTCCAGGTGCAGAGACTGGCTCAGGGAGAGGAAGTAACTTACCCAAGGTCATGTAGCCAGAAAGTGGCAGAGCTGAGACTTGAATTCGGGTCTCTGGGATTCCAGGGCTCACGTCCTTGGCCATGGCGGCACCATGGTGCTTCTCACTTGGGGCTCGAACGGTGATTGTGATTCCCAAGCTCTGGTTCTCACCCTTGCCTGTGGGTTAGAATCACCCCGGGGTGGGGTGGGGGGCGGATTTTTAACTCCTGATACGTCAGAGTCTTGGGGGGGGGGGCTGGGCCTTTTTGTATAGCTTGCAGGCTGTGGACTGGTGATCAAGAGCTCTCTTCTCTCTCATCGGTGAGCCGTCTTACGTGCCGAGAGACAGAAGGGACAGACTCCCTCTAGTACAGGTCCCCATGTTCCCTTTAGCCTGGTTTCTCAAAGATGGCTGTTTTTCTCCACAGGACCAAGCCCAAAGTGCAGTCCAGACCCTGACTGACAATCTCAGGGGCTCGGGGAAGGGGCTGGCTGAGGGTGTGGATCCCTCGGGCTCTGGCTCCAGAAGCTTCCGGGAGCCTTTCTGCGGCTCCTGAAGGCCTACGTGCCTGGTTCCCCGTCTCCTGGCTTGCACATCTTGCCACTACACCTCAGCCCCAGGGCGGGAGCTCTGGTTTTGAGCTGCTTTCTCAGGAGTGGCCGACTCAGCTCCCTAGTAGCCTTTCCAAAGGGCAGGGAAGGAGCAGCTGGCTGCCTGGGCACCACCGGAGTTCTGGAAGGTCAGCGGAGAGCAGGCCCGGGGCAGCCTGGTCAAGGACACGTTGGCAGGTTTCCTTAGCGCCTTTGTCAAATCCCAGCTCGGAGCTGCTTGGGCAGGAACAGGGGCCCCCGATGCCCCCTTGGTTCCCCTTGGGGTCCTCTCCTGTGTCCAGAGGGATCACTCTGGAAGAAGCCTGCATGCAGGGACAACCTGCTGGGCAGAGACTGTGTCGGTCCACTTAGTGCCGTTGGCTTCCGGTCCTGCAGGCTGAGGCTGACTGGTGGGCCTTGGTGGTTTTTCTGATCTTTGTGCTTTTGTTTCCTTCTATAATTCATCCCAAGCCTGGCTTTTTGGGGAGAGTAGGGTTGGTAGGGAATCAATGATCACGGGTTCCGTGCCTGGGACCGACCAGGTCAGTGCTTTGCAAGTGCTCGCATCCTCCCTTACTCCTCACGATGCCCTCGAGAAGTCCATATTCTCCCATTTTGCGGATGAGGCCACTGGGGCAGAGTGGTCAGATGACCCTCCTGAGGTCACACGCTAGAGGCGGAATTCAAAACCAGGTAATAAGTAACAATTGGGGTGCTGGGGTCCCACCTGTAGAATTCTGATGTAATTGGTCCCAGTGTCACCTTGACACTGATATTTTTTGAAGCTGCCCAGAGTGGACTTGCCCTTCCTGTTCCTTTGAGGATCTGCGGGACCTTGGATGAGTCACTTCATCCGTTCCGTGGGGGGCAGACTTCTGTCCTGCTCCCCTCCCAGGGGCTCGAGGGCTGTGCACCGTGCAGCTGAGTGGCAAGTAGGGTTCCCGAGGTGAGTGGATGGGTCCGGCCATCTTTCTGCGAGAAGACCCAAGTGATTCCACCAAGGGGCACTCCTCCGCCCCTGCCCCGTTCTGATCCCTCCAGGTGGGTTTCATGCCTGATTGCTAAGGTCAAGGTGAGCAAATGTCCCCATGAAGTGGTCTCCTTGCAGACCTGCCTGTGGGTAAGGGCTGCTGCTTGTCCATCTGCATCCATTTGGCTGATGCCTTCCATTTCCCAGTGCGTGACCTTTGCCCTCCCCTTCTTGAGGACACCTCTCTGAACAGAGAGAAGAGACAGGCCTTCTGGAACGGTGATGATGACAGAGCTAATTGCCTTGAGTACTTGCCGTGCAGCACTCTGTAGTCCTTCCCATCACAACCTCCCCCCCCCCCCCCCCAGGGAGGTACCACCACCCACCTCATTTCATAGACAGGGAAACTTAGGCACGGTGCCAGGTTAGGGATTAAGGAAAGGAAGCTTGCCTCTCCAGTCCCATCTGTTTTTCTTCCTTGGCTGACAGATACGCCTCTTCCTTTCCCTTCACGGCAATCCTAGGAATCAGGTAATAGTGGGGGAAAGGAAACTGAGGCAGAGAAGACAAAAGACCCGGCCAGCGTATTCCACAATCCTGTGTAATGAAGAGGGAAAGGCCGGGGGCTTTGGAGACACCTGGATCCACCGCCATCCCGCCACTTGGAAGCTGGGTGGGTCAGGGACCCTGGTGGAGCCTCCCCGATGATGTGACTGGGAGCTGCAGAGACCCTGACGGTTGCCCAGCGGCTGAGCAGGGGCAGATGGGAGGGCGGGAGTTGGCTGTATTTTGCCCATTGTCCTATTCTTTGTGCCTGGAGCCTGGCACGCAGCAGGTGCTCTGTAAAACCTGTGTGTGTGCGGGGAGGAAAGCGTGTCCGGCCTTCTCCTAGGGCGTGGGCTTCCTGAATCGTGGCACCATGGCTGCCTCTTGCCTGCAGGTATCCCCAGCTCCGAGGCAGGGCCTGGCACGAAGACACAAGGGACAGCCCTGTTGTCTGAGGGAGTGGCTGCCAAGGAGGCCCGGTCCGGCCTTGCACTCTCCCAGCTCCTCCCAGCTCCTCCAGCCTTGGACTGGTCCGTCCCAGCAAACCTTCCAGTGTGTTCTCTCTTCCAGAACTGAAACTTGAGAAGGCCTTGTTTGCAATCTTTCTCTGGCATTTGAGCCCAATTTCCAAAAAAGTGAAAATTGCCCATAATTATAATACTTTTCGATCTTAGGGAAGTTTCCCTGTGATGATTATAATTATATTATTTGGAGCTGTGTGCCAGTGGGTACCCAAGGGTAGATTGGTTCTCGTCTGCAAATAGGGGAAATGTCAGCCTGTGTGCTGTGGCCCTGGGTTTCCTACATTGGAATGAATTTCGGGAGAATGGCTTTCACATTGGGGGCTGTCTGTATAACTTGATCTGGCGCTTTAATTCCAAAAGCACTTCATACTTGGACCTCTGCTCGCCTATAGGAGCCTGTTTTTCCAAATGTATTAACATCTGTGTTTCATATCAGGCCCTGTAATTGCTTTAGCCTTTTTGGCAGGAGACAAAGAGAATTAATATTTTTCAATTTGGTCGTGAGCGGTCATCTGTAGCTGGGAAGAAAAGGGCCTGCTCAAATATGAACTCAATGAAGATGGGGAGGGCAGGCTTACCAGGAAGATGATGTTTTAAAGGAATCAACCATGCTCGTGGAAGTCCTTGGTTGTTTCAAGTTTGTGGCAGAAGTAGGCATCTGGGCAAATGCTCAAAGTTCTTGCAAACACTGGTTCTTCTTCCTTCGTCTTCTTGCCAACCTGTCAGCACCATTTTCTTCTCCCAACCCCCCAGCACTGCACAATGCCCATGGCCTTCCGTTTTGCCACTCCAGAAATGGAGGAAGGAAAGCTGACAGCCGGCCTGCATTCCCCCTGCGGGATCCGAGGCAGGCATTGCTAATGGATTGCAGCACTCCCTCCTGCCTGATCCCTGCCGGGCTCCAGGCCGTGAGGCAGCCCTTGCTGGCTGAGTGAGTTGCTGCAGAGTGAAGCCTGCTGGCCACTGGTCGCAGGTCAGGTTTCCTGGAAGCTCACCCCAAGACGAGGATTATGTGTGCAAGTGAGTAATTAGGAAATGTTTCCGGCACAGGAAGGGGCACCGGGAAGTGGGTGGGCAAAGGCAGGCTGCCAGGCCACTGAGAGTCTCAGTAGGGTGACTTTGGCTTCCTCATCCTGCAGGGCCTTTGGGAGACAGAGTCGCACCCCTGACCCCCAGTCAGGGCCCAAGGGGCTGATGTGTTTATGTTGCACCTCCATCAGCAGGCTCGAAGGCTGGGTCTCTCAGGCTTGGCCAGACTGACGTGCCGCGGCGTGACCGCGGATCCCTGTGTGAGCTGGGCCATCCTGGGCAGCATCCCTGGCTCTATCTGTGAGATGTCACCGCCACGCGTCAACAGCCCCAAATATCTCCAGATGTCGTCACACGCCCCCCCCGAGGGCAGAACGGCGCCTGGCTGAGAAGCACTGGAGTGGAGGGAGGGATGGCAGCCCCCGGACACTCCCACTCTGGATGCTGCCCGGTGAAGTGGGTGCTGGCATCTGGGAGGGAGGCTCCCTGGGGCCTGTGGAGCCACCTGGGAGGGTCTGAGAGGCTGGGGGTCTGGACGGGCCCCAGGGGCTGCTGCTGGCTCTGATGTACACTCAGAATAGGAAGGTCTTCACCATCCCTGTCTTCTTCCGACCTTCCTGTTCGCCTTGCTTACCTCTGGCCACCCCTGAAACACTGCTCGGTGCCTGCCACGCACCTGCTCACGGGTTCTCTCGGTCCCGTGGTCTGGGATGGTGAGGCCCAAACTGAGGTGTCCTCAGAACCACCTGGGAGCGGGTTTAAAGAGAAACACAGAGGGGTGCCTGTGGGGCTCAGTCGGTTAAGCGGCCGACTCCTGAGGGCGGCTCAGGTTAGGATCTCAGCGTCCTGGGATCGAGCCCTGTGTTGGGCCCTGTGCTCAACAGGGAGTCTGCTTCAGCATTCTCTCTCCCTCTCCCTCTGCCCCCCCCACTCACTCTCACTCTCTCTCTCTCTAAAATAAATAAATCTTTAAAAAAAGAGAGAGAGAGAGAGAGAGAAAAACAAAACAGAAATTCTCCTTTGTAACCCCAACAGGTCAGGTGTTGAAACTAGAAGTCTTCGTGTGTATTCTTTTTATTTTTTTTAAATCTTATTTTAGAGAAATTTTAGGTTCACTGCAAAACTGAGGGGAAGGTACAGAGGCTTCCTCTTACACCCCCTGGCCCCACACATGTACAACGTCTCCCATTATCAACATCCCCAGCCAGGGTGGGACCACTGTTACCGTGGATGAACCCACATGGACATGGCATATCTCCCCAAGTCTGCAGGTGATACTAGGGTTCATTCTTGGTGGTGTCCATTCTATGGGCTTAGATAAATGTATAATGACGGGTCCACCATTATGATGTCATCCTGAACATTTTCACTGCCCTAACAATCCTCTGGGCTCTGCCTGTTCATCCCTCCCCGCTCTCAAACCCTGACGACTCCTGGGTTTTTTTTATTGTCTTAATAATTTTGCCCTTTCCAGAGTGTCCTATAGCTGGAACCATACACGATGTGGCTGTTATTATTACTTGTTAAAAACAAGCACCTAAGACTGGCCACATCATCTGTGAGACCCAGTGCAAAATGAAAATGTGGGTCTACTTGCTAAAAATGTACCATGGATTTCAAGACAGTGATGGCAGAGCATTAAACCATCCACAGAGTCCGTCTGTGTGTGGGACCCGGAGCGACGGCACAGGTCACATGCCCGTGGAGCTGGCCCTGCCAACTCTCTGGGTATGCATATCTGTTGGTATCTATATTCAGATGGACACCTTGCGTCTATACCTTGAAATCCCAGGACTTTAATCCAGGGGCATGCCTTCCACAGTCCAGCTCCAGCCTCATTTCCAGCTGTCTCCTGTACACAGATACATAGACACGCACACACACACAGACATGCACACACACAGGCACGCACACACACAGGCATGCACACACACACACAGGCATGCACACACACAGGCATGCACACACACACAGGCATGCACACACACAGGCATGTACACATACACACACACAGGCATGCACACACACACACAGGCATGCACACACACAGATGCACACACACACAGGCATGCACACACACACAGGCATGCACACATACACACACACAGGCATGCATGCACACACACAGGCATGCACACATACACACAGGCATGCACACACACAGGCACGCACACACACAGGCATGCACACATACACACAGACATGCACACACACAGGCACGCACAGACACAGGCATGCACACATACACACAGGCATGCACACACACAGGCACTCACACAGGCATGCACACATACACACACACAGGCATGCACACACACAGGCACGCACACACACAGGCATGTACACATACACACAGACATGCACACACACAGGCACGCACACACACAGGCACGCACAGACACAGGCATGCACACATACACACAGGCATGCACACACACAGGCACTCACACAGGCATGCACACATACACACACACAGGCATGCACACGCACACAGGCGTGCACACACGCAGGCATGCACAGACACAGGCACGCACACACATGCACACACACACACGCACACAGGCATGAACACACATGCACACACACATGCGCACACACATGTGCACACACACAGGCATGCACACACACATACACAGGCATGCACGCACACAGGCATATGCACACACACATGCACACACGCGCACACACACAGGCATGCACACACATACACAGGCGTGCACACGCACACAGGCATGCACACACATGCACACAGGCATGCACACACACACAGGCGTGCACACCCACACAGGCATGCATAGACACAGGCACGCACATGCACACAGGTGTGCACACACGCAGGCGTGCACACCCACACAGGCACGCACACACACACGCACACACACATGCGCACACACGCACACAGGCATGCACACACATGCACACACGCACACACACAGGCATGCACACACACAGGTGTGCACATGCACACAGGCATGCACACACACATGCACACACGCACACACACAGGCATGCACACGTGCACACACACAGGCATGCACACACGCACACACACAGGCATGCATACACACACAGGCATGCACACACACAGATGCACACACAGGCACGCCCATCCACAGATGCACACAGACGTGCACACACACACACAAAACACATAGACATATACACACACATTGATGCATGCACACACATACACACGTGCCCTCTGGTGTGGCCAGGTTGGCATTTGCATACCGCTTTGCTCTGGAAACATCTTGTTTTCTAGCCCCTGCTTTTCTCATCCCATCTCCCTGTTTGTCCAGTCTACTCTAGTTTAATTCCCACACCTATACCCCCAAACCAACTTTTTGAAAAAATATAATTTACTTTTATTATTAGGCTTTTTTTTAGAAGTTTTAGACATAGAAAAATTGAGAAGATAGTAGAGAATTCCCATACTCACTGTACCTGGCTTCCCCCATTAACATCTGACATTAGTATGGTGCATTTGCTATAAAAAATGAATCCATGTTGATGCATTATTATCATTAACTCAGGTCAGTAATCTATCCAGATTCCTTTTGTTTTTACCCTCATGTCTTTCTTCTGTTGGCAGGATCCCATCCGGGACACCAATGACTTTTCCTTGTCATGTCACCTAAGGCACCTCTTCCTATGAGTTTCTTAGACTTTGCTTGTTTTTGATGACCTTGCCCTTCAACCAGCTTTTCACAGAGTGTTTGTACATAACCCTTTCCCACTACTGCTAGTCTGTCTCAACCCTACCTACTTTATTAGTTTTTTTTTTTTTAAAGATTTTATTTATTTATTTGAGAGAGAGAATGAGAGAGAGCACATGAGAGGGGGGAGGGTCAGAGGGAGAAGCAGGTTCCCTGCTGAGCAGGGAGCCCGATGCGGGACTCGATCCAGGGACTCCAGGATCATGACCTGAGCCGAAGGCAGTCGCTTAACCAACTGAGCCACCCAGGTGCCCTATTAGTATTATTTTTTTAAATCTGACTCTTTTTGTAGTTTTATATTTTCTTTGTCTTTTATTTTTTAAGTTTATTTATTTCAGTCATGGCTACACCCGGTGTGGGGCTCAAACTCACGACCCCGAGATCGAGAGCCTTGTGCTCCCTCTGAATGAGCCAGCCAGGTGCCCCCACAACCTTGCATACTTTAAAATCTAGCTCAGACCCCCATCATGGCACGGTCTCACTGTCTTTTGAACCGGGACAGCTGGGAGTCGAGCACCTTGTAACTTTTGGGGCTTTCAGCCACCATCCCTCCAGTGCCTGGCACAGGGCAAATAGTTTTGCTTTTTTTTTTTTTTAAAGATTTTATTTATTTATTCATGAGAGAGAGAGAGAGAGAGAGGCAGAGGGAGAAGCAGGCTCCCAAGGAGCAGGGAGCCCGATGCGGGACTCGATCCCAGGACCCTGAGATCATGACCTGAGCCGAAGGCAGACGCTTAACCATCTGAGCCACCCAGGCGCCCAATAGTTTTGCTTCTTGAGTGAAGACTAGATTATAAGAGCCTTTTAAGGAATAGGATTTCTTTTTCTGACTCTTCTTTAGGGCCTAATTAAGGACTCTTGAAAGATGATACCTAGGTCCAAAAGCAGACTTCTTTTCTCCCCTCAGTGTCATGAGGTTGGGGATTTGCACTCAACCTTTGACTCAGGGATTGGGCGCACGGGTGGGGGGCGTGGAGGAGGGAGGGCAGGGTGGTTTGTGAGGCAGATAGGACTAAGAGTCAGAACCAGGAGCCTCCAGAGAAACCTATTGTCAAAGGAAAGGAAATGGGGATTCTCCTTGGAAAGGTTTTGCTAACAGAGTCCTGCTTCAGATCCCTTTCCCATCAGAGGGCCCGGGGTACATCTCCAGACCCTGAATTCCCAGGAGAACCTGTGACCCCCACAGTCTTGCTTCCTGGGCAATAAAGGGAGCTGCTTCCTTCCTCTTCATCACTGTCTTCTCGTGCTGGCCCATGGCCATGGGTGTCTTGAGTGGGTGTCCCTGCCCTGAGTCTTTCTCCTCCAGCGCCTGTTGGCCACCTCGGGGGGGATGACTCCTGCCGTGTTGGCCTCACCAGCTGTGGCCTCAGACAGAGCCTCCGTCCCTCCTCAGTGAGGTGGCCGCAGACCCGGATGCTTCCGCCCGGCACTGACCTCTCCTGCCCGAGGGTCTTCTCTGACCCTGGGAATGTCTGCAGCCCATGGAGGAGCCAAGGCTCCCGGGAGCAGCCCTCCGTTGCTGGCAGTCAGGGACTGGTAGATAAATCCTGCAGCTTCCTGTCACCTTGGGAAGCACCGCGTGGAGCGGTGTTCACGCTGCGTCCTGGGGGCCCAGAGGGTGTGAGCCCCAGATGCACACAGTGTCCTGTTTGGGCTTTTTTCCATCCCTGCCTCGCATTCTCCCTCAAGTCCAGGTGGTTCCCGGGGCGGGGTGGGGGGCACCTCTCAGGCTACTTGCATTTAAGTCCTTGACTCAGGATCTGCCTCTGGGAGGTCCCCAAAATACGACGGAAGATACAACGGGGTGCCCAGCTGGCAGGGCCGTCGGGGGGCTCGGTGGCGTGAGGCCCAGCGAGCTGTCTCCTCAGCCTTCCCTCTGGCCACCGCTCTTCCGTTGAAGGATCCGCGGTCAGAGTGAAGTCCGAGACACCCCGCCCCACTCTGCATCGAGGCGCTCTGATCTGACCTTTGTTTCTGAAAACCTTGACCTTGGCGATCATGATCCTTGTTTCTTCCGCAAACCCAGCTGCAAGGCTCACTTCCCTTCTCCGTCCACTGCCTGCTTCACTTGACTTCTCCGCCTCTGGGTTTGGAATCTTAAAACAGCCTGTGGTTCAAAAAAAAAAAAAAAGAAAGAAAGAAAGAAAGAAAGGTAGGGAAGATGACCCAGCATGAAAGCTGTGTTTGTGTTGGTTTGTTTATTACTTGAGTGTGCGTGGAAGAGGCAGCATTGACCTCATTCTATTTTGGTCTGGCGCTGGAGGAAACGGGGCAACCAGGGAAAGGCTCAGAAGATGAGTCTGCCGTCCGTGGCACCTCGCCCGCCCGCCTCCACGAAGCCAGATGCACGCAGCCGCCCAGCAGTGGGTTTCCAGAGCCACCTCCGAAGCCCCACGGCGCTCCCCAGCAGGCCCAGTTTCTCTGGGCCCCCCCCCCCCCCGCCGAGGCCTTCCGGTGACTGATGTCACCAGCGCGGCTTACCTCTTGTCATTTGGTGTCGATGTGCTTTGTGCCTCAGTTGAACCGAGTGACAGGGCCTCCAGTTTCCGGAAACTCGGGAGCCCAAACCCTGGAAACTGGAAGCAAAGGGGAACAAGAGTCGGGTCCAAAAGTAAATTTGCCGTTGGCTTTCTTCCCAGCTGCGGCTTCCTGGCCGTCCGTGTCCTCCTGGTCCCCCCGGACACATACCGATAAAGGAGCTGGTGCTGCTGAGGGCACAGGAATGGAGGAGGAAGCCCGCGCCCCCGGCAGCTTCCCGCGGGGGTCTGCTCGGGCCAGCCGGCAGCCCCCCGAGGACACAGGCAGCCCGGGAGGGTGGGCTCTGCGGGGCCTGGGACTGACCGGTGGTGGGGCCAGGCACCCCCAGGGGGCACTGGGGTAGGAGGGAGCAGTGGGCCGAGGCCCCGGGAACTGGGGGTGAATCCACTGCTGGAAACACTAGTCATTTGAAAAACAAAAACATTCGCTTTTCCTCCTTAACTAACACAGACGACAGAACGTGATCCAGAGACCCCCTGGGCTGGTGGCAGGCCTCTGAAGGCACCAGCACGTTCGCTCAGCAGGTATTCGAGACCTACTGTGTGCCACGCTGTGTGCTAGGGGCTGGGGCTACCCCAGCGGCCGGCAAAGCAGGCCTCGCTCTTGTGGCCCGAGGAGCTCAGAATCTGGTTGGGAAAGAGGAAAACCCAAAGGACTCTGCAAACAAATTTAAACACCAGCCTGAGCGCTGGAAAGGAGAGGCTCTGAGCATGTCTAAAGACAACGTGCCTCAGGGTGTTGGTGGAAGCTTCCCTGGGGCGCTCAAGGAGGAACAGGTGTGATGGAGATGAAAGGACCGGGAACAATGTAGCAGGTGGCAGCTGTGGTCGGCTGCGGCCCCACACAGACGAGAGCCTGAAGGGGGGCCGGCAGGAGGAATGTGGGGTGACAGGGGGTGTCGGGGAGGCAGGGGGAACATGTTAGGGAGTTTGGGCTTTTTATTCTAAGAGCTAATAAAGGGTTGAAGGCAGGGCATTTATCTACTCAGCTAGGAGGCTCTGAAAGGCCTCGCAGGTTCCTGGGGACAGGGGAGGGCAGGTCAGGGAGGGTGGGAGTGGGACCCCCTGGGGTCCTTCACCACCAGAAGCATTGCTGGCTTCCCTGAGCCCCAGCCTCCCACCTGTGGATAGGGACCACAGCAGCTGCCTCTCAGGTATCGTGAATGAGCAAGCGCTCCTGGTGTCATGAGCCAGGTCTGCTCTAAGATCGTTGCATCTTGAGTGAGGGTCAGAACTTCGTTGTGAGCTCCTTGCTTTGGGGCTGGAGTAGCTTAAATCTGGAGGGGGGCAGAGGTTCACATTGACTTTGAGGTCTGCTCCAACCTGGAGCCACGAGCCTTGGACACTGGCTTGGCCTCATGACTGTATCATCCCATTTAATCCATTTTGAGAACAATCCTCATAGTTAACCCACTTTATAAATAAAAGAACCTGAAGGACAGAAGTTGGCTTGCCCAGGGTCACTCCACTAGGATTTAACTTTCCTAAGACCCAAAGCCTTGTGTTATAATGCCCACGTCCCTGCCCACCCAAAGTGTGACCCAAGGACCAACCTGGAGGCTTCTTCACAAGGAGGATCCTGGGCTCCACTCAGACCTCCTGATTGTTTTCTTCTGCTGGTTGCTGTATCCCTGATAGGGGAGGACCTTCTATTTTTAGCTGTGCTCCTCCTTGTCCACCTCCTGCCCCCATGGCCCATGTGTACACACATGTTTGAGAGCCTCTTTATCACATGCCAAAGCCAGAGTAGACATTTCTTTGCAGCAGGACTTCTCAGAGCTTTTAAAGAGCTAACGCACATTATGAAATTTCTCAAGGAGCAGTGATGTGGTGCATTCTACCCTTATTTGAATACAGAGCCTTTTAATTTTTGACCCTCTCATTTTCCTCTCTTGGGTATTCGATTAATGGAGGCAGTTCTTGAGAACTTGGTAAACTCCAAACCCTTCCTCTTGCAGATGGGGAAACTGAGGCCCTGACCTTAATGGCTGCTGATTTGCTTCCTGACTTTTGACAACAGGGGCCTCCTTGGACTGTGGACAGGAGTGTTGTTGACCATCCTGTGAATGCCCAGGTGAAGGGCAGGGGTGGGAAGGGAGGAGGGGGAGAGAGAGAGAGAGGCAGACAGACAGATGGTCCTGGGGTGGGGAAACCGTGGGCTGGCGACTCATGCTCTGGCCGTGGGTGGAGGGTATCATGCTTCTTTGTGTGTTTTTCCACCTTCCTCCCAAATGACTTAATTTTAGCCTTCCTGGATATGCGTAGTCTTAAAGAAAGTGTGTTTAAAAAAAGCCTTGGACCTCCCCGACTTCATCTTCCTGTTCCAGGGATGCCAGGGCCTGTTCGGGTGACTTGGTAGAGGGCATGGCATTCCTGGAGCCCCAGGTGGGGTGCTGGGGACCTGGGCTGGGTCCTCCCCAGCCTGGGGCTCTGGAGGGGCACTCCCCGCAGCACCACACCCGACTTCCTCCGTGGGCCCTTTGATCTCGTTCCCGGCTCCCCTGCGGGCCTGGTGTTTGCGTGCTGGTCGGACTCCAGGTGCACGGGGGCTGCTGGCTTCCCAGCCTGACTCATCCTGAGCTGAGCAGCAGCATGCCTGCTCCCCCTCCGTGACATCACGTCAGCCCGGGAAAGCTGGGGCTTCCCCACCGCACTCACTCTTGCTCTCTGTCTTCTGGGGCATGTTCTCCAGGCCCCGCAGCAATTCACAGTGTGCAGAGTTTTAAAGCGCCCAGCCCTGCAGTGTTCCAGAGAGCCAGAGGGTGGGGGTGAGGGTCAGAGCAGGGGAGAGGGAGGGGAGTCTGCAGGTTACCCCTGCTGGAGACTCTTCCCAGCTTCCCCGTTCTCTTCGGCCCAGAACCTTCCCATGGCTGCAGGCTCCCCTCGCCTCTCTCATTTGGTTTGCATACTCTGCTGGAATGCCCTTCCTGCCCTCCTGGCTTCATTAACTCTGCCCATCCCTCTGACCTGCCTCAGGAGACACTTGAGTGCTTTTCCTTCCTCTGCTGCCCCGGAGGACTCCTTCCTCACCTCATGCCCCCGGATCGGGGTCTAATAGCCTTCACTGTGTGATGCGTTCAGCTCATCTGGAGTCAGAGCTCCATCTCTGGCTGCTCACAGAGCGCCTGGGACCTAGGGGTGTTCAGGGTTGGTTTCAGGAATGGAACTCCATTCGTTCCTATGGCTGTTGTGACAAATCACAAATTTCGTGGCTTGACACAGCACCCATTTGCTGTTATGTCTGTGGAGGTCGGAAGTTCTAATGGATCTCACTGAGTTAATCTGAAGGTGTGTCAGGGCTGAGCCCCTTCTGGATGCTCCAGGGGAGAATCCGTCGTTGCCTTGTCTTTTCCAGCTTCCAGATGCCACCCCCATTCCTTGGCTCATGCCCTCCGGCTAGCAGTCACTTCCCTGTGACTCTGCTTCTATCCTCACACCTCTGTCTCTGTCGCCCTCTTTGCCTTATAGGGACCCTGGTGATGACAGGGCGCCACCTAAATCGCATCTGCAGGGCCCTCTTGCCTCGACAAGTCACAGGTTCTGGGGATTAGGATGTGGACTTCCGGTGTGTGTGTGTGTGTGTGTGTGCACGTGCGTGCGTGAAACGCACGCACACGTGTTATTCTGCCCACCACATAATCTGAAATTCATTTCTCTTTCTTTGATGGGGGTCACTTGGCACGGAGCTAGCCACATTCTCCTGGATTCTCTCCACGCCCTCTAACCCCTGGGAGGACTCCTGGCTGGGGGTCCCAATGGGAAGGCTGGCTCCGTGTGGCTTCCTGTCTGGGGCCTGCCGTTCACTGGCTGAGGACACTTTCTTAACTCATCTGCACCTCCACTGTCTCGTCTATAAAGTGGGGGTCGTGACCACATGTACCCCATTGGAGGAGGGAGGATGAGGTGAGAGAATATCCCACACTCGAGCTTCGTGGCCCAGGCCTTAGTGTTCTGGTGCTGGGACCCCAAGCTGCCAGCCAGGCCTCCTGCAGAGACCCTGGTGCCTCCAGATGTGGCCCTTCCAAACCCCAGCTCCCTGAAGGCGATGGGCTGTGTCTGAGGGACCCCGGGGGCGGGGGACGACTGTTGAGCTGGGTCTCAGGCCAGGATGGCAAGAGTGTTTTCCATCATACCACCCGAGACAGAGGCCCAGAATTGGCTCTCCCCATGTGGCCACCAGTGGCCCGTGCACAAGGTCTGGCCTCCCGAGCTGAAAATTAAAGCCGCGGGAATAGATTTCCAAGGCCCCGTTCAGCCCTTAAGACCCCAGATCGCTGGGACCTGCTGGCAGAAGGTGGGAGGAGGCGTCGTCCCCACATGGCTGTGGGATGGAGGCTCTCTCCAGTGATGAGGCAGTGGGCACTGGGGGGGCGCAGCTGGGCTCTCTGTTTCCTGTAGCTCCTGCACTGGCCCGGAGAAACCCTCAGACTTCCAAGCTGGCCAGTCTGCCGGTTCCAGGGCTGTCCTGTCTGGGGCTGCGTTTGTGTGGCGCGCTGATCTCCCGGAGGCCCTGGTCCGGGGGTGGCACCCCACATCCCGCATGGGATCATCCCGCTCTGGGAGTGGGTCGTGGTGAAGGCCCTTGGGATCACAGTCTCGGAATCGTTTCTAAGGAGCCAGAGGGCTAAAAAAAAAAAAAAGCACTTTCCACCTTCCCACGTTGGAGATTTAAAAATACCCACTTTTCCAGCGCGGTGGAACTTTCCAGGGAAGGGGGGCTGTGAGGCGCTGGAAAGCAGCTCTTGTGGTGGCATGCGGTCCTCCGGCTTCTCTCTGTGGGTTAGATTTCAGCTGGTTCCCAGGGTTGTCCCCAGGAGCAGGAGGCCGCCGGCCCCAGCACCACCCTGTTCCCAGGCTGGTGGTTAAATATTAACACCCCTCCGTGCCACGACGCTGGGGTCACCGGCGGTTCACGCCTCACAGAGAGCAGGCCTTCAGGGCAACCTGGGTTTCAGGAGGGAGCAGTTGACCTTCGGGGTCTTGCTACTGCTGCTTCCATCGGGAGAAGCAGGAGAAGGTGAGGCGAGGCCACGTTTGCGTCCCAGCTCGGTGGCCCCTCTGTGAGCCTGGATGAGCGGGCACGTCGTCCACACCCACGGAAGGGGGCTGAGAGCCGGGCCAGCCCCCTCCCCCAGGGTCGTAATGCAGATCGGGTGGAACATGGGAATAGGCTGTCCCACGTCGATCTTGCTTCTTTCAGAAATAGAAGGTGCCGCTGCATTGGGACGCTATTGATGAACACGTGCAGAGGGGGGAACACATCTTATTAGCATAATGGCTCTATGTTCTGTATTTTAGGCTTCAGTGGGCTTTATCCATTTAAAAAAATAGAGCTTTATTGAGACATAATTCACATACTGTACAAGTCACCCTTGTAAAGGGTACAGTTCAGTGGTTTTAGTCTATTCCGAGCTATGTGACCATCACCACTATTCCACATTTTCATTAGCCCAGAAGGAAACTCCGTGCCCATTAGCACCCACCCTCCCCCCGTGCACCCCCTCCCAGCCATGGCAACCACTAAGCTTTCTGTCTCTGTAAATTTGCTTCTCTGGACATTTCATATCAATGGAATCACACCGTATGTGGTCTGCTTTCTTTTACTCGGCATAATGATGTCAGAGTTCATCCACGGAGTAGCAGGTGTCAGTTCTTCATTCTTTCTTACTGCCAAATAATTTCCCGTTGTGTGGGTTTACCATACTTTGTTTATCCATTTATCAATGGATGGATATTTGAGTTGTTTCTGCTTTCCAGGGCTATTATGAATAATGCTGCTATGAACATCTGTGTATAAGATTTTGCGTGGATCTATTTTTCATTTTTCTGTTGGATAGTAAAATTACCTCAAATGGTAGCTCTGTGTTTCTCCTTTTGGGAAACTGCCAAACTGTTGTCCAAAGCAGCTGCACCATTTCCCATTCCCATGAGAAGTGTATGAGCGGCCCAGTTACTGTGAATCCTCATCAACACTTGTTACTGTCTGTTTTGGTTTTAGCCATCCTGGTGGGTGCTAAGTGCTATCTTACTGTGGTTCTGAGTCCCTGGTGGCTGATGATGCTGGCCTTCCTTTCATTGGCTCACTGGCCATTCGTATATCTTTATAGAGAGGTCTATTCACATTGGCCTTGTCCGTTGTTGGAGGCCATGGTGGACTAGCTTTTCCCACCTTGTCCTCTCCCATTTTCTTGACTAATTTGTATAGACAGGAATTGTCTGTTGATAATTTGGTGATTTTAGTAAAAACGCAGTACAAAGCCATTTAGGAATGGGGGGAGGTGAGAAAGGCTTTTCATTTCTATTTCAATTCTTAATGCATGTTGTGTGGCTGAAATTTTCTGTTTCTTTTTTTCACCATTTTTTAGCATTTTGTATTTCTCCAGAAATGTACACACTACACATTCTGTTTTATAACACCTTTTCGCTTGATACCCTATCTCCCCTCATCAAGAAGTGTTGATTTATATGGAAGTTTGTGCACACCACCATGTCTTACCGGTGTCTCTTAGTAGATGGTTTTCAGTTTTTCTGCAATAAACAGTACAACTATGGTTTGGGTTCTGTCTCTGTGATGGACAAACTACCCACAACACAGTGTAAATCGACAGTCATTTTGTTGCTCAGGAATTTGGGCAGGGCTCAGCTGGGTGGTTCTTGTACTTTCTACAGTGTCTGCCGCGGTCACTGATGAGCAGCTCAGCTGGGGGCTGGCTTGGTTTCTGTCTCTCTCTTTGCTAGACCCTCTTGCCCCATAGTCTCTGCCCCCTGCCGTGCAGTCTCTCTCTCTCTATAGCACAGCAATCCGATTTCTTGATCCATGGCTAGCTTCCCAGAGAGCCAAAACGGAACTGCTAAGCCTCGGACAGAGCTGGGCCTCACTTCCACTGGGTCCTACTGGTCACAGCAAGGTGCAAGGTCAGCCCGGACTTCAGAGGTGGGGAACAGACTCCACTGATTTATGGCAGAGCTGCCTGTGGGTACCGAGGTGGGAGGAATTGCGGGTGGCCCTATTTGCAGAAAGTCTACGACTCTGAACATCCTAGTATACTTGTCGGATGAACTTTGGAGTCAAAGTGAACATTCTTCGAATGGATAGGTAGTCTATTAACTATTGACTGTTGGGTTTTGGGGAGGTCACATAACATGGGGGCCCCAACAGATCTAGCAGGGAATGTGCGCCCGTACCTGTGTGCCTCGTGTAACTCTAGAGATGCCCCAGGGAACTGGAGAGTTTGCTGCCTAGCTGGTCTTCCCTTGGGTCTCCGCACTTGCTGAAGAAGGTGGCATTATCCCCATTTTACAGAGGAGGAAACTGAGGCCCAGGAATCAGCTGGCTCGACCTACTCTCCTCTCTTCCCCACCCCCCCAGATCTCATACCTATCTAGTATTTTCTCTGCTCCACACACCATTGTGACAGTAATAGGCATCACGTAGGATCCAACCACCTCCTGTGTCTCTTGTCCTTTGGTGAGAGGTGAGTTAAGGAAGTGACAGGGCTCACGTGCTCAAGTTCTGGGGTCAGACTTCCGATGCTGCGCCTGGTTCTGTCCCTTACAAGGTCACTGAGCGTAGACAGTTGGCTTCACTTCCCTGGAGCCCCCTATCCTCATCTGTAAAATGGGAACAACAGTCTTACCGTTGGGGACCCTGGAGAATTGACGCAAGGGAAGCACTTGGAGTTCCAGCAGGGCTGAGGGTGGGGGAGTGCTGCCGGGCTCCTTGGGGGACCGTCACCCTGAGCCTTTCCCGCCTCTGCTCACGCCCGGGCTGGGTCAGGGAAGCCAGCGTGTTCAAGGTAAATAACATGTCACAGATGTCCTCCCCTGTGTAAGAACCATTGTGCTCTAATGAGATGCTCAAGGGGGCAGCTAGAAGAGCCCACTCTCCCACCTGTCCCCATGGACTTGGTTGCAGAGTTATTTCTACATTGTCCTCTTCATGTGGGCCAACCTCATGCCCAGACCTTCAGGGCAGAAGCAAAGCCCGTTTTAGTATCCCGCTCTTCCCGCCTCTCCAAGGCTCTCCTGCCCCGGTGCCTTCGAATGCGGCTCTGCTCCTTCCAAGCAGGCCCAGAACAGACCCAGACCGAGGCCGGGGGGAGGGGAGTTGGTGTGTTCCCGCTGATTCACGGGATAAGTCAAGGCGAGCCGGTAATAAGAACGTTTGGTATCATTTGGCAAGACCACTGTTCGAGGGCCCCAAGTTACTGTTCGTTGTTTTACTGCCCATAAGGGCTTATCCAGATATCTGGTCACATTTTCCTGCAAATAACATTTTCCAGCAAAGTCACCACCCAGGTTGGTGACTTCTGTGCTGTGGTGTGGACGCTTCCTACGAGGGCCCGGGGAGCCTGTCTGAGCCGGGGGAGCTGTTTGGATTTGGAGTGGCGTTTCTTCTCTGCTGTTTGTTGTGGACTGCTGACTGCGGCGCTCCATAGCCAGGGTAGTCATCAGGGCAAACTGGAGACGGGGACAACAGGAAACTCTTGTTTGTAAGTTGAAAATCTGTGCAGACATCCCCCAAGCCGGTTCTGGAACTGCCTGTCCAGGGGCCCAGGGAAGAAGTGGAAGAGAGGTGGTCGTGAAAGACCGTCTCGTTATTATTCCGTTGGGACAGGACGGTCCAAGTTAGGGTCTTCGGTATCCTCTGTGGCTCTAAAAAGCCATCGTTGCTTCTATCATCTTCTGTCATCTCTCTGTGCTGGAGAGGGGCGTGAGCTCAGAGGGGCTGGCGAGGAGACAACGCACTGTCTTGTGCTGCAGCTACGTTTTGTTGGCTAGGAGATCCCCAGTCATGGTTCATTCGCACACATTGCGTAATATAATTCGGCATTTTCTCAATCAGGTTCTGGCCATTGTTGAATATCACCTAAAGTGAGATTTTCAGGGACGTGGATGCGGATAACCCCTCTTTCGATCTTGTGGTCCCGGTGATGCTGTCCCATCCCTGCCCTCCCATGGCCAAGGGCTGGGCACCCCCTTGACTAAGCCAGCTAGGTTCTCTGCTCTCAGGCTTTGGGATGGAGCGATGCCTAGAGAGAAATGGAACCCAAGTTCCTGCCTTCGATAGCTGTGCTTGATGAGACAGCCCTGCATCCTCACACCTGCCTTGGCTCCTGCTCTATCTGAGGCTGGTTCTCCAGCCCTGTGTACGCCTCTCTGAGGACCTGTGACTCTCTCCATACATCTCCAGTGGGTTCTGCATTCAAGGAAATTTGAGACACTGGCTAAAATTACTGATTTATTTTCTGCGTGCCTTCTCACAAGTCTTATACACATGAAGGTGACTGGTAAACGTCAGTGTGTTATGGCATGCAGCAGAATTACAATTCGGCAACCTCACAAACGTGGAGTCTCCAGGCCACAGAGATGAATGGGGATGACTGGTCATAGGAGAATCGGGGATGGGGGCCAACAAGAGATATGTGCCTCATCTAAGGGGGCATCTGCTCCTCGGCTCCAGCCGATGTCTTAATGGCTTATATTACAATGAGTTTGATTTGCCAAAGGCTCTGAAATGATGATAGTCACACCTGAGCAAAGATAGTATCCAGAAGAACTGTGTTCATGTGTGGTTGCAAGCTTGGGCTTACAGGCCATCTCATTGGATTTCGGTCCTGCCTTGGCTCTGTCTTAGCACACAGGGACCCCTAATAACCCCAGGCAAACAACTGTGCCTTTCTGAGCCTCAGTTTTGGGGTCTGCACAATGGCCCAGGTAATATTATCCACCTCACAGAGTAGTTGTAAGGACTCAGTGCTGACATAACGCTGGTCAGGCATTTCAACCCAGAGCCTGACACACGGTAAGTGCTCCATAAATAGTCAGAGAAAATTCACCTTAATTCCCAGGAAAATTAGATCACTTCAGGTATGATGGGATGGAGATTGTCAGTGCCCCAGGGCAGGGGCTGGTTAGGTGTTGTTCACCATTGTACCCCAGTGTCTGGCACAATGTGGGGGGCACAAATATTTTAACTGATTATTGAAGGACTCAAAATATTGAAACTTTGAATGTTTATAAGTAAAACTGCCCAAGATGTTATGAGACCTTTTATACTAGAATTCTGCTATCTTTAACAGAGGTAAAAATTCACCAACCTATCTACTCTCTGATCCATCCACCCATCCAGCTACCCATTCACCCATCCATCTTTCCATCCACCCATCCACCCACCCATCCACCCACCCATCCACCCATCCACCCACCCATCCACCCATCCACCTATCCATCCATCCATCCATACATCCATATGCCCACCCATCCATCCATCCATTTGTCTACCCACCCATCCACCTAGCCATCCATCCATCCATCCATCCATCCATCCATCCATCCATCCAACCATTCAACCATCCACCCACCCATCCATCCTCTCATCCACCCACCCAGCCATCCACCCAGCCATCCACCCAGCCATCCATCCATCCACCTATCCATCCATCCATCCATCCATCCATCCATCCATCCATATGCCCACCCACCCATCCATCCATTTGTCTACCCACCCATCCACCTAACCATCCATCCATCCATCCATCCATCCATCCATCCATCCATCCAACCATTCAATCATCCACCCACCCATCCACCCATCCATCCATGCATGCATGCATCTATCCACCCATCTATCCACCCTTCCATCCATCCACCTACCCATCCATTGTCCGTCCACTACAACATCAGTAGTCGTTTTACCCATTTTGCTACTGCAAAATGTGAGGAAGAGAGGATTAAAGGCTTATCTCTATTAATAATGTCAGTCTAGGAGTTCACCTCCTAATACTTGGTGGACTTATGAAGAAGTTGCATGGCATGGAAATGAAGAGCATCTGCACTTGTGCTCAGTTACCTGAGCTCACACCCCAACTCAGTAACTTCCTGGCTAAATGACCTGGGGCAAGTCATGGTCTTACCATAGCCAGTGGAGATGATAATATCACTACACTGTAGGGTCGTGACAGTTGAATGAGATGATGTGTGTAGAATATTTGGGGTGGTGCCTGGCACATGGTGAGTAATCTAACAAATGTGGGCTTCTGTTCCCTGAGACTCCCAGCAACACAGAGGCTGTAAATTCCTACCTTCCTGTCCCCCTATCCCATTGGTGTGCCCCCCTAACAAGGGTGAAGGGTGAGTTTGCTTCGGAGCAGCTCCTTGTCCCCTGTGTGGATCTCTTTATGCCACTAACACACTCCCTTTTCCCATCACAGCTACTAAGAGGTCTCCAGGCCTGGATCTTGCTCTGATGCACCCACATTTGGGGGCCTGGTGGCCCTCCTCCTACCTCCCCTACTCCACATGGTCCTTCTCTCCAACAGCGGCTGGCTGGTGACGGGGTGATGGAGCCATGACCTGCTCACCTGGGGCCTGTGTCTCCCCTCCTCTCTTGCAGGGAGTCAGACCTGTTCCTGCTGGACAGCCGCACCCTCTGGGCCTCGGAGGAGGGCTGGCTGGTATTCGACATCACCGCCACCAGCAACCACTGGGTGGTCAACCCGCGGCACAATCTGGGCCTGCAGCTCTGCGTGGAGACCTTGGACGGTAGGTCTCCGGCCACCACCGCACTGGTTCCGGCACAGCCTGTGCTCTGGGATTCACGTAGGAGCTCAGCAAGCTCATGCTTGTTTCCATCAAGACAGGGCCCCCCAGCCCCCACCAGCCAGTACTCACTGTCCAGCCTTTCGATCCCAAGCAAAAGTAGCACCTACCCCCTTTGCAAGAGAAGAGTACACAGTTGGCCATAGCCGGGTTGGGTGAGGCCTGATTGCGCAGAGTGAGGCCCTCACCAGCGGGGTTGGCATCCTCTTGGAAATGCAGGCCTGCTACGTTAGAACCAGCACTTTAACCGGGGCCCCGGGTGATGGCGGAACACATGGCCATCTGAGACGTGCTGACCCAGGCACCCCAACCTGGAGACATAGGACATGTGTCCCGTGCGTGGCAGGATATCTAACAGCAGCCCTGGCCTCTACCCACTAGGGCCAGTAGCATCTCCCAAAAATGTCTCCAGATGTTACCAAATGTTCCCTGCAGAGCAAAACTGCCCCTGGTTAAGGACCATGGCACGGGTGCAAGGAAGGCACGAAGCCCCTCCCAAGTGACCCCAAATGTGGTTCTGAGTCCCAAATACTTGGAAAGTCCACTGTTGGCCTGCGTCCCCCTGTGCCTCCCACTCTCTCTGCCGGGCATCCGCCTGCTCTGACGAGGGTGGCCAGAAGGCGAGTGGGAACCAGGGTGGGACTGCTTGCGCACATGCCTGCCCCCAAAGCGTGTTTCTTATTAAGTGGGGGATCGCTTTGGAGTGGGTGGCTTCTTCCTTACACCAGCTTTCAGGAAAAAAAACCCAAACTAGAAACACACTGATTTTAGAATAGGTAATACTTACCAGTGGCTTAAAAGGCAAGTTACAGATGCGTGCAAGGGTGCAGCTCTCGCCGGGGCCGCCGCCTCAGCTGCTCACTTCCATCCCGGGGGCACCTGCTGTTTCCACATTCCTGGCTGTCTTTTCAGAAATGCCCTCTGGGTGTTTAAACAACTGCACATAGATTCTGCTTTGCTTTTATTTTATTCCTCCCGCAAGTAGTGACATAGTGTATATGGTGTTGTCTGCCTTGCTTTTTTTTTTTTTTTCACCTGACAACTTACCTTGAAGGTTGGCCCTTTGCAGCCGTGGACGAGCTGCCCTCTTTGCTCGGGGGCTGTTGTGTTTTCGCATACGTGCGGAGTGAATGTAGCCTGCCACTCATTCGCCATGTGACTTTGGACAAATTCCCTAACCTTCCAGAGCCTCCTCGTCTCCAACACACAGGGCCGTAGGGGGCATTAACACAGAAGGAGTTTTAAAACAGTGCCCTAGTGTGCATAGGAAACGCCCAGGCATCTCATTAAAATGCAGATTCTGATTCAACAGGTCTGGAGTGGAGGGGAGGCTGCCATGGAGGCGGCTGGTCCCGGGCCGTGCGTTGAGAAACAGAGGCTGAGTCTAGACCCGATGCCCAGGAAACACGCCCTGAACCAGGGCTGTTGCTTCTGTTATTAATGGTGTTGGTGTTATTATTACTGCTCCTGACTTATCCACGCCCCCCTGGGAAGGACATGTTAGGTGTTTTCTGGTCCTTTGCTCTTACAAACACGGCTGCAGTGGAAAACCTCAGTGCACACGTCGTTGTCCACTTGAGTGTAGCTCTGGGATAAATTCCTGAAAGGGGCAAATTCAGCCTGCATCCTGTTTTTCTGTGGCCTGTGAGCTGAAAATAGTTTTCACATTTTTAAATGGGGGAGGAACATCAAAAGAAGAAGACCGTCTCATGACATGTAAAATAATATGAAATTCACGTTTTGGTGTCAATAAAGTTTTATTAGTACACAGCCACACTCACTCATTTACGTATTGTCTAGGCCTGCTTTTGTGTTATCACAGCAGGGTTAAGTAGTCATGACAGAGACTCTGTGGTCCACAAAGTTGAAAAGATTTATTATTTTCAGATGATTATTTATAGACAAAGTGTGCAATCCCTCTTGTATGCCAGAACTTCTCAAACTGTGTCCCATGAAGTGTCGATGGGTGTCCCGGGGGAAGGGAAGCATTCATGATCAGTTAAGTGTGAGAAAGGCCAGGTTGGATAAACTAAGCAGGTTTCTCTGCAGGACTTCTCAGAACCTTTATTTTGCAAATGTCCGTTGTGAATTTCCTGATGGGGAATAGAGCATAGAGGAATTCTAAACTTACTTGACAATAGAGTCATTCAACTCTTCTTTTTCACTTACAAGCTCCTGAGGAACATACTGGAGATGAAGTAAAAATGGCGCTATGGTAGATTTGACTCCTCTCTTCAGAGTGACCATTTCCCTGGACTTGTGGATATTGTCTAGATCTTCCAGCTTGACCTTGATGGGTCCTGTGCTTCTCTGCCCTGTCTGCCCTGCTGGCTTGGGGTGGCCCAAGTTTGGTTTTTCTCTAAGTGACACCCAACCCAGTTCCCCTAGTGTCAGGCTTGCCATCACCTTTCTCCCCCAAAGTCTGGGGCTTTGTGCCCTTCTTTCCTCCAGCTTCTGCTTCCCCCCAGAATGCAGGTAAGGCTTGGCACTCATTGAGATGGCACAGCCTGATGGTTAAAGCTTGGGCCCAGGAGGCCAGACTCACCAGGTTCAAACCTCACCTCTACTGTTTCTACCCACATGATCCAGAGTGAGTCACTTAATGTCCCTCATCTGGAAAGTGGGGTTAATAATAGTTTCCACCTTCCAGGGTGGTGGTGAAGGATCAGATGAGCTCATGCAAGTGAAGAGTTTAATTGTTCAACTTGGGGCAGCCACTGAGCCCAGAGTCAGTGCTTTATGCCATGATCTCTTGTAATTCCCACCATGAGCCACAAGGCAGATGCTACCAGTAAGATCCTCACGGGACAGGAGGCCCCTGACAGGTGTGTGGCTGCATGTTCTGGCAGCCACCTGGGGACCCCTCTTCATCTATGGGGAGGATAGCCTAGTGCTCGTAAGATGCAGCCCAGGGTCCGGGCAAGGATCAGAAGCTGTACGCATGACTCAGGGCCTGTCTCCTCCCCTCCCGCCCCCTCCCAGACGGGGCACCCAGAGCTGGGCATGGATGCCACCACCCAGGGATTTGGCTGCTCTGTCCAGGCACTGTGAATGCCCAGGAAGCAAGTTTGGCCTGGTGGCCTGGGTCAGGGAAGGACCACCCACTCAGACCATCAGAGAAGGATAAAGGGTACAATGGCTAACTGGGGGGTGTGAATTTCGGGATCTTTGTGGGAATGAGATAAGAAGCAAGTGAGCCCAGCGTTTCTGAAACCAGGGGCTCCTGGCTGTGCGGTTGCTTTCCCTCCGACCCCGGTGTCCCTCAGAATCCCCTGGGGGGCATGTTGAACTTCCTGATTCCCAGGTCCTACCCCAGACCCGCTGATGCTGAGTCCCTGAGGATTGGGCCCAGGAAGCTGCCTTTTCTTACGAGCTCCCTGAGTAACTTGGGGCCTGGCCCAGTGCTGACATGCTGGCAAAGTCATGCCCCATATTTTGGGGTACGTGCTAATAAGATGATGCTCAGGCTGAGCACCCCATCATGTTAAATGCCCGCACCTGTGAAAGACCAGCAGAGCCTGTTGGGGAGTCCGTGGACTTGGGGCTCCGTTTGCTGGTACACCACAGCTGTGTTTCTTGTAGAAGCAGCCGGGCCCCTGCCCCGGGGGCTCCTGCTGGCATTCACCTAAACTCAGTGAGCCCCGCTGCTGCCTACAGCACCTGGGCAAGCCGAGTTCCAGGGCGGTGACCCCTGCCCAGCCCCCAGTGCCCGCTCTGGGAGGAAAGGAGAAGGGGCACCGAGTCAGGTACAGCGTCTGATCCTTGTCCAGACCCTAGCAGCATCTTGCAGCCACTAGGTGGCTGCTGGAATATGGAGCCTGTCCCCTCTCAAGAGGCCTCAGTTTTCACACCCCTACAATGGGCATGTTGATGGTAGTTGTACTGGTGAGCTTGCTTCCATCCTAGTGAGGCACAGACGTCATAGATCTTCTTTGAGAAGCTTTAGGTCTGGTGCGAGGGGAGCCTCCTGCTCAACGGGTCTCCAAATCCCTCCTGAGACCACCCAGGAGGAAGACCTCCCTCTCCCTCCAGCTGCGCCTTCCTGTTAGTGCCCCTGGGGAGCAGCACAGAGCGTGCCTGTGCGGGGGAGAAGCCCATAAACGCTCCGGGCACCTGTGGCTCATCGGGAGCCAACTGGGGAGCATTGTCTCATCCGAGGACAGGACGCTGTGGGAAGGAGGGCTGGCGTCTACTTGTCTTTCCCTTTGTACAGAAGGCAAGAGGAGAGGCAGCTGCCCCCAAGCCACACAGGCGGTGTTCTGCGCTCCAGGGGCGGGTGGGAGAGGAGAGGAGGCACGAATGGAGGGGTGCTGACGCGTTCTGGCTCCCCCCGGGTGGAGGGCTAGCCAGCTGACAAGGGGGCTGTCCCCGTAGCCAGGCTGCTGGCTCGGGGCTCCCGTGCAGAATAGGGACAGACCCACACGGGTCCCGCCCGGAGCCAGCAGCCCAGTCCCTGCTCCCGGGCAGCCTCATGTCGTGTTGGGCAGCAGGTCCAGCCTCCCGATGCCTTGTCCCTTCTTCTGTTCCACGGGCGCAATAATGGTCGGGCAGAAGAGTGAATTCCTGTGAAATGCTGAGCCCTGGGCCTGGCACCCCATCCATGCTCCCTGCATGCTCGATGGGATCATCATGGTTGCCTTTGACGAGCTTCGTGCTTTCGGGGACCTGCCCAGGGAGCGCGGCTGTTAGCATCGACACGTTAGCAGACGAGGAAACCGAGGCCGAGAAGGGGGAGCCACCTGCCTGAAGTCGCCCAGTTCCCTGGGTAGACCTGGGCTTCGCCGCTGGTTCTGACTCCAGCCCCCTAACTTCGCTGTTCGCTGAAACGCCTTCCGAGGAATGTGGTCCGCAGGGACCAGGCTTGGGGAGTGTGTACTCCATGAGCGCCTGCCAGGTACATGGCTGGGCCCTGCCGACAGACAGCTCGGGACCCTACAGCGTCCTGCTTCCTGCCTGGGAAGGAGAGGGTTTGAGAAAGAACCCAGAGGCCAGTGTGCTTCCCGCAGGACCAACAGAAGTGGCCAGGGCTGCATTTGACTTTTGTGGGCTCCTCCCTCCATTTAAAAAAAAAAAAAATAGTAAAAATGATGTTTTATGACCAATGTTGGTATAAAGATGAATATAATCCTGGCTGGATTAAAAATGAAAACATTTTCATGGGCCCCTAAAAGTACCATGGGCCTGGGCACTGTACCTGCAGACAGGATGGCCCCGGGTCCTGCGTCCCAGGCCGGGGAGCAATGCTGGCCTCTCCCTGCCCCAGCACCTGGGTGTTAGAACCAGCTTCCTATAGTCGAGAGCCCCTCCACCTGCACTGGAAACACATTTCTTCACTCAACAAACATTTGATGAGCCCGAGATTGTTGTAGGCACTGGGGTAGGGCCTGAAGGATTTTGCCATCACATTGCCCACGTTCTTGTCAGAACGTGGACAGTGACGAGACCGTGTTCTAAAGGTCAGGGAGGAGGCTGTGAAGACAAGTTCTGGGGTTCCCAGGAGGGCTTCCAGCTGCTCCCTGGATCCATACCCATGGTTTTTCCACTGCCACCTTCCGTCCCACAGCTGCGGGCAGACGAAGACACTGCTTCGGGCTTGAGACGCTTTTGTCCTTGCAGACGTGCAAACACCTGGTCATTTGTTCCCAGGACAAGGACTCCAGCCTCTTGTCCTAGTTTCTAGGGTCCTCCTCCTCTCCCTTGTCCAGAGAAGAAATCACTCAGAGGCTCAGGAGGGCGGTGTCGAAAAACCCGACCTCTCTAATCCAAGAAGACAATCTGGCAGCCTCATTTGCCCCCCCCTCAGGCCTCCTTGCCTCCAGCCGCTGCTCGTAGATGAGGAGGCCTGGTCTCCCCGCTCCCGCCCCCTGTCTGCTTCCTGAAGTCAGACACATGCATTCTGGATGTCTGTGCGGAAAGGGAGCCTCTCGCTTCTCTCCTCGGGCGCGGGAGCACGTGCCCCTCTTCTTCACCAGCCCCGACGGGATTGAATGGGATTGCAAGGCATTTAAAGGATAGAGGGCATCTGCTGTCCCGGTGTGATGCTCGGCGGCGGCGGCGGCGGCTGGGACGGAACCGCGAGGTGAGCCGTTCGCCCAGGGCAGCTGTGCAGACCAAGCCCCGTAAAGCCGAGGTTGGCGAGTGATCCGCCCACAGCGCGCAGCTGGTTCCAAGGTGCCGTCACCCTTGTGATTGCTTCACATCCTGTTTGTTCAGAAGCCGAGTGAGAGACAGGAGGAGGCCCTGATGACCCAGAGGCTGGGATGGGTCCTTCCCGGGCTGGGTGGGCAGCAGTGACTGGGACAACACTGGGTCATTGGGGCCAGGCAGATGTCACAAGTGTTAACTACGTTCTCACCTGTCACTTGGGCCTTGGTCCACGGAGACAAGTGGCCGGAATTAATGTGTTTTGTACAATCGGCGAAGAGCATTCTGCTGCTGTGGGCCTCCACGGGGGATCCAGTGGCTCTGGGCCTGGAAAACGAAGCCACAAGAAAACGAAGATGTCGCCTTCTCTGTGATTGGGCTGTGCTCTCTCCTCTCCTGAGAGGCCCCATTTGGGCTCCATGCCTCTTCCTGGGGAGCTTCCCCTGGGCTGGGCGTGCTGATTCTGCTCCTGCCTCTCCAGGATCCGCCAACGGTGGCCTGATGCACGGGCTTGTCCCTGTCCTCCACGCCCAGAGTCCTGCAGACCACCACCCACTGGCTCACCTCTTGGAAGACCTTCCTCCTCATGCCTTGGGGAATCCTTCCTATAGTGTGGAGGCTCTGTAGGTTGCCCACATTCACGCCCGAGCAATCTTTTCCTTCCTGTGTTTCCATCCACCTGGACTCAGTGATGGTTTGGTGGTTAAGTTCACAGCTTCGAGCCAGCTTCCCCATCTGTAAATGTGGGGTCAGGAGGCCTACGTGAGGAGGAATGGGCTCAGCACAGTACCTGGCGCAGAGCAAACGCTCAGTAATGGTGGTTTCTCATATTTATTGTGAGCCAACAATGGGTAGAACCAACTCTGTCAGGAATACTTTCATGGGCAAATAACAGACAATTAAAGTGCCTTATCTCGGGGCAGTTATGGTTTCCTTTACAAGTCTGGAAGTATGTGGATCCAGGGTTGGTTAGAGCAGATGTCAGCAAACTTTTCCTATACAGTACTGGATGGTAAATGTTCTAGGCCTTGTGGGTCAGATAGTCTCTGTCACAGCTCCTCAACTGTGGCATTAGAGCATGACAGCAGGTGGTAAATATGTGCACCAATGTGCAAGGTGGTTCCAATAAAACTTTATTTGCAAAAACAGGCGGTAGGCTGCATTTGGCCTGCAGGCTGTAGTTTGCCAACCCCTGGGTTGGCAGAATCAACAATAGTCAAGATCTTTTCCCTCCTGGCCCCATGTTGTGTCCTGAGACTCATCACATCACATTTGGCCAGATGGTGGCCTCCACATCCCCAAGCACGGAGGAAGGAAGCAGGTGGACTAGATAAAGGATCTTCTTTCCTTCTGCCTGCCTTTTTAGGGAGGAGAGCATCTCTGAGAAGCCTGCAGCACCCATCCTAGAATGAGCTGTATGTGAGACCAGGAAGTGTCTGTTTGCAGCCTCCTCGTGTGGAGGAGGGCCAGGGACAAAGGGGCTGGGCATGGCATGTGCAGCCACAGCCAGCCGCTTCTGCCTCACTGAACACTTATAGGATTGGGCCTTCTCCACTCAGCTCTGGAGTGGGAGCAGAGCCTGCTCAGACAGCTTTGTTGGCCTTTCAGATAGCAGGTGTGATGATTTGGGAACAGGTGGACACGTGGAATGTGCGAAGGCTGTGGGAAATGAGCAGCACAGAGGATTTCGCTTCTGCTTTCCATCACAGCAAGGACAGTGTAGGTTCATGCAAACCCTGTTGGTGAATGTTTCTCATATTCATGACCATCCAAGCTGGAAGCACCCCTAGGTGTCCTCCACTAGGTGAATGGATCAACAAGCTGGGTTAGAGCCATACCGTGGAATACTACTCAGCGACGGGATCAAATCCATACTATGCAATAGTACTCAGCAACAGGGAGATGAGCAACTGGAACATGCAACCCCAGAGGCGAATCTCAAAGACGTCCAGATGGAAGTAAGCTGAAGCAGAAGACAGTGAGAGTCCACGTACATGAAATGTCGAGAAAATGCAAAGCTATGGGGATGAGAACAAGTCACTAGTTGCCAGAGGGTGGGAGTGGGCAAAAACAGGTCTAGAAAGCACTGTTGACATCTGGGGCTGGCTCCTTCTCTGTTGGGAGGTCATCCTGAGCACCATACAATGTTTAGCACCATCCCTGACCTCTACCCACTAGATGGAGAAGCACCTCCCTCAAGTCGTAAAACCCCAGAATGTCTCCAGACCTTGATACATGTCCCTGGGAAGCAGAGACATCTCCAGTTTCAATGCACTGAGATAAAAGGCAGCACAGGGGAGTTCTGGGGGGCGCTGGAGCCGTTCTGCATCTTGATTGAAGTGGTGATCACATCAGTCTATACATTTGTGAAGACTCACACATCTGTATTCAAGATGTTCGTTTAAGCACTAAAATTAAAAAAAAAAAAAAAAAAACTCAAAACCAAAACAGAATTAAAACATCCCACAAAGAGGCAAGCCATGTGTTCTACTAAAGAGGAAGAAAGCAGCGAAGCCATCGCCCTGAGCCCACGCACCTGCCTACCGGGTAGACCAGATGCCTTCGTCCATCACGTATTGCTGCAGCCAACAGGGGGATCAGATCTAATGCTACATCGGGAAGACCTTTCTCTCCTCACTTGAGGAGCACCTCTGGGCAGATTAAAATACAAGACACCCCGTTAAATTTGAATTTCAGCTAAACAACAAATAATTACTTAGTGTAAGTATGTCCCACATACTGCCAACATTATTCATTTCTCCGAAATTCAAATTCAACCAGGCATCCTGTATTTTTACTTGCAAAGTCTGGCAACCCTGTTCTTGGGCAAATCTTCAGGTAGGTTTGTTTCTTTTTAACCTATTAATTCTTAGCTAGACTATACATCTTTTCCAACTTCCCTGAAGACACAGACCTTATGGTTAAAGTATTATGTTTCTTGTTCCTCCCTGCCTCGATCAGTTACTACTCCTACCTCCAACCCTCTGCCTCGTGCATGTGGCCTGGCTCCCTATTCGGTGATATTCACCCTGGACATTTAGATACACACCATCAAAACAGATACTTGCCCTTGCACGTGCTAAGTAAAGCCAATACCCTGTGATATCATAAAATGAAATAGAATTCTTCTGCCAGACAACCCACATGTCCTCTCCTCCAGTAAAATGCTTCTTGGCCCCTTTTGGGGGTATTAAAACAAAAAAGAAAAAACCTTATGTATATACATACTCTCATATGTTGGTATATGCTTTAAATTTCTTCTCTCCAAGATGTGATCACACTGTATCTGGTTCTGCACTTCCTTCCCCAGGCTCTGGGTGTAACCCCCAGGGTACAGAGCAGTGCCTGGCCCCGGCCTGTGCACGATGAATATTTGTAAAAAGATGAATGAATTATTTAGGTGCCTGGTCCACTAACTGTTTGGATAAAATGCCACATTGTCACTAGCGTTTTACAGTTAAAAACTTGACTGTGAGGACTTACCTTTGTGTGTTTGTCCAGGAGCGGCGCTTGTTTTAGGGAGGGGTGTGACAAGCCGTGGCTCACCACCTGGGATGTGTGGCCTCCCAGGGGACACTTATCGATGTGTGGAGACAGTTGTGGTCGTCAGGGCTCCGGGGGAGCGGTGCTCCCAGGACACCTGTGCACATCCTCCAGTGCCCCCCAGTGGTCTGAGTGCCGGGGGCTGGGGACCAGCCACTGTGTTGCCACCGTTCTTGGGTCAACGTGCTGTGGCCAGTCTTAGAACCCTGTCCTGTGCTGGGGCAGTGGGTGGAGGGCACCACCCTGCCCTGAATTGTGGGGCTCGTGGGAGGGCAGCAAAACATGGGCAGGACCCAGAGAGGCCACCCAAAGTGCAAGGGTCTAGAGGAGAGCCTGGTGGGAGGGGGCTTGTTTCTGGACCACCATCTGCCCCCCACACCAGCCTGAGTGGGTCTCTCACCACAGAAGTCTGGCCATGTTCCCCTGTCCAGACCCTCTGTGGCTGCCGTCATACCTAGAATGTGATCTAGAGCCCCCAAGAAGGCCCTCTGTGACCCAGCCTCATCACCAGCCTCCCTTCCCTCCCTCTTTCCAGCTCCACTCCCCTCCTCCCTGTTCTTCAAACACACCATGTGTGTTCCTGTCTCCTGGACTTGGCATTTGCCATTCCTTCCTTGCGGAACATTCCTCCTCCAGAACCCCCGTGCCTAAGAAGCCTTCCCTGACCAGTTCCCCTTGTCCCTGCCCCCGACCCGGTCCTAGTTACTTCGTGGCCATCACCACCATCAATCACAATACTCTGCATCCCTGAGCTTATTTCCCTCCCCCGGGCGGGGGGGAGCGGTGCTTTGGGGGGCTGTTCTGGCTCACTGTTGTACCTCGCACAGAGCCGGGCACACAGTAGGTGTTCGTCAGTATTGCTGAATGAACTAAGGGGTCAATAACAGGGTAGTTGCTCAAGCCTGGGACACATAACCTCAGTGTCCATTGGTAGGAGAGGATAAGGTAAAGGCATTTCCAGATGCTAGGCTCCTCTGTGGCCACGAGGGATGAGGTCAGTGTGCTTCGTTGATGTGGAAAGATGTCACGGTATATTGCATAAAAGCCAGGTTTATATGAAACAGCAGTAACCGTCCCAATTATGAGGAATTGCACACACGTGTTTTTGTAGACACACATGCGTGCAGCTTAGACTAAACAATCACAGGGGTTTGTTCATTTTGGTGGTTGGGGCAAGAACCGAGCTTCAGGACTGGTTTGATCCAGTGGCTCAGCGACGTCACCAGAAATTCCGCATCTGTCTCTCTGCTTTTCCTTCCACCAGGTCAGCCTCATTTGAAAATGTAAACATCTCGTGGTCTCTGGTTGGTGGCCATTTCTGGGGCTCCATCCATTCCTCCTCCCTCAATCTTGTCCAGGGAGAGAGAAGGTTGTTTTCGAATGCTAAAGTGGGAAGTTTCTTTCCCAGAAACTTCCAGGGTGCCTCTCTTCCATTCATTCATTGCATTGGGTCCTGTGTCCGTCCTTGAGCCAATCACTGCAGCTAGAGGATTAGTTGTTGTCCGTTAGACCACAGGCCCACCCCTGTGGGGTCTGCTAAGGCACAGAGGCTGAAATGAAAATTGGGTTGGGTACCAAGGAAAGGGGGCGCGGGTGAGACAAATAGCATCATCCCCAATTTACAGATGAGGCCATCGAGATCCCAGCATCCAACTTTACCTTTCTTAGCCCACACAAGGTGGTCGGTGGAAGATGTAGGTTTAAACCCCTTGAAGTTCCTCTTCTTTCCCCCCTGTCCACCCATCGCTCCACTGAGGCTGTGGGTCCCCGGACCTGTCTGTCCTGACAGCTGCAAGAGCCAGCCAGACCCCCTCCCTTGGTGCTCGCGGCCCTTGGATTTACTGTATCTGGAACAGCATCAGGTTTTCAAGCGAGGCATTTTTATTTTGCCCTAAAAGCCTTCCAGGTGGGGGTGGGGGCAAGATACAATTCCTAGGGGCTCAGCTTTAATGGTTTCTTTTATAGAATCGTTCGAATTATAAATGCATGAACTCGAGGAAACCCTTGCTAAAGAATGCAGGAAAGCCGAACATTCAAGGGGGTGAAGGTAAAACAGTGGTGGTTGGGGGACGTTTGCTCTTTTAAACATGAGCTGTTAAAAAACCAAAGCGAACCCCCTGGTGCCGATCTGGTCCCCGGGAGGCTGGGTTTCCTGACTTGGGCCCGTCTGGGGGGCTCCAGGTGAAGTTAATTCCAGATGTGGATGGGCCCAGGGCCTCCAGAAGCACCACTTTCATTGGCCTCTGACCCTCCGACCTAACTGGGGGTTATGCATTTCTGTCCCGGTTACACAGGCTGGGTTCAAATTCTGCTCTGTCACTTCCAAGCTGGGTGTCCTTGGGCAGGTTATTCGGCCTCTCTGGGCTGTCCTCTCATGAGTGAGATCGGCTTTCTTTGCCCTGTCTCTTGCTTTATCTTTCTTTGGAATATTTATCACCATACGGCATGACAGTAAGTACACCCTGGCCAGTGGCCTGAGCTGACAGCCTGCTCTCAGCTCCCAGCCCGCTCTGCCCAGCAGCAGAGCACAGGACATGGCGCTTGTTCCGTCCGCTTTCTCCTGTCTGTCTCTCCGGCCCCGTACCCTCTGGGTGCCCTCCTTCCTCCTCCCCAAGCTTCTTCCAGATCCTTCCAGATCCTTCCAGATCCTCCCTAACTTTAGGGCACTCTGATGCAAGCCCTGACCTCTCAGTGGTGGAGTCAGGGTGCCTGGGCTCGGCCCTCAGGCCACTGTCCAGCTACACCCTGTCCCCAGAGGAATTCCTCCCTGTCACCCCGACCGATGCCCCGAGCCAACATTTATCAAGCACGTCCAACGTGCAAAGCTCTGTTCTGGGAAGCGTCTGTGTGTTGAGTGACAGAGGCAGGACTTGAACTCGGGAAGTCTGGCGCCCGGCCAGAGCACGTGTGGTTCCAAAGTCCGTCTCTCCCCCCAGATCAGGAGCTGCACCCGGGCTGAGATGGTCCGCTGCCCACCTGCCAGCTTCCCTCGGGCGACAGGTGGACACCGAAAATGGCAGCCATTGAACCACACTGCGTTCCGCCTTCCACCCTCCCCCAGCCTTGCCTCAGTTTCCCCACCTCCATAAACGGCCCCTCCCTTCTTCCAGGTGCTCAGGCCCAGAGCACGAAAGTCAGGTGTGACTGCACCTTCTCGCAGCCTCTCTGTCCAGTCCCTCAGCAAATTCTGCCAGATGTTTCTTTCAAGGTGGATCCAGGCTCTGTTGTTTCCCAGCTTGGGATGTGCTCTCGTTATGTGACCGTGGGGTGAAACTGGGGAAGGGTATAGGGCACGTCCCTGTACATTTTCTTCTGCAACTTCCTGTGAATCTGTAATCATTTCAAAACAAAACTTTAAATGTAAATTCCTAAGACGGATTTGAAAAATGAATCACTGAGGATCTGTCTCTGGCCAGCCCTGCTCGCTGCTGCCTGGAGCCAGCCCTGTCCCTCTCCCTGGACTGTCCAGTAGCCTCCCCCTGGCGCTCCGGGGGCACCTGAGATGCTCTGTTAGAGACAACTCGGGGTGCCCGCTGCGCAGCTCCAACACCCCGTGGCTGCCACTTCACACCACCGTCTCAGTCCCTGGTCCACAAACTGCGGGGCTTAAAGCAGCAGGGCTTCGTCCTCCCGTAGTCTGGAGGCCAGAAGTCCCAGGGCTGTACCCCTTCCGAAGGCTTGAGGAACGAGTCCTTACTTGGCTTCTTTGGTGTTTGGTGTTTGTTGGTCTCCTTCCCTCGGGGGTGTGCGTTTGTGTGTGTGTGTGTGTGTGTGTGTGTGTGTGTGTTTGTCGGTGTCTCTGTGTTTTCACGTGGCCTTCTTCTAAGGACACCAGTCACTGGGTTAGCTGCCACCACCCTCAAGTCCGGTATGACCTCATCTTAACTAGTGACGTCTGCAAAGATGCTGTTTTCAAATAAGGTCACATCCTGAGATTCTGGGTGGACATGAATGTGGAGGGACACTGTTCAATTCCGTAAAAAGAATAAAGGAAAAGTGCTTGCTGTTGCCCACAGGACCCTACATGATCTGTGCTCCCGATAGTCCCCCTTGATTTATCCCACTGACCCCTCCTTCGTCCCTGCTCACCCCAGTCAGTGCTCTAACCTGGCAGCTGGTCTCTTACCTGTTGCTTGAACACACCAGCCTCGCTCCCACCTCCAAGCAGTTACCTTTGCAGTGCCCTCTGCCCGGAATGCCTGTCCCCAGTACCCACATACATGGCTCCCTCCCTCGCTGTTACCCAGTCCTCTGCTCAAACGGCCCCTCCATGCATAAGGTGGTCGTCACTGGGGCTGTTTGCTACGGTTCCCACCCTCCTTGGGCAAACAGGGTTCTCCCACCTCTTGAAATTAGGTGGATCACATGACCCACTTTGGCCAAGGAAATGTAAGTGGAACTTCCTCTAGCCCAAGCCCCGCAAACCTTAGCCGGCTCCTAACCCACCCCGCTCCGTTTTTCTCCCCGCACACATATCACCACGGGCTACCGTGGTCAGAGCTGCCTGCCCGCACCCCCCCGCACCCCATGCATGCCCAGAGGACACCTCTGTGCGCTTCCTTGCTGTGTTCCAAGCTCCTGAACAACCTGGCATAAATGCTGAATAAGTACTTGCTGGATGGACAATAGCAGGTGCATGAGTGAACCATGGAGGCGAGGATAGAAATCACGGCGCGCAGCCCCTCCCCGCGAACCGCTTCTGCTGTAATCGATCTTCTGTGCGTTTGACTGCTTCCGGTCTAGGGCAGAGCATCAACCCCAAGTTGGCGGGCCTGATCGGGCGGCACGGACCCCAGAACAAGCAGCCCTTCATGGTGGCCTTCTTCAAGGCCACGGAGGTCCACCTTCGCAGCACCCGCTCCACGGGGGGCAAGCAGCGCAGCCAGAACCGCTCCAAGACTCCCAAGAACCAGGAAGCCCTGCGGGTGGCCAACGTGGCAGGTACGCCCCGGGGCGGGGGGGGGGTCAGTGCACGGACCCCAGGAACCCACAGCAGGACCCCAGTAGGGGCGTGCCTCAAATCCATTCCTATGCCCCGCAGATGATCCTCGAGCCAACGTAGCAGGAAGCAAACCCCACAAAATCCCATCCTGCGCAGAGCTCACCGCCTTAACTGTATAAAAGTAGTAAGTTCATTTAGAAATGCACATAGCAAAACATTAGTATAACAAGATGCCCGTCGTGTAAATTTCCCAGGAGACAAAGTGATGGCTACAAATAAATGAAAGACAGCTCTAGAAACATGTAGTGGGAAGATACCACACCACCTTCCCCAGGGAGGCCGCTGCTTGGGAGTGAAAAGGAGAAAAAAATGGGGGAGTTTGCTGTGTTTTCAATTCTAGTTCTTAAAGTGAAAGATATTTGAAACTCATGGCTCATTTTACTACTTTGTTAAATATGGGTCGTAGTGAGTTTTTGGTGTATTATTTGGGATAGTTTTAGGTTTGTTTGAAATGTTTTGTTATTATAAGTAAAAAAAATGAGCACTAGATTTTTCAGTGTATTTTGGGGGATACTTTTAGGTTCATTGCCATGATGCATTATTATAAGTAAAAACAAATTAAAAATAAAGCTAGCATTTTCATAGCTAGCAATTCAAAGATTTAATAGAAAATACTGGTTAGTGCATTCCCTCCAGGAAACCTCCAGGGCTTGAGACATTTAGGTAATTGTTGTAGGGTGTATGGTGTTCTGTGGTTCTTGAGGCTCTGAGGAGGATGGCCTGCCATTTGATAGTGGAGACAGACATGGGGCATAGAGAGGTTAAGTAACTTGTCCAAGTGCACAAAGCAAGTAAGTGGCAGCCCTGGGATTTGAGCCTGTTTGGTTTTGCCAGGAGGTGTCTGCTTGATGAGCTCTGGGCCCCCCAACAATCCTGTTAACTGTCTTCACACAATTCACCAGGCATTTGCTGGGCCCCGCGTGGGCCTGCCTTTGCCAGCCTTGGGGCTTGGCTGCAACAGGGTCCTTTTCCCTCTGGGCTGACCAGGCATCAGGGTGTTGTTGGCATCTGGTGGCCTGGGGTTGCTGGGATGAGTCTGGGGGCTGGGCTGGCCTGGACTGGCCTCTTCAACACTGCATGCCCACACCCTGCCCTGCCCCGCCCCATGGTCTCCTGCATGTCAAGTGCCACTTCTGAAAAGATGCACCTCGATGTTCCCCCAGACCAAAAGGAAAGTTGCAAATAAATTAACTTCACCGACAAACCATTTTCCCCATGGACTGCGGAAATGACCACCCAGATCCAAGGTGCCCAGCTTGTGGCTGAAAGAAACCACCTGCCCCCTCACCTTGACCAGCTGTACTGCTCTCTGAGTGGTGCTCCCTCAGCTCCCCAGATGTCCAGGTCTTAATCCCCAGGACTGGTGAATCCATTACCTTACATGGCAAAGGGGGCCAAGGCTGCCAATAGAATGTGGGTTGCTCATCAGCTGACCTTAAAATAGGGAGATAAGCCGGGATGGTCGAGGTGGGCCCAGCATCCCACTGTAATCACGGAGGTCCTTCCAGGCGGAGAATCCCTCCTCGCTGTGGTCCGAGAGGTGTGAGGCCAGAGGAGGGCAGAGAGGTGTGATGTCACCGGCTTTGAAGATAGAGGCGGGGTGTGGCACACAAGCCGACAAGGTGGGTGGCTTTTAGAAGCTGGAAGAGACAAGGAAATCGATTTCTCCCTGAGCCTCCAGAAGGAACACAGCCCCACTGACCCCTTGAATTTAGCCCGTGTTGGACTTCTGAACTACAGAGCTGGAAGATGATAAACTGGTGTTGTTTTCAGCCGCCGTGTTTGTGATAATTTGTTAAAGCAGCCGTAGGAAGTGGACCCACCACGTTTGCAGAGTGGTTTACTCCGCGTGCCCCTGCACCATCTCAGAGCCCTGGGTGGGCTGCGAGGCCAGGCAGGGTCTGCAGCGGAATCAGCCTGCCGGCTGCATGGGCAGCTCTGAGCTGAGCTGTGCCCGGAGGGGAACACGGGGGGCACACGGCGGCCAAGCAGCCCCCACCCCCAGACTAACCTTTTACTGTCATCAGCTTCTTTGGCTTCATGTAGCCAGTTTTCCTATTTCTGTTCATTTTCCTTTTTGAAGGCGAAGAAAGGACCGGTCGCTGTGCTTGGTGAAGTTTTTAGAGCAGGGTTTCCTGACCCCAGGGCCCCTGCATGGGCTTCAGTGTCTGAAGCTTGTGTGCAGGGATTCTGGAGGGCTTCTTCACTGGCAGGTGGATCCATTCTTTTTTTAGGCTTCTTGGAAGGCTCTGTAAGGCCCCCTAACGAAAATCCGACAGAATCCCTTAATTTGCAGTGGGAACCTCCTCTGTGCTGGCTCTAGCAGCTGGGGTCCCCTGGGGAAAGCCAGCCATGGTCCGCCCTCGGGGTCTGGGCCAGGCTGGATGTGGCTGTCACTTACTAACAGGCCTGAGAGGCAGAGGATGGTGACTAGAGCACTGACACGTCCTGGGGGAGGGAGCTGCAGAGAAGACTGCCCCGCCAAGAACTCAGGGACTAGCAGGTGCCCCTGAGGCCTGGCTGGGTCGGCTTGACCAGAGTGATCTGGGGAGTGGGACCCACAGGCACGGGGCTTAGGGTGGGAGGCGGCGGCGCTCCTTTGACGGGAGAGGGAGGCCGTGGAACAAGGGGAGGGTGGGGCTGGCAAGGTGAGCAAGATCAAGAGTCCTCTTCAGAGTCACATCTTGAGTTTGAACTTCATCCAAAACAAATTTGGAAGCCTCTGCAGAGTTTGAAGCTATGGTGTGGGGGCAGGGGTGATCAGATGATCCTTCTGGCAGCGCTGAGAATGGTGGGGAGCAGGGTGGGGTGCTCAGGGAGGGTCAGAGGAGGGAGACTTGTTAGATGTCTTTCCATATCAGCCAGGCAGGACGTGCTGGTACATTCCATGCTCGCAGACCCAGCGTCTTGGAGGCCTGTCGGGTGTAATGAAGGAAGAGAGACCAGGCCTCAAAGTCTTAGAATTCGACACCCAATTTCCCCCCCTGCATCCCCACCAAACACTCCATTTACATAACCCCCAGGACGGGACTCTCACTCCCTCACATGACAGCCGTTCTAGCTTGCCTGGAATCTGTCTCCGTCCTGGGACTTTCTACTTCCCGGCCCTTTTTGCAGTTTATCTCAACCCTTCCCGGAAATTTAATTAAAAAAAAAAAATACCAAGGCCTGGGCCGCACCCCAGGCTTGGTAAACCAGAATGTCTGAATGTGTGTGTATGCACACATACATACCCTTTTGAAGGGCTTTACCTCATGTGATGGCTGGGAATCCTGCTGAATCCTCTCATGTGGCGGCCCTTGATGTGTGGGAGGGATACTCACGCTCCCACCTCCTGTCCACTGCAAAGCTTTCTTCCCTGTAGGCTGATCACCCTGCCCCAGAGCCTTCACCTGCTCTTAGAGCATGTGGTTTGGGGTTGAGAGACTGGGTCCCACTTTCTTCTCCCCACCCACATTTGCACCCAACCCCCTGGGAATTAGGCATTGTCCCCAAATGATCTGGGGGTTGTAACTTGTGAGCTGCTCAGGCAGAGGCCGGTCGAGGCAGATGAAGTGGCTGCATGGGTTTGGGGGGGCCAGACCAGAGGGACAGGGGAGCTGGGAGTCTCCTTCACAGGCAGCTCTTCTTCCCTATCTTAGTCTTTCGCCTAATACGCAGTCGTCAGGAAACAGGACTTCTGACCTCTCTCCCAGAGCAGCCTCACGATCCAAGGAGGCCCGGAGGGGCGGTGCAGGTGTCTCTGGTGACAGGGCCAGTGCCCAGCCCCTGCTGGCACCCACAGCTGGACTCACAAGCTGCTCGCTGCCTTCGTCTATTGGGCCTGGGTTTTAACATGAAGCCAAATATCGTTGCTTTGCTTTAAGACAGGGTTGGGAAAAGTGGCACTCAGGCCGATACTTGCCCCGCCTCCGCCCATGGCAGACATTACTAATCAGTCGTGGCACCTTCTTCTCACTGAGCCTCACAAAGCTTCGGATCCTGGTTTACTTAGGACATCAAGCAGCCAGAAATGTTGGTGCTTGACCCGAAGCTTCTTTGCCACGTCCCTGTCCCAAGCTAACGTGTTCGGTCCTCTGTCTTGCTCAGGCTGCTTCACGCATCACTGGCTGAGGGATGCTCTTCCTCCCTCCCCTCTACCTTCCACCTCCCTACAGCGAGGGGGAGAAGGAGGCTGCGCATTGACGTTGCTTCCTGCGACCGTGGGCGTTGCCGCAGCGATGGAGGCCATCTTTGGACTTCCACTCAGTGCATTCTGGACAGTATTGCGAATGGTCCGATAGATTTCTTGGAGCTCTTCTCTGATGGTTCCCTTGACCTCGACCTTCACATGTTAGTTACCCCCTGGCCCTCTGGAGGCCTTGCTACCCCTGTAGCTGGTTCCCTGTCTCAGCTTTCGGGCTGCCAGGCCGAGAGGTAGGGAAGGGGGACCCCGGACCCCCATTGCTGCTTTGTCCTCCCAACCTCCCCTGGCCCCCAGCCTTGGAGCTCAGTCCAGCAAAGTAGACCTTCTGCCCCCTCCACGCTGCCTGCTGCTGAGCCCTGCTCATGCCTCCTCATTCCTGGAAGGCTCTAGTGCCTGACTCTCTGTCCCTCGGTCAGCAGCCACTGCTCTTAGAGTTCTTGCTGACTTTCCAGTCATGGAAGGCACCTTCCTCTCCATTCCCCTACGTCCTCATCCTGGAATTTTCCTCCTTTGGACGCCTCTCTGGCTGGCTCTCATTTCCTTTTGGTTCTTACACAAACATCCCTTACTCAGAAGATCCTTATGTTAGCACCCTCCATCCCACAGTCCCCCTGGAAGCACACCCTCCTCTCCTACCTTACTATTCTCCATCTCGACAGGATGTAGTCTATGTTTACTTGCTGACTTACTGCCTGCCTCTGTCACTGGAAGATAAGTGCCCCTGGAGCAAGGCTTTGTTTTGTTCATACCTACCTGTAGCTCTAATGCCCAAAACAGCATCTGCAAACCAGTAGACACTCATTAACAGTTTGTATGGATGGACGGATGGATGGATGCATAGATGCGTGGATGGATGCATGGATGGATGCATGGATGGATGGATGGATGGATGCGTGGATGCATGGATGGACGGATAGATGGATGAATGTGTGGATGGATGCATGGATGGACGGATAGATAGATGCGTGGATGGATGGATGGATGGATGGATGGATGGATGGATGGATGTGTGGATGGATGCATGGATGGATGGATGGATGGATGCGTGGATGGATGCATGGATGGATGGATGCGTGGATGGATGCATGGATGGATGGATGTGTGGATGGATGGATGGATGGATGCGTGGATGGATGCATGGATGGATGGATGCGTGGATGGATGGTTGGATGCATGGGTAGATGGATAGATGCATGGATGCATGGATGCATGGATGGATGGATGCATGGATGGATGCGTGGATGGATGGCTGGATGCATGGATAGATGGATGGATGCATGGATGCATGGATGCATGGATGGATGGATGCGTGGATGGATAGATGGATGGATAGATGGATGGATGCATGGATGGATGGATGGATGGTGCACCAGGCACCCAGGTGGTGAGACTGTGCCCACCCCACCCTCACTGAGGTCATCTCAGGAGCTCTGAGTGTCCCCAAGGGCCAGGATCCCTCCTATAAAGACACACACAATTCTGTCATAATGAATACAATATGATTTTCCTCGTTGGTTTGCAAATCTTTAAAAATTGCTTTCCTGAACTATAGATATAAAGATATGTACAAAATCAGGAATAATCACAGAGGCTGATGGAGGTGGAAGTTGCATGGGATTGAACCCACCCAGCCATGAATACGTGCTCATCTCAGACCTACGCATTTCCGGAAAGCCTGTTGGAGACCATTTTCCGATTGCTGCACTCTCTGCTGCCCTCCCTGTTTTCTCCTCCTCAACCCCGTTCTTCCTTCTCTTTCTCCCTCCCACCCTCATTCCCCTCCCGCACCATTTCATTTCAGATTTGTTCCTAGCCTCAGAGTAGTCCGAGTGGCTGTACATTCAGGGCTTCTAGGACAGCGTAACGCCCAGCAGGTGCCCAAGGAGATCTTCCTGACTTACAGTGTATGGTCGCCACATGTGGCTTCCTACACAACTCTCACACCCATTTCACAGATGGGGAAGTTGAGGTCTGGGGAAGGGAATTCAGTGATATCCTTTTTATCTTACTGTTTCTCATTAACCTAGAAGCCATGCAGATAGAATTCTTGTGAATCAGGGGACAGCAGGAAACTGATATTTCGCTTCTTCCAAACATGGCGTGTCATCAGGTTTGGAGGAAGCAGTCATTAACTCCAAATGGTTAAAGAGTGTGTGTGGGAATGAAGTTTGCATATAGTTTTAACCTTCCCTCGCAGGTGGGCTGGAAGGATGATCATCAGCATCTTGTTGCCATGAGCTTAGCGTCGTGCTAAACTGATTTGAACATGCACGGCTTCCCTGGTAGGCACTTTCTCCTCGCTCTGCAGATGAGGAGTCCAAGGTCTAGGAGAACCAGGGGCTGACTCCAGAGCTGGAGCGGCACCCCCTTACCTGGTCCTGACCCACTGGCCAGACTCTACTTGGGAGCTGGTGTGCTCTGGAGTCTATCCCTGGGCTCCAGCTGACTACCACCCCCACACCGGGATGCACCTTTCCAGGTAGGACCCCCTGGGTGGTTTGGCTGCAAGTCTCAGAAACACAGATCAGGTGGCTTCAACCACTAGGAAAGCTGTTGGCTCCCAGTGCCAAGGTTGGGTGGGCATGAGGGTTGGTTGATCCAGAAAGTCAAGGACAATGAAAGCCCTGGCTTCCTGTCCTTGCCCACCATGCTCAGTGTTGGCTTCTCCTCGAGGCTGTGGCTGCATGTAACCATCAGCTCTACTCCTTTTCAGTTCCCAGGCAATAGGGGCAAGAGATGAGTATCTTTTCCCATGGGTCTTTCTTAGGAATTAGGAAACTTTTTCCAGAAGCCCCCAGCATGCTTCCACCTGTGTCCCTTTGGCTTGGATGGGGTCATTTGCTCTTATCTGAGCCAATCCTCACTCCAAGGATGAGATGGGAGCTGGTGAGCTCAGTCCTGGGTCTGAACCAGTCACTGACAAGGGCTGGGGTTGCCATGAGCCCCTGAGGCCACCAGGAGGGCCACTCACCTGGCCATCTGAGAGAGCTGTCCAGGCAGGGGGAAATGGGTGCATCTGGATGCTTCCCAAGTGTAGGTCAGGTGAGCAGGCAACCCTGGGTCATCTCCTGGGCTTTCCTCTCCAACCTGCGAGAAGTTCTCCTTGTGTCCCTCACCCACTGGTGTTCATTACCTTCTGAGGCTGGAGGGATCACAGCAGTAGACAGAAGCTGAGGCATTGATGTTTTCTTTATTTGTGTGTTAACTACACAAATATGGGTGGACACTGGGCTCTGGGGATCCAATGGTGACCTCACAAGACCTTTAGAAAAGGCAACATGGGAGGTGAGGCTTGAGTATCAAGTAGAGCCAGACATAGAAAGATTATGAAAAGGAGCATTTCAGGTAGATGAAACAGCAAGTGCAAAGGCCCTGGGGTAGGAACAGGTTTGGCAGTACATACACAGCACAGAAAGAAGGCTGTGGCTTAGGAATCAGGGCCACATAGGGCCATACAGGCCAAGGGCAGGAGTTGAGGCATTGCTCTAAGCATGATAGAAAGCCCTTAGAAAGTTTTAGCTGGAGGAAATACAAGTCATGGGTAAGAAAAGAAAAGAAAAAAAAATAATAATCTCCATAGCTGCAGGATGGAAAATTGTGCAGGAGCACCAGAGTGTGTGTGTGTCTGTGTGTGTGTGAGAGGAGAGAGAGGGGGGCAGAGCTTTCTACGTGTTTACAAGTGCTCAAGCCCTAACCCAAATGCCTACAAACCTTACATACTTCTGGAAAACCCCAGTGCATAGTTTTTACTCCTCAAAGAAACCTCAGTAGTGTGTTTCTCTGGGAGGTCAGTGGGATTTGACTTCCTGCCCTCTCATTTCTTCCTGGTGGTGGGGACTTTGTCCCAGGCCATGTCTGTGCCCCCTCTTGCCCTTGAAGAGGGGTGAGCATCGTGAGGTGGGCTGGCCTCAGCAGGTGAGCTTGGCCAGAGGCAGTCCCCTCTGAGCAGGCTCCCGCAGCCAGCATGGTGGCACGTGGATTCCTATATGGAATCCGGGCAGAGGTCAGCCTCCAGAGAACACGTGTGTACAAAAAGGCCAGTGTCCACCTAAGGATCCAGAGAGCATTAGGAGCTAAGGTGGCGCAAGAGGGGTGGGGACGGTGGTGCCTCTTACGGAGGCCGTTAGCTAGGGATGGAAATGAGTTTTAAGGCTACAGGTACTCGAGTGGCTTTTGTGTCGGAAAGGTCGCCTTCCAGCTGAGTTTGACTGCTCACACCACTGCCTTAGGCTGAGGAAACCCTAATATGTGTGCGTGTTTCCTCTCCCCTGCCCGCACCCCGTCTCCCGCCAACGTAGAAAACAGCAGCGGTGACCAGAGGCAGGCCTGCAAGAAGCACGAGCTGTACGTGAGCTTCCGCGATCTGGGCTGGCAGGTAAGGACGGGTGGCCGGATCGGCCCCGATGGTGGGGGCTCTGGTGTGGGTGTCCCCGCACACCCCCCAAGGCAGCGGGGCTGGGTCCCGTGTGGGCAGTGAGCCATGTTTCTCATCGACTTCAGCGAAGACTCCAGAACCTAGTGTCCTAACTAGGGTAGAGAAGTCAGGTTAGGGATACAGGGATGACTCATGACATGCAAGGGCAGAAATGTGGTGGAGACTCCAGTTAGAGCCAGGAGCCCCAACACTTTGGACTCCAAGCCTCATTCTCCATGGGAACTTTATCTCCACCCTGCAGCTGCCTGTTTCTCTCAGAGGTGGTGGAGCCCGTGTGCTGGAACCCAGCTGCCTGCAGGGCCGCCTTCCACCCTCTGCCCTTCCCTCTTCCGTGATTCCCCTTCCCAGGGCAGGGGCGGATTGGCCCAGCTCGGGTCAGGTGCTTGGTCCTGCACCAGCCAGCTATTTGGGGGATGAGATCATGTCATAGGACCATGACGGCTCCTTCCGGAACCACTTGGATGGAATGGGGCGAAAGGGCAGGGGATGAATCCTAGGACAGGCACGAGGGTCATACAATCTAATGCCTGTTTATGAGCATCTGTGACATTCTGGGCGCTCTTCCAGGCCCTAGAGATGCAGCAGGGAGCGTTTCCGTGTGCCTGCCCTCATGGAGCTCAAATATCCCGAACGGGGCGTTGAGATCACCAAGGCCACTGGTTTTGTTGTCCACTCCTCAGCGAGCTTGTGGTCCGGTGGGGGAGTCCGGGTTCTTCCCCGGGGATCGTGCCCAAGCGCACTATCAGGGCATTAGCGTACGGCCAGCGTGGAGCCCTCCCATGGTTCTGTCCTCCGCGGGGCGCCCGGCCGTGCGTGCGCCCTGGTGCTGGAACCGAGCCCCAGACTCCAGCTCCTCTGCAGGGAGTCCACAGACTTGAGCCCGTGAGGGGTGTACATACTGCTAGAACGGTATTCCCGTGCTAACCCAGCCCTGAAGGCGGGCCTGGCGGGGGGCATCCTTCACTGAGCCGCACACATGCACCAGGCGCTGGCTGGCTCATCTGCAGTCACTTAATTCTCAGTGTTGTGGGTTAGTCGTCTCTCTCCCGTGTCGGTGACCTGAAGCATGGAGGTTTTGTGTAAAGCAAACTGCCAACGTGTAAGCACCTCGTAGTGCTAGAGTTGATGCCACCCCGGTCACGCTTGTCTGGGCCACCTCCCAGTAAGGCCGTGCAAGCATCCGTTCTGGGCTCCGCCCAGCCCCTGGGCGGTCTTTCCCTCATTTTGCCTTCTGTGGGGGACCGTGGTAGCCTAGCCTCATTTGTCCTGCTTCTGCGGGACCCCCAGTTGCTCGGGACGGTGTGGGCCGCGGCTTGGTCCCCTGGGAGCACAGAGTCTGGCCTGCAGGAGCGGGCTGGGGCGAGAAAGGTCATGTGGGGCTCACGCTCTCCCTCCCGCAGGACTGGATCATCGCTCCCGAAGGCTATGCCGCTTACTACTGTGAGGGCGAGTGTGCCTTTCCTCTGAACTCCTACATGAACGCCACCAACCACGCCATCGTGCAAACGCTGGTGAGTGTGGCCTGTGTGCCCGGGGCGGGGTGGTGGGGGCGCTCCGGGCCCTGCCTTGCGCTCCTCCAGGCTGGGGCCCTGACTTCTCGCAGGCCTTGGGCGCTCCTCCTGTCGTGGGCCCCTTCCTCCATAAAAACGAAAAAAGATGAAAAACCATATTTTATAACAGCATTGGCATAAAGATGTGTGTAATCTCCGACCCTAAAGTTTACGGATTTCTCCTAATTCAAAAAGAAATAAGAACCGTTTCAGGGGCTCCTAAAGGTATCTTGGCTCATGGTCACTGTGCGTCACGGTGAAGTCAGCCTTGGCCCTGCTTCTCTCTGGGCGCCTGTTCTTGGTTGTCCGCGTGTCTGTTCTGCATCCATCGGTGTCCCCACCCCTGGCCCCCAAAGTCTGGGCTTTCCTGGGTTCAGGCGGGCTTGGGAGCCCATTGCCTCCCTGAGCGCATGTCTTTGCCCCCTAGCCTTGAACTTTGGGGTTCGGCCATCCAAGAGCGTCTCCTGCAGGTAGACCCCGCACTGGGAGCTGAGGATGCCACCGGGAACAGCATAGACCTGGTCCCTGCCCTTGGGACCTCAGTTTCCAGGGAGAGAAGCAGTCAGGTGAACAACGGAGGGTGCGTGAGAGGAGGAAGTGGTAGGAAGCAGGCAGACAGGACAGAGAGACGGGGCAGGGCGGGGGCTGTTTCAGGCTGCACTTCCACGGGGTCCTTGCAGGATTCACTGTGATAAGAAGATAAGCTCTTAACAGGATACCCAGCCCTGGTGACCCTTGATAGAAGTGATTTTTACTCTACTGAAAATAGCAGCAGTGATAAAAATTAGGAACTTCGTTCTTTGGCTTAGAATCTGAGGTTCAGGGATCTTGGTTATCTAGCTCCCTGCCATAAACATTATTGGGGCTTTTCCCTGGCTTGAATGCTCCTGGTGACAGAGAGCTCACTACCCAGGGCTATCGCCTCTGTGGCCATCCCACAGTTCTGTTTGTTCTGAAGCTTTTGGCTTCTTTTGTTTAGTGGCAGACTTGTTCCTGCCCTATGTGTTATGTCTTGGAGAAAAAACTCCCTTAGTCCTTTCATTTGAACCACGCTCTGCCCTTCGAGTGAAGGCTTCTCTTCTAGCCATGCTTTTCCAAGGCCCTTCCTTCCCCAAGGGTAAACTCTGACATCCTGCTCAGGATTGAAAGTCCTTGGGCTGGAAACCAGTAGTGCCCCCAACCTGTTCCTTGGCCTGGGCCTGTTCTCCTGTGCCCGCGTGCCCCCTAAGGTCCTGCCCCATGCCTCTAGGAGGTGCCGGGGGGTCTCCCAGGCTGCCAGGGGCACACCTCTGCCCTCCGACCCCTGCTTCATGGCCCATACAGCGGAAGCCTGGCTGTCCCCTCATCACCCACTCAGTCTGTGTGTCACTAGGGAGCTCTGGGATCAGAAGGAGCTGTCTGATTATCCTAACAAGAGGTTCTGTGGTCATGTTTAAAAAGAGGGAAGGGAAGGAAAAATAAAATAAGATGAAAATTGAGAGGAAGGCAGACCATTAAGAGATGCTGAGCTCTAGGAAACAAACAGGGTTGTTGGAGGGGAGGTGGGCAGGGGATGGGGTAACCTGGGTATGGGCATGAAGGAGGACACTTGGCAGAATGGGCACTGGGTATTATTATATGCAACTGATGAATCTCTAAATTCTACCTCTGAAGCAAATAAAAAAAAACGGTGGGGGGGGGAGTCCTTGCTTTCTGGGAGTCCTAGTGAAAAACAGAGGAAATGAGCTGATGTCTGGGATTTGCTTTCAAATTATTCAAGGGTGGAGGAGGTGGGGGGAAGGTTTAGATTTGTAAGGTTTGAAATCGTCCATAATAAGCTACTGAGTGTGCTGTCTTATGTCAGAGGTCACAGGCTGGAGGCTTCCAGAATGCTTTTACTTGGCACACGCGGTGTGTTGGAAACCTGGAAGTTTCACATCCAAACAAAGCAGAGCTAAGTCTCTGGCCTGTCCTGGACACTCGGCACACCCAACTGCATTGACTTTGGCTGGCTGCAGTTAGCTGGCAGCATCCGCCCTCGGGTTTGCCCCAACCCTCACTATTCCCTCTTGTCTTACTCTTCGCCTCCTTTGCTCGTCAGTGGTGCCTGCCTGGCCCCTTTGGGCCTTTGAGTTTGTTTGCCCCTGGCCCTCGTCCCCTGTAAGGTACACAGAATCCCACGAGCAAGAAGGAGCAGCAAACTTGCGCGGCTAGCTGGCTTCTTCCTTCATTCCTCCTTTCTAGACCTTCTTCTTTCTCGTGGACTTCCACCCAGGTGTTTGCCCAGTTTTGTCCTAGTTTCACTGCTCAAGAGGCAGAATCGTCTGGTATAATTTAGACCTGCACCATCCAATACAGTAACCACTTTTACATGTGGCTCTTGAGCACTTGAAATACGGCCAGTCTGAATCAAGATGCTTTGTCAGTCTAAAATATGCTAGGTTTTGAAGACTTAGTGCCAAAAAAAAAAAAAAAAGATTCTTTATGGTAAGTGTGTATTGAAATGATAATATATTTGAAATACTGGGTTAAATGAAATATATTATTTAATTTTACCTATTTCTTTTCCTCTTTTCAAACGTGGCCGCTAGAACATTTTCAATTACAAGTGTGACTTGCATTGTATTTTTCTTGGACAGGACAGGTCTAGCCAAGAGGTCAGCCACTTTTTTCTGAAAAAGACCAGATGGTAAATGTTTTTAGCTTTGTGAGTCATAAGGCCTCTGTTGCAGCTCCTAAACTCGGCCATCGTAGTGCAGAAGAAGACCTTGGTACTAGGGAACCAATGGGCATGGCTGGGTGCTAATAAAACTTTATTCACAAAACCAGGCAGCAGCACAGAATTTGGCCTGCTGGCCCACCCTGTCTGCCCCAGGTGTTCTCCACTTGGGGCAGATCTGCCTCCCAGGAGACATTTGACAATGTCTGGAGACATTTTTGGTGGTCGTGGTTGGGGGTTGAGTGCCTCTGGCTTCTTGTGGGGGACGCTGGTAAACACTCTTCAATGCACAGGACCGAGGGGCAGTGGAGAACGACCTGGCCACTGACTTCCCAGCTGTGTGCTGCGGACACCTCTATGCTCTGGGTCCCTGGTCTGCGCAACAGAGGTTATGCGTCACGGGCCAGAACTGGAAGTGTCACGTGTAGTCACTCCTAGGGGGGAGTGTCGCGTGCGGTCACTTTGCCCAAGCAGTTGGCGGTCCTCATAGAAATGAGGAGGCCAGGGAGCAGGGACCCAGCGCTTCTCACCACTGCCGCCATTTGCTGTGTGTTCCAGGTCCATTTCATCAACCCTGAAACGGTGCCCAAGCCCTGCTGTGCCCCCACTCAGCTCAACGCCATCTCTGTCCTCTACTTCGACGACAGCTCCAACGTCATCCTGAAGAAATACAGAAACATGGTCGTCCGAGCCTGTGGCTGCCACTAGCGCCTCCTGGAGGTCAGACCCTCCGGCGCCACACTGTTCGGGGTTCTTGGTCTCCCACCGCCCAGTGCCTCCCACCGCCCAGCACAGCAACTGCCTTTCATGAGACCTGCCCTGCCCCCGTCCCCAACCTTAAGGGCGTAGGAGGATTAAGGAATTCGAGAAGCAAATGCCTTTTGATCAGGTTTTCATCCGCCTCCTATGGACAAGATGCTACACGCTGCGGCAGGCAAAACCTAAAGGAAAAAAAATATATAAAGAAAAATTGCCCAGCCACGATCATTGGCTGTGACGTCTCAGCCGTGCACTGACTCGTCCCCAGGGGTAATTAGGAGCGCCCTTCAGCCAGGCCACCCAGCAGCGGGAGGAAGGGGGCACAGCCAGGGGTGGGCACGTTTGTGTCTGTGCACAAGGAAAATTGACACGGAAGTTCCTGTAATAAATGTCACAATAAAACGAATGAATGAAAATGGTTAGGATGTTACAGATATATTTTCCTAAACAATTTATCCCCATTTCTTGGTTTACTCTGATTTCATAAACAGAAGCTGTGGCCAGTGGAGGCAGGGGAGGCCCCCTCTCTGTTCCATTCTGGTTTCATTCTGAGGCTTGCAGAGGCCCGCTGTTTACATAGACTTGCCCAAATCCAAGATTTGACCGGGAAAGGAGAGGGCAAATTTCTGCTTGGAGGAGGAGGTGTGTTGACCTTGAAGGAAAAATATGTTCCATCCTTCAGCTGGGTGTGTGGTGGCAGAAATTAAATTAGGCATGTGAAGCACCGATGGACATTCGGAATTGGTTTTCCAGCTCTCCTAGTGGTAGAAAATCAATGTGGAATGACAGGGCAGAAGGGACAGCAATCAGGAGAGAACCCACAACTTGACCCTGAACTCTAGCTAACGTGGCCCTATTTAAAGAAGTGCCAGCGAAACCTCGCTCTAGATAGGGGTAGGATGGGCAGGCTTACTGTCCCTCCCCTAGCTGGGCTCCCCTGTTGGTCATGATTGGCAGCAGCACCCTGGAGTCTGGGTTCCAACCAGGGCCTCTGTAGCCACCTGTTCTCATTGGCTGACCCCTACTGAGGGCTCTGCAAACAATAAGCTCCTTGAGATAAGGAGCGGATGGCATGGTGGAGAACTGCTAGGTGCAGGGTATGCTGGACATGAATCTCAAATGGAAGGATCTAGAAACTGCTTTGAGAGTGATGTCCTAATTGAGCATTCCAATTCAAAGGTGCCATCTCTGATGTGGCTCTTGGCGTGAGCCTCCCTTGCCTTGGCCAGTGGGTCCCCTAAATGCTGTGCACCCAGCCTCTGGCTGTGACACAGGCCTTGTGGAGCTCTGGGCTGTCTGTGAACAAATAACAGGGTTATCCAGACGAGTCCTATGCCCCTGGAACCTGGTCCAGCAGGAAATCGTTTCTCCACCTTGATTAAGTTGGTTCCTAGAAACACTGGGGCCCCGTTTTTATTTTCTTTTATTTTTCTTCTTCAATAGCTTAGGCCACAGACTCCACTCTGCCTGGTCAATGGGGAAGAGTCACTGTTTTTGCTGTACTTTGTTTTATCTATTGGCAGACCTGGGGATTTCTGTATGGTTCCCTCTTGGTGCAAGTTTTCTCACCACTCAAGCCCCACCTGGTTTCTGGCTAGCATCCTTTGTACATTGAAACATGTAAATAGTTGTTACAAAACAAAGAAATTATTTATGTCCATTGGAAGCTCATTTTACACCCTCCTTCGATCCCTTGTTCAGGATGATGAGCTCGCTTCCCCCAGCCTGTTTGTTTTCTTATTTAAGACTATTTATTAATGATCAGACCAATGTACCTTCAGCTGTTGCATAGAGCAGTCTTCCGTGAATTTTCTGTATAAATAGACAAAATAAAAAGGGTTTTGACTTTTCAATAAAAGGAGACATTTGGTTCTGATTCTTGGGGCTGTGTATGTCTGTGTGTGTTGTTTTTTCTCTCAACTCCTGGACATTGGAGTTCTCTTGGTTTGCTAAGGACTCTCTGCCTTGGCCCCCACCATTAATATGCTGTTTATCATCCAGGCTCTGGGGAGAAAGGGGCGCTCGTCAATGTTTGGTGCAGCTGTGTGGGGCTCCAGGCAGGAGAGATGGAACCCAACAACAAATGGGAATTTGGTAGGCTCCACTACAAAGATCCTTGATTGAATTACAGTGCAGCTGTCAACAGCTGTTTCAAAGAGGCAGGGGGTAAATTAGCTGTGTTTACTGCTAACATAGTTTAAAGATTTAGTCATCCCAATAAAATAGAGGCACAAGAAAGAAAGAAAGAAAAAAAAAGGCACGGTGGGGGAAGTGTACACCCAAAACTAAGGCAGCACAGAGCCCAGAGCCAACATTGTCCAGTGCAAATTATCTCAGTGGTTTGGGGGCTGCTGTTGGCTCCCGGCTCAAGCTGTGGAGGGACACCTGGGGGCCTGGTGGAGGCAGCCCGGGGCCCGCCGCCTAACTGCGCACAGAGCAGCACTCAGCCATGCAGTGTGGAACAACAGCTCAGGTTCCTTCTTGCTTTGAAGTGCACACTGAGGTCACCTGATGGATGTTAGAACCGCAGCTGTTACTTGGCCAGACTGTTCGCTCTTCCCCTGTTGCCTCCAATGAAGCAGCCGCTCCTAACAAGTTCCAGCCCCTGTGATTTCCAAACCCTCCTGTCACTGTCCCGATGCGCAAGTTAGCTTTTGTTCTATTTCCAGGCCAAAGACCAGAGCCACAAACCAGAGGGCCAGATGCAGCCTGCAGACGTGTCTTCTCCCCCACCCCCCCGCGTGGTGTTTATACATCTTCAAAAAATGAATTCATGGCCAACATGCTTTTGAGAACCAGAAGGTTGGGGGTGAAAAAAAAATCCCCAGTTCTGGCTTCCCTTGAGAAATGGGCAGAGCTGGCTACCCTGGGCCACCTTCCTGCATGGAAACTCTTGGCTGGAGCCAAAGAGTGGTTGTTGCCATAGTCCTCACTACTCCCAATTGCCTCTCTCACGAAGGGGTGAACATCAGTTGCTGTATTAATAGTTGCAGATGGCTGGGTATTTGTACGCATGTGTCTATTAAGAGCAGGAAGGTAAAAGCTGGGCAGAGAGGGCCACACCTTCAGGAAGAAGCAGAGAGGGCAGACATTCTTCATCCCTGGCACACACACACCCCCCCCCCCCGGTCTGGCACCTATCAGGGGCCCTGTAGGCAGGTGTGTTGTGGCTGAAGCACCACACGTGGCCTCATCTTTTGCCTTCACATTTCCCTTCCTGCTTTCCACCTATCTTGCTCGTTTTCACCGTGGAGCCGTTTTTCATTGCCTGCTCTCTGAGCTCCTGCATCGGGTCCCATGGCTCCCACTGCTTGGCCTGACGTCCCTGAGGGCCACACTGAGCGGATGCAGAGAGGTCCCCCAATCCCAGGTGTCAGTCCCTGAACCAGTGCCGACTTCCCGGACCACCAGTGCAGGCCTTGGGTCTCCCTTCTGCTTCCACGCTGCCCGAGGCCCTCCCTTGCGAGCACACTGCTGAACTCGAAGCTCCCTCCCGGGCTGGGGCCGGCGACCTTCCCTATGAGTCCTCCCCTGCCTGCCAATGACAGAGGCTGTGTGGGCCTCCCTGGGAGGCTGGGGGGTTGGTTAGTGGTGGTCACGGAGGCCATCTGCTCCGAGAGTTCTCACACGTACATTCTGAGTCCTTCCCTCTGTTCAGATCTTTTGGAGAAGGTGAGTGTATTCATTTCCTGGGGCTGCCGTCACTGGGGGCCTAAAACAGCAGAAATGTATTCTCACAGTTCCAAGGCCAGAAGTCACCAGTCAGGGTGTCTGCAGACCTGTGCCCCGTGCAGAGGCTTCAGGGAGAGCCCTGCCACTTGTTTCCCGGTCTCGGGGGCTGCTGGCTTCCTCGGCCTGTGGCTGTTCTCACTCCAGTCTCGGCTCTGTCTTCACGTGGCCTCTGCCTTTTCCTATGTGTCTTTCCTGTGCCTGTCTCTTAGAAGGACACTTGTCATCAGCTTTAGGATTCCCTGGATAATCCAGGATGATCTCATTTCAACATCCTTTAATTACACCTGCAAAGACCTTTTTTCCAAATAAGGTCACAGGTGGGATTAGGACGTGGACAGATCTTTTTTAAGGCCACCATTCAATCTATTACAGTGCAGCTCCTGTCCTTCTCACAAGACCTTGTTCCCCTCTCCCGCCACAAAGTTTTGGGGCCTGACAGAACTTTCTAGCCAGCCTCAGTGGGTCCTCACAACATGCCTCGGGCCGTGCATGCTGGTGGAGTGACAGTTGCAGCTTCCTGTGCTCTCCCGTGGCTGGAGAAGGGGCTTGGGAGCCCAACCCCTGCTCCCCCCCATTCCCACCCTTTGCCCACACCCTGTTGGAGGCACTGACCCCCAGTGGGGCCGATGCGGCACAGGGGTCCAGGCCGGGTCACCCCTGGAGGAGCCAGCAGACCATACACAGGGATGACCACCGTCGAGGGCGGCCAAACCTCGGTGCCCTTTGTAGGAGCGGGGACGGCTTGGAAGAAGCCCAACCTTCCTCTTTGGCCAGAAGCCTTCCTCCACTCACCTGCTCATGTGCTAATTCCAGGTGTCCACTGTACCCTAGCGCTGCTGCGGGCCCTGAAGGTGGGGGACAGGACAAGGTGTCCGCCCCGCAGAGCTTGCACCTGGGGAGCACAGGAAACGGTACTTGGCACCACAGCATGGCTGTGCGGACCCCTCCCTTCATGCAAAATAATGCAAATTCGCTTTTATGACTGTGTTGGAACAAAGACAAATACAAGTTAGGCGGAATCACGTTCATTTCTTACCTTCTGATTTTAAAAGACGTTAAGCCATTTTGTGGGCCCCTGAAGGTACCACGAACCCTGGGCACTGTCTCTGCGGTGCCTGATGGACAAAATGGCACTCACGGTGAGCGATTTAGTGGCAGGTAATAATGTGGATCTGGAAGAAAACAGTGCACGGGGGAAGGAAGTGAGGGGTTGGCAGCCAAACTCCTCAGATGGAGCGGTCAAGGAAGAGCTCCAAGGGGGGCCCTTGCCGCTGAGACTCCAAAGGAAGGACAGAGCAGGCCTGTGAAAGGCAATGGAGCTACTGTAGGGAGGAGCATTTCTGCCTGGGGGATTAGCATGTACAAAGGCTCCGAGGCCCCAGTTGAACCTCTCCCGCCTCCTCGTCTGCTGAGGCTGGAGGTGGGGTGAGGGCAGATGCCCTCACCCGGTGTTCGGGGTGAAAAGTGACACCTGCTCAAAGTCATTGCTAGAGGCCGCTGAGAGGACACTCACTTCCCTGCTCTGGAGGAAGACCTCCCCTGCTTTCTTACAAATATCTGTTTGGAATGGAGGAGAAGTCTCATGCCATCGAGTCAGCAGCATTGTGTGTTGGGCAGAGGGGCCTGCGATCAGTGACTTACTTAGCCGTGGGACCTTCACTGTGGGCAACTCTCTACCATCTCTGTGACCTCGGTTTCCTCATCTGTGAGATGGTATGGTGCTCACCTAGATTATTTAGGATTAGCATCAGCAGTATATAACAAAGAAACCCCCATAACAGTGACTTAAACAAGATAAATGTTTCTCACTTAAGAGAAGCCTGAAAATCAGCTGTGCAAGGTCAGGATGGCAGCTCCACTGTACCATTTGGTATCTAGTCTCTTTCTACCTTTCTGCTCTGTCATCCTAATTCATGTCTTCCATCCTCACAATTCACCTCATGGTCCAATATGGCTGCTGGAGCACCAGCCATCATATCCGTATTCCGGGCTGAATGCTCCCTTCAGCAGCCATCCTAAGGAGTAGACACAAAGTACCCATTCACCTCCAATTAACAAAAATACAGTCACATGACTACACCTAGCTGTAGGGGAGACTGGAAACTATAGTCTTTTATTCTAGGTGGCAATGTACATAGTCAAAAATCAGCAGTCAGGGTCCTATTTCTGTCGGAATTTTAGGGAGGCTGGAGCATCCTAAATAGCAATTAGCTATTTTTATTAGTTTTCTATTGCTACCTACCAATTACCAAAACTTGTTGCCTTAAATCATCACCCATTTATTATCTTACCCCTTCTGTGGATCAGAAGTATGGGCAAGATGTAGCTAGGTTCTCTGCTCAGGAGCTCACAAGGCTACAGTCAATGTGACGGAGGCTGCATTCTTACCTGGAGCCTGAGTCTTCTTCCTAGTTCATTTGGGTTATTGGCCAAATTCAATTCCTTGCAGTTGTAGGACCAAGGACCCCATTCTCTTGCTGGCTGTCAGCCATGGGTCACTCTCAGCTCCTTTATAAGTGGACCTCTCACAACGTGGTCAATTCATTCTTCAAAGCCAGTGGGAGGATCTCTCTTCTTTTAAAGATTCACCTGATTAGGTCAGACCCACCCAGGATAATCACCCTTTGATTAACTCAGAATCAGTCGGTTAGGGGTCCTGATTGTACCCGCAAAATCCCTTCATCTTTGGGAGCGATCATTATATGTTGGGCAGAAATCTGGGGGGCTACGTCAGCGTTTTTCCTTGCGTCTCACCTAAGCTCCACTACATGCCTCGGGTTACAGAGGATGTTAAAGGTACCATGGACACAGATGCTCCCTGGCAAGTAGCACACGAGAGAGCGATGACTAGAGCTGAAGGTAGGGTCCTCCCACTGAGAAACCCCCCACCCCACCAAATGAGTGGCACAATTTGAGTTGTGCCCAGAATCATTACCTGCAGTCCCCAAATTCTTTGTAAAGTCACTCATCACCTCAGCTACTCTCATATGTGCCTGAGGAGGACGATGGACTGACCTGTCTGGATCTTTGCAAAACACAGTACGAGCTCTGGAGCGCCCCCTCTGGGCCAGGGCCCCTGCCCAGGGCACATGAAGCGCTTTACGCTTGAGCTCACTGAATGCTCGGGGCAAGCCTGAGAGCCATACATTAACTGCCCTTCCCACTTTCGGGAGGTGGAGACCATGACACGTTTGCTGGATGTTGGTGAACTGGGCCCTGCACACCTCCAGGGGGCGCTGTTTATCAGAGGGGGTGTCAATGAAAGCAGTGCTTCCTGGGCCTGCCCCAGCCCTGAGTCCAGGGGCCTCTGCCAGCGGGACGGACCCTCTCGCAGGGGACCCAGTCCTTATTGCGACTCGGCCCCACCCTCAGACTGAAGTCTGTCCATCCCTTCCAAGGATACTTGCAGTGACCTCTTCCAGACACGTTTCCCTTCGCCTGCGGATCAGTTCACCCTGGCTCAGATGGCTTCACAACTCTGGCCCTGGCCTCTCTTGGTCTTAGATTTGAGAAAATAAAAATAGAAGAGGAAAAACACAGAGCTCTCCAAAGCCTTTGGAGTTGAGACAGCTGTTTGGACGGAGGCGAAGTGCACCTGGCCTGGGGCGGGGGGCGGTGTCTGCTCCGGCGGGTGGCCGTCTCTCAGTCTCAGACTCCGGCTAGCAGGCCCAGGAGGCGGCCCGGGGGGCAGGGGTTCCAGACTCCGCCCCCCCCAGCTCCATGGAGCGCATGTCCCAGAGCTGGCCCTCCTTGAAGGGCTATATGCCCTGAGGTGTGGCCACTAATCTTGTCACAACACTGGTGACCAGTGACGGTCATTGCAAGATGGTACCAACCCCTCCCGCCGCCGTGCCGTGCGCCCGAGGCAGCCACACGGGGTTCTGGGCTCCAAATGGCCCTTTGTTGGGTTGGATGTGCTGTAGTCACCGTCCACACAACTCTTCCTGCCTTTTAAGCAAGCCCCCTGCCCCATCCCCAGCCGGGCCATCCCGTGCCTGGTGAGTAGAAAAGACTCTGATGTCAGGCCCGGGGTCCAGTTCAGTCCCCCCGCCCCCAACCTCTGCCATTCAACGAGTGCATTTTGAGCCCCGGCGCGCTGTGGCCAGTGTTCTGGGCACCGAGGATACACCATGACGGGGTGATACACCATGCTCTTAGCACAGGATACACCATGCTCTTAGCACATCCACGGGCAGAGAGAGAGGAGAGCAAATAAGCAACCAAGGAAAGGAGCTGACAACGGTGAGTGTTGGGTAGGGATCAGTGGGGGGCCCAGAGGGGAACAGAAGGCACTCAAATCAGGACCCTTGAGGAGGGCATCAGAAAGGGGGTGTAACAAGGGTGTGCGGGCAGAATGTACAGAAACCCCGCGTGTAATGCCCCATGCCTACAGGGCGGCACGCTGACCCCGAGGGAGAGACACGAGGCCGGCAGACGTGTGTGGGCAGGGGGTGATTCTCAGCCTCCGCACCACTGCCATTTGGGGCGGGTCATTCTCTGTTGCGGGGCGTCCTGTACACTGTAGGATGCTTAGCGGCATCCCTGGCCCCCGTCCTCTAGATGCCAGTAGCATCCCCCAAGTCGTGACAGCCACTTATGTCCCCAGACATTGCCAAATGTCCCCTGGGAACACAATGCTCCCGGTTGAGAGGCACCAATGGAGAGAAACTGAAGTCAATCCCAACACGGCAGGAGCCTGGCAGCTCGGGGGAGAGTTTAAGGGGCGGGAGCCCCCTCCTGCCTTCCGGAGAACCCCCGTGATGTCCAGCCTGCTGGGTTGGTGACAGAGCCTGCTCTCTGGCATTGTCTGCCCCGTCGGGAGGGCCGTGAGCACCTGCGGGAGGCAGCTGGGGGGGGCAGTAGACAGCTGGGCACTTATTCCAGGAGACAGTGGAAGGAAAACTCCTACGGCAGGTGGGGCCGCTGGACAAAGGACTCTCCCTGTTAAAGGAAGAAGGTGAGCCTCTTGCGAGCGGGCACACCTCGAAGCACCACATAGGGACCACATAGCTCCCCGAAGCCCCGGCTTCCTCTTCTGTAAAATGGGCACAGTAGTAATAACCTCTTGGGGATGTTGGGGGCATTAAAGGAGCGGTTGTAAGCCGAGCACGTACCTCAGGGCCTGGCTCACTGACGCCGCCAGAGCGATCCTGTTAAACAAGAGACCTCTGCTCAGGACCCTCCCCAAGCCCCGTGCCGCTTCGAGTGAAATAACCCAAAAGGCCCAGAGCATCTGCCCGTCCCGCGGTTTCCTGGGACTGCTGCAACAAGTGACCAGCAACTCAGTGCGTTAGAGCAGCACAAACTTACCCCTTCCGGCTCTGGGCGTCAGGAGGCTTCTCAGGCCTCAGGAGAGGGCTGGTTCCTTCCAGAGCCTGGAGGGCGCCCGCCTTTTCCAGCCTTTTCCAGCCCCTAGAGTGCCCCTGCCATCACCCCTCGGCTGCAGCCCCTTCCCCCAGCCTCAGGGCAGCAGAAAGGCATCTTCAAACCCCCTCACGTCTTTCTCCGGTCTGCTTCCTTCCCTCACAGGGACCCCTGGGATCACGTTGGGCTCACCTACATAATCCAGTCTGATTTCCCCATCTCCACATCCTTAACCACACCTGCAAAATCCCCAGTGCGAGGTGGGAAATGGTTAAAAAATAAATAAATATTTGGCCTCTGTCTCCAGTTCCTGGCACAGAGCTTCTAAAACCCTTGGGATGTCCTGAGGGATGGGAAGAAGGGGTTTTCGAGATGTCTGATTCCCATAACCAGCTCCCTCCAGCCGCACCTGAGTTTATGCCAATGAGGTGACTCTTGCCTGAACCAGAGGGACGGACCCTGGGATTGGAGGGTTGGAACTTCCAGCCCAATGCCCTGGCCTCCAGGAGGCAAGAGGGGCTGGAGATTGAGTTAATGACCATTGGCCAATGGTTGACCCAATGCTGCCTACTTAATGGAACATCCATAAAATCCCCTGAAAAATGGTGTTTGGGGAGCTTCCCAACTGGTGATCATAGGGGGGTGCTGGGAGGGTGGTGTGCTGGAGAGGGCCTGGAAGCTCTGTGATCCCCCTCTCCCCACCATACTTGGCCCTGGGTATCTCGTCCATTTGGCTGTTCCTGACTCGTATCCTTCAGAACAAACCGGTAGTCGTAAGTAACTCGTGAGTTCTGCGAGCTGTTTTAGCTAACAATCAAAACTGAGGGAGCGCCTGGGTGGCTCAGTCGGTTAAGCCTCTGCCTTCTGCTCATGTCATGGTCCCAGGGTCCTGGGATTGAGCCTCATATCGGGCTCCCTGCTGAGCCGGGAGCCTGCTTCTCCCTCCCCCTCCGCTCATGCTCTCTCTCCCTATCTCTGTCTCTCTCTCTCTCAAATAAATAAATAAAATCTTAAAAAAAAAAAAACTGAGGAGGGGCTGTGGGAACCCCCAATTTATAGCCAGTGGTCAGAAGTACAGGTGACTCCCTGGGACTGTCCGACGTGGGGGCAGTCTGCGGGTGAGCCCTTAGCCCGCGGGTCTGCCCAGGCTCCGGGTAACGAGTACCAGAATTGAAGTGCATCAGAGGACACCGAAGATTTGAAGACTTGTTTGGTCTGGGGGACTCCCTCACTTCACCACCACATTTGGTGTCAGAAGTGTTGTAGGTGAAAACAGTTGACACGAAGTAGCATGTGTCACCTCTGCGAGGTACCGTATTCACAGATTCCAGGGATTAGGATGTGGACAGAGTTGAGGGGACATTATTCAGGCTCCCGCACCTCACCCCATCTCCTCTCCCTGTACATACTCTACTACAGCTGCACACCCTCCTTGCCCTTCTCAACACCCTAGGCGTGCCCTGCCTCAGGGCCTTTGCACTGGTTCCAGCCCCGTGCCAGGAATGCCCTTCCTCCAGACAGCGGCAGGCTGTTCCCTACTCTGCATCAGTTCTTTGCCCCAGGTCACCTGGTGTAGGAGCAGCCCTACTCACGGCAAGGACTTTAGTCTGTTTTGGTCGCTGTGTTGTCCCCAGGGCCCGGCCCAGAGCTTGGCACATAGCAGAGCTCCCTTGACTTGTTTGAGGAATACATGTCATTACTGTCATTCACAGGCTTGGAATCAAACGGGGTCTGCCCCTCGTAGCTGCACGAACTTGGGGAGGCCTTAACCCTGGCCCTCTGCGTCCCTCCCTTTCAGATCAAGGCTAGGGCCAGGGGTCTCTCAGTCAGCCTCACCTGATGGGCACCTTTGGCCCCATTTTGGGATCATCAGTAAGAAGTTTCTCAGGTGTGCCCAGGCGCACCAACGGAGCAGTGGACCTTCTCGCAGATTTCCATCCCAGCCCCGCGGCTGTCTTCTCTGCTTTTCCTGCTCTGTGACAGAGAGTGGCTGGGGAATTGGGAACGATGCATCTGACCTTGCTCTCTTCCCAAGAACAGTTTGTGCGTGTGTCGGGTGGGGGTGGGGGGAACGGTGGTGACCAAGGTGGAAGTGGGCGGGGGACTGGGGGAAGGACACGTGGACCACAATTTGCTCAGAGGCCTGCACCTTTGTACTTGACCCTCAGTGGTGTATATCCAACTTAATTAAGTTATAGAAATGCTGAATAAAAATGGTTTTGATTGTTAAAGCCAACAGAAAAATTACATATTTGAGCTCTGACCCTCTAACCGAATCCAGATCCCGGATCTCTCTGTTTTAGGAGGTTTTAGCAGAAGTCCTCTGACACATTCCATCTAGTCCGGAGCTGAAGAGCAGAGGTTTTGCCCACCCACCCCCAACCAACCCCCACCCTGTGCCCCGCCTGGGCCTGGGGGCGGGTGGGTTGCCCAAAGGTGCTAGGAAGGGGATGGAAATAATCACTCTGAGCACATTTCTCCCCCAGCTGCCTTCGGGGAGGATGGTTTCTCCAAACAAGCACCGGTCTTTGTTCTACTCTTGTGTAGCGTGTTGATGAAGGACAGGATGACAGATGCCTGTGCCCCATCCCATCCTGTCCTTCCGAGTGGTCCCTAAAATAATACCATTAGTGGGGCCAAGCGGAGGCTCCTTATCTTCGGAGTGGGCCTGCTGATAACGCTGAGCGGGTCTTCTCAGAAGTCCCAGACTGAGATGGGGTGGTTGTGGGCTTAATGCACCTCAAGGGTCTTCGCTTCCCAGCCAGCCTGGTGACATTCCAGGGATATAAATAGCCCAGGGGGCTGGAGGCCTGCTGGTGCGGGCGTGACATTGGTGCAGAGTCTGGCCCACGGGGTCCGTGACACCCTCGGGGTCACGCGTGCAGAGAGACCTGCCACTGTTCCTCACCACGTGTCCTGAGCCAGAGTGGGGCCGCTGGGCGCCGGGGATGCTCGGTGGACTCACCCTGGACGGCATTTCTTCCCGCCTTTGCCCAGCTGTGACCTTCAGCATCAGCCTGAAACCTTAGTCTGGCTGCCTACGGCGCGGCGTCAGAATGCTCCTGCGCTGAACACGGATGACTCCTCGTCTTAGACTTGGAAATAAACAGCAGCTCACCGGAAGAGGTAAAACATCGCATAGATATCCAACCTTCTCCTCTCACTGGACATAAAACGCTACGCACATTTCCGTTCCTCTGATCTGTTGATAAATGTCTGACTCGTCCATTCAACACACCCGACACCCGCAGGGACTTCTCTCTGCCTCCGCGCCCGGCACCGGCCCAGAAAACGAGCACGCAGCGGGGAAGACACGCCAGCAGGCTGGGCAGTGACCCACAGAAGACACCATCCTCTGATGCCCCACACCAGCGAGGGGCAGCCCACCAACCACGGAAAGTGGCTCACAGGAGAAACAGCGGCTGGGGACAAAGGGACAATCGGGGGGGGGGGTATGGCGGTTACTGTGGCCGAGTTAGGACAGGTTTTCAGAGACGACTCCTCTGAGAAGGTGACATTTCAGCTGAGACAGGACGCCAAGGGGAGTTCCCATCAGCCCAGGCCTCCGCCACCCCCTGGACAAGGGAAACACAGTCAAGGTCATATCATTGCATTTATTCTGGGTTTTCTACTGAAAGATGACATCCATGCAGAAGAGGGCACAAACTTGCAAGCATGGATATTCACCAAGTGAACCCCGAGCAATGGTCTCTGCACTGGGAATAAATCAAGAAATAGCATCATGGCCCCAAGAGGCCTCTTCCAAGAGAGCCCCGCCTCCCAGGGTAACCACTGCCCCGATTCTCACTCCACCCCCAAAATTGGTTCTGCCTGTCAGAGAAAGTTACGCAAACAAAATAGAATGATACCTGTTCTCGTGTGTCCGGCCTCTTTTCCTGAACATTATGTTGGTAATGTTGTGTTTAGTTGTCATCTGTTCATTTTCACTGCTCTGTCCTGTTCCATTATGTGAATGTAGCAAATTCCTTTACCCATTCTTCTGCTGGTGGGCACGTGGCAGCTTACAGCTTCTGCTGAAGGAGGAGCTGCTGCTACGAGAGGGGGAGATCTCCTCTTTGCTGCCCCGTGCGCCGTGGCCAGGTGCTGGTTGGGGCATTTACACTCACTGTCCCAGTCCACCCCGCAAGAGAGATGCTGTGACTGTCCCCCAAGAATGTGTGGAGGGCCACATCTACCAAGGAGGCCCCCCTCATCCCTACTCACACAGAGGCGCTTGGCAGGGTTAGAAATGGCCCCAGGGAAAAGGAATCGGACCCAGAGAGAGCAAGTCACTTGCTGTAGTCACACAGCCAGGAACGGGGTTTGAACCCAGGTCTGTCGCACTTTAAATCCTGCTCTGACCTCCCACCTTTTTCCGGCTTTGAACATCACCAATGCGGGAGCCCCCCATCCGAGAACATGAACCAGAATCCAGGGAAACGGCTTCTTGCCCAAACCTGTATGTGGATGAATTAAAACAAAAACAAGTGACCTCACTGGTCATCTACCAAGCACAGCATGAAGAGGGGTTTTGGCAGGGCTCCTGCTCACTGACCACTCTAGATGAGCAAACCTGATAATTCAGGCGAAAGAATTCACTTTGTTGCGGCAGCCCCCACCCACGGGAAGCCTGGCAGGTCCACTGGGAACGCCGCTCTTGCCAGGACAGCTGTGGAAAGGAGAGTGATGTGTTTATTTATTTAGGATTTATAGATGGACTGCTTCCCAAAAAAAAGGTTTTGTGGGAGGCTTAACAAAAAGCTTAAACATATGAAAAATAGGAAGATTAAAAATAAAATTGGAGTAGCGGTTGGTGAAGATAATGGCCCTGGCACCTGGGATGGGACGACCACACAAATATTCGAGGGGCCACCCCGTGGGAGGTGAGCATGACGCTGACCCCATGGAAGGCAGACCAGAGAAACAGAAACACTGGGCCCTCGCTAGAGTGACCAGCCGTCCTGGTTTTGCCCAGGACTGACCGGTTTCCTCAGAGGGTGGGAATTTTGGTACTGTAACTGAGAAAGTCCCAGGCGAACTGACTTGAGTCCGCCACCCCAGCCCTTGGTACCACCACGTGAGCTGCCAAATCCAGCTGTACTTGAAAGCAGGCCACCCCCACCCCTGCTTTGCAGATGTGTACGCCAATGAATTCCTCGTATTACTTGTTCTTCCCATAGAAAACTGGGCCTTTGTCACTTTTTACATTTAATCTCTATTTATGCAGAGGTAAATAAAAAATTAAACTGAATACAAATTTATAATAAAGAGCATCTGTAGTCTAGCCTCTGCTCCGGCACTGACTCCTACTCTCAGAAAGGGATACAGAAGGGTATCCACCATTCTGAACTTTATTGCACTGGGCACCTGATGAGCACTTGCAATGTGGACATTAGTGCCTTCTAGAAGAAAGCACTTTTTTTTTTACTCTTTTGACTCTTTATTCTCATATACCTTTGTATTTCTACAAAATAGGTTCATACTGTTCTTTCTTGATTTCTTATTTTAAACATTATTCACTGACCTCTCATACAGAACATGAGGACTGAACACCTTACACTATCTCCATATATAGACTTCTCTACCACATCCTGTTGATCTATTGATCCCAATTTTTGGTGAAATAAACATTTAGCGTTTACATAACTATGGCCATGGAAACACTGTTTACCTCGATGCCATGTAGTATATTAGGCATTGTTTCCTTTCCTGCACAACCGTTTGTTTTTCCTGAAGTTTATGATTGCCTCTAGAAAATAATCTGCTCAGTTTTCTTTGTGCTTTTAACTATGTCTTTCTCAAACTCTTCGAAAGAATTCTAAATTTTTTTCAACACAAACACATCAGATAATCTATTGGGTGACTTTCTTTTTGTTTTGGTTTTTCAGTTATTCCTGGCTCTCTCTCAGTGGCTTCCAGGCCTGCTACAAGGCTGGAACTTCCCCTCACACCACCTGGGGATGAGCTTTCATCTCCCCTCTGTGCTGAGCCCACAGTTCCTGGATCCCATGCCCTCGTCTTTCACAGTTTATGCTGTTGTATGTTTGGAACAAGTCCTCCAGAAGCTGCTGGGATGAGATACATGGGAGGCAATTTTTTGAAACTTCTAGTATCTGAAAACATTGTTCTATCTCACACTTTGATAATTTAGCTCAATATAAAACGTCTCATTTAAGAATAATTTTCCTCCAGACTTTTGAAGGCCTAGTAGGGCTTGGCTCATGCTCTTCAGAGTTGCAACATTTCCAGGATTGCTGTTAAGAAGTTTGGGGCTATTCTGATTTCTGTTTATTTGTATATGAACTTTCCCCTCTTTGTCTGGGAAAACTTGGAATGTCCTTTTTATCTCCAGTTTTCCAAGAATTGTTAATGCTATGATAATTTCTCCCTCCATCCTATCTCCTCTTTCTAGAATTCTTACTAGTTGTGAGCCAGGTCCCACCATGGAGCCTCTGATTTCTACTTTTCCATCTCCAGGTTTTTACGCCAAGTTTTGGGATACTTTTTTTTTTACTTTTATCCCTCAATTATTGTACTGACTCTCTCATTACAGTTTTACAAGAGGACATTCTTGCTTCTCCAAAAGTTGTTTGTTTTTTTTTTTTAAATCGCATTTCTTGTACAAATTCAATCTTTTATCCCTGTGAGAATATCAACCGAGCTTTTTGGTGTTCTTCTCAAGAGCATTTCTTCTCTCTGCATTGTCTTTGTTTCCTGCATGTTCAGTTGTTTTCTACGTGTGTGTTTTGGTTTCTGGGTCTGATATAGAGGCAGTCCCTGTGGCAGGTGAAGGGGGAGGCCTCCCCATTCCCCACATGGACTTGCACTTAAGTGCCCTGTTTTCACCACAGGGTCACCCCGTCTTCTCCCTTCTGGCATCCCTGGTTGTGGAGAGTCCCGTGTTTCGTGTCTCTATGGGGTAGACTTCCCATCTCCTTCCAGAGAGGGGCTAGATCCAGGAGGCTAATTCTCTGGGCCTCTTGTCATTGCCTGCCTTCCCCCCACCCCTTGCGTCTCAGAGGGCAGCTTTCCTGCTGGGCTGAGCGGGTTGTCTTCATTCATTTGGTTTCCATTTCTGAGACCTTTGTGGGTGTCCTTTATCTGCTGTTGTCCCTCTTTCTATCCCTATTGTTCCTTAGGTTTATACCTTTATTTAAAAATGTGTTACCTTTGTAGCCGGGGCTCCGGATGGAACAAAGGAAAACACACGTGTTCGGTTCCCTGAGTTCACTGGGAATGAGGTGACTAACTTTGCCCTGATTTGCCCAAGACATTCTTGGTTTTGAAACTCAAAATCCTACATCCCAGGAGATCCCTCCATCCTGAGACACCGTCCTTCTCCAGCTGTAGCTTCTGAGTGTCTTCCATCCCATGGATTGTCTGCACCCATCTGAGTTCAGCGTTCCCCGAACAGCCACGAACAGTGTCCCTGCTCATCCAGGGAGTGAGGCCTCACAGCCTCAGAGAATGATGCAGACCGCATCACTCATATCACAGACACTCATGGGTGTCTGGAAAAGTCCCTGTATTTCTGGAAACCCCAAAGATAACCGGCATGCATGACTATCATTACTGAAATTGCCAGCTACAGCCGAGACGTGCAAGTCCACTGGCCTCCCGGCGGTGCAGCCCCCGCCTGCTCTACCTCTGTAATTAGAAGAAAGCATTTTAAATTGTTCCAGTCCAAACAAGACCTGGAAGTACAGAGCACAGTCTGGTCGTGAGGGCTGGAGGTTAACAGCCGCCGTGGAAGAGCCTGGAAAGACTTACTCACGGCCAAGGGCAGGGCTGGAGGTGATGTTCTCACTGCCTCTGCTGCAATAGGGTTTGTAGAGGGAAGGGGCAGCAGGTGTCCCTCAGCACCCCCAGCCTGCCCCACAGGAACAGGCATATGGGAGGGGCCCTTTTACTTGGTTGAGGCTTCTCTAAATTCTGACTAAACGTGCATTTGGAAGAACTAGCACTTAAAATAAAAAGGCAAATATTGCTATGCTGAGTCGAGCTCAGCAGCCACTCACACCTTAGAGGAAATTAATTTACACAAAGAGGGAAGGAAGCTCAGTACAAGGCAGTTGCTAGAGGGCAAGTGGGAGGGTGGCAGCAGAGAGGAGCTGGGGGAAGGAAGACCAAGGTGTGCACCCTGATGGTGGAGCCCCTGCAGTTCAGTCCCAGCTCCACCCCCTTGCTGGCTGTGTTCTTTGGCCTCCTTGAGCCTCGGTTTGCTTATCAGCAAAATGGGTATAATTACAGCATCTACTTCATAGGGCTGCTGTGAAGATTAAAAAGAAAAACAACAGCATGTGCTTGGCATATTATGATACTATGGAACATCATAAGCGCACAATGACTGGTGTTACTATCAGTGTTACTATAATTATCAGGCTTATTTTGCCATTCTTCGAGGGACCCACCTGACTCTGCCAGTGGAAATTATCCCCACCCCACTGTAGGTTGCCACCACCTGAGACAGAGGGCACGGGAAAGAGCAGATCTTAAGCCAGCCTCAGCTAAGTGAGACCATGATTAATTGGAATTCAACGAAGCAGCCTGCCCATTTACCCAGATCCTGCTTCTCCTGGCACTGACGTGTCTATACCCCACAACCAGTGCAGAACAAGCGAGGACCTGCCCGGCAGGTCCTGACAGAGGGTGGAGCCCAGCCAATCTCCCGGAAGCATCTCCACCTGCCTCCGTCACTGGAAGTGATGCTCCAGGCTCTGCAAGAGCACAGGCACTAAAGGGAGGTCCGCTCAAGCTGTGTGGGTCACTGCGGAGGCGAGCCAGACTGACCAGGGCATCACAGCAAGAGTCCAACATCAAGGGGTCATGGAGAAAGGTGATCAGACACGTTCATTCTCTCCATCTCCTCTGGCTCAGAGATTTCTGATCACTTGAGCTCTTCCCAGCCTGCGTCCCTCTCTGGATGCACCGTGGCACAGTCCCCACATCCCTTCATTTGTCTGATAAACATGCAGCATGCGGAGCACCCACCCCCCTGGCCCTGGTCCTAGAGGAACTCAAGCTCACAGCCTCAGGTGGAGACTGACACAGGCTGTCAGGCCCACAGTTCTCGTGGAAATGAGGGAGGGGGTCAATGAGGGAGTGGGAGAAAGAATGAACGATGAACTAAAAGATTTGCTATGGTTGGGGTAAGCACAGGTGTGGTGGGAGTCCACAAGGCTGAGCACCAGAACCCACACAACTGCTAAGACTTCCCAAACTAAGCAAGTCCCTCCCCCTCCCTCCTGTGCCTCCTGCCTCCTAGTCCCCCTGGCCCTGTCAGTCCCTCACTTCCATTTCACAAAAGCCCAGGAACAACCTGGGCTGTGTTTAGAGCATGGAACAGAGGAGAACATTGAGCAAGCGAAATATAAAATTCCTTTTAGTGGTGGTGATTCTGGGGTACTTAGGTAAAAGAAGGAGCATTCAAACATTCACCGATTTGAAGGTATGTCACAAACACCTGGTAAAATACTTTGAGGCACTGATGAATGTTCCTTCTGCCTTTTCTTCCTGCCTGGAACATCGGTGTGATGTCTGGAGGCTCAGCTGCCATCTTGCAGCTATGAGGCGAAAAACATGAAGATGAAGGGAGAAACGGGGGGAGACAGGGAGAGAATCAGACGGTCAGAGAGGGACACACACACAAGCACTGTAGGGAGAGAGAAGGCAAAGGAGGGAAAGAGAGAGCGAGAGAGGGAGAGGAAGAGGGGAGACAACGCCACATGAGTCAGCACAACCTCATTTGAATGCTGACTGCTCTGGGGGCCCCCCATCTGGGTACCACTGTCCTGAGCCTTCTGCCATCCGCAGCCAGAAACAAGGCGAGGGGGCTCTTCACCTCCTTGGCAAGGTCAGAAAGTGCTAAGGAGGGTCTGGAGGGCCCACATCACATGTCCCACCAGCGACTCTCTGTGACCTCAGTTTCTGCTTCGGAATGCCGAATGGAGTAAGCAGCAGGAAGGAGGGATTCCTCCTGGTTGGTATATTTATTCGAGGCCTCTCCCCGGAGGACTTGGCAGTGAATGTATTTTCCTAAAGAGGAAGAATAAACACAGAGAACACAGCAGGGGAGTGGTGCAGGCCTGGCACACAGACAGCTAGGACCGCGGGCGTGCAAGCGAGCGTGCGCACGTGCGTGGAGGCAGGGGCACTGCGCTGTGATCATCACAACAGCCATTGTCCAGCACTCTGGAATTGGCAAAAATATACCAAAATATACCATTCAGACAACTTAGCCACTTGTGACACACAGGTCAGTGTTTCTAGTGTATTCGCATCCGTGCACCCATCACAGCGGTTCTGGGCGTGTTTTCCTCACCCCCAAGAGAAACCTCAGACTCATCAGCAGCCACTCGCCGGTTCTGTCTCCCTACCCCCTCAGCCCCGGCCCCTGGCAACCATGAATGTGCCTCCGTGTCTACGGAGTCCTCCTCTTCTGGACATTTCTCATAAGTGCAATCACAGTATGCGGTCTGTGTCTGGCTTCTTTCCCCACACGTCACGGTTTCAGGGCTCATCCACCCTGAAGCAAAGTACCCCCACTTCCCTCACTTTTATGGCTGAACAATGTTCCATTGTGGGATAGACTGCAGTTCCCCTACTCATTAGTCGATGGGTAACTGGGTTGTTTCCACTAATGCTGTCATAAATATCCATGTGCAAGTTTTTAGGTGGACATGTTTTCATTTCTCTTGGCTATCCCCTGAGTGGAATCGCTGGGTCATGATAACTCTATGTTTTAACTCTTGAGGAACTGCCAGACTGGTTTCCAGAGCGGCCACACCATTAGACATCCCCACCGGCCACACATAAGGGTCCCGATTTCCCCACACCCTCGTCGACACCTGCTTTCGTCTGTCTCTGATTCTAGCCTTTGCAATGGGTGTGAAGTGCTATCTGCCTGTGGGTTTGATTTGCATTTCCCTGATGACTAGGGATGTGGAGCATCTTTTCAGGGGCCTTTGGCCATTTACACGACTTCGTTGAAGAAATATCTTTTCAGATCCTTTGCCACTGTTCCAGTGGGGTTATTTGTCTGTTATTAGCAAAGCACTTCTGTAGACCCACACTTCTGTCCCACATCACTGCTTGCAGAGTAGGGTTCACTCTGTTGTCACCCCCACCTTACAGATGAGGAAACTGAGGCCCGACAAGGACCCCCAGGGATGGCTACCTCGTTTGCAGGGTCCAATGCACAAAACAGAATGCTTTGTTCAAAAATCATTGTGGATTTCAAGACGGTGACAAACAGAGCCTTAAACCAGACAGGGACCTTGTGACACATAGCTCTCTTGCCCAGAGAGCTGCCTCATGTCTCCCTGATTATAATATTCGCTGCTAACATTTATTGAGTGGTGACGATGTGCCTATGCCAGACACATGACCTGCAGAACGTCCCAAGTCTTAAAACTAACCCAGAGGGGAAATGCCATCATGGTGTGCATTTTAAAGATGCGAAGTGGTGGCTCAGAGACCCCGCATCGCTTGTCCCAGGTCTCGGCGTGCAAGGGGCAGTGCAGGATTTGAACTGAGGCCTCACAGCATGGAGAGTTGGTGACATTGGCCGTGGTCCATGTCGTGCACTTAGTTCTCCCCAGAGCCCACCCTGAGACGGTGATGGCATTGACCCTGTGAGGCAAGCAGTGGTGTGTGGGAGCCTGGGGAAGTCAGGCAGGGAGGGGAGGCAGCCAACACAGGGACAGCTTATGGCTGTGGGCAGCCGAGCTTTTATCTTGCTGGGGACTCCAGGGGACAGTGTGGAGCTTGCACTTCAGAGCCATGTGGAAACTAGGGTATTTACCCACCAGTTCAATCCATCCTAGCTGAGGGCTACTCCCCTGGGGGCGCTGACTCCCAGAGCCCTGCTTACGTGCCACGTGTTGTGCGAAACACATTGAATCCTCTCCACGACCCCATAAGGTAGTTAAGGTATTCTGCCCATTTTATAGATGGGAAAACTGAGGCCCAGAGAGGCTAAATAACTGTTGTAAGGTTATAATCCTAGCGATCAGTCAAGCTGGGATTCTTACCCATACCCTCTGGGTCCACAGCCAGGGCTCCGAAACTCTGCTGGGCCGGGCCCCACCCGTTCGCTGGTCTTGCTGGCAAACCAGCCCATGTTCTCAGCTCCGCGACCCAGGGAGCCCCAAGTCTCAGTGTCATTGTGGATCAAGGCTGACCCGGGCCTCCTCTGCTGGCCCCAGCTCCGTGCCTGCAGATGGTGGTGGCCGTGAGGGCTCGGGTTTTTATCACCATGCTGTACACTTCGTTGGTCCCCTCCCACTCCAGCCTGGGCGCCTGTCACTTTGATGTGGTTTCGGCTTCCCGTCCTGCATCTGGCCTACACATGGAGGGGTGGGCATCTGGGCCTGTCCCTGCTCCGTGTCTCCTCTGCCACTTCTCCAGAGCCGTTCATGGGCCCAACATCTTCCATGTTCTGGATTCCAGCTTGGGGCTCTCCCTGCAGAGGGGCTGTGGAGTCAGGGCCCGGAGGCAGCTCCTGGGAAGACACAGGAAGCCCTGGCACCCAGCCGGCTCTCGAGGGAAAAGAAGGGGGCCAGCGTTCAACAGGGCTGCAGCAAAAAGCTGCAAGTTGGCAAAAAGCATTGCTTTGAGCCCCCCGAGTGCCCCTCCCATGAACCCAGACCCCCCCTTCCCCTCCAGTTCATTGTCCAAAGAAGCACCATCAGCACGTGAGGACGGCCAGCACCACCCTCCAACTGTGTGTTGTTAAATATTTTGAAAAGCACCTTGCAGAAGTATATCACTAATGGAGTGATATACCATGTTCATTGAATGAAAGACTTAGTAGTGTTAAAAGGGAAACTCTACCTTTAAATCTATAGGGTCAACCAATGCCAGCAGGATTTTAAGGTCAAACTAAGATTCTGATTCTAAAATCTATATGGGAATTCAAAGATAGTGCAGGACCACAACGCACACCCACAGATCAGAGCCGCCGGCCACAGGCCGGTGGAGAAGGAGCGCAGAGCTCCTGGCAGTGGGCTGTACGCCCCTCAGTCAGTGATGCGTCCATGTGGGTGCATCCTGGAGGCCCAAGCGTCTGGGTTTGAATCCTGGCTTCTACTCTCAGGGCTGTGTGACCATTGCTGAGTGACTGAACCTCTCTGAGTCTTCAAGTTTGCATCTGAGTATGTCCAGAGGAGTGCCCTCCTCGAAGGGCTGCTTGGAGATTAAGCTAAACGATACAGTCCAAGTGCTGGCCTCAGCACCCAGCATATAGTCCGCACCCAGAAAACATAGCGTTACATATAAATTTAAAATAAACAGGCCCATCCGTACTGATCTGTGACCTACTTTTTAAGCTGAACTCATGGAGTTTTCCGTGGTGGTGGATGTAGTTTCCCAGCATGATTTTAAGCCATGGTGGCTGAGAACACAGGCTCTGGAGCCAAGCTGCTTAGATTGCAAATTCTAGCCTTGGCAGGGAGCTGGGGGACCTCAGGCAAGTCACTTAACCTCTCTGTGCCTCAGCTTCCACATCTATGAAATAGGAATAATTACAGAACCTAGATCAAAGGGTCATTGTGAGAATTAATTGATACACAGAAAGGGCTTTGCCCATTTTTTGGCACACAATAAGCTCTTTGGACAAGTTGGTTATTTCTTTATCATTTCTCCATGGAATATATACACCTTAATTTCTTTCGTTTGACTTCTCATTAAGCAACTTGCCCAGAGCCGGCGTTTGAAACCAAGCCCCATCTGTGTGACACCAAAGCCCACCCAGCTAATCAAGGTGGAAACCTAGAAGCTTTTAACACTGAGATGGAATGCCAAAGAGGCATTTCATAAACACCTGAATTGCGAGAAAACTCTTTCTTATAATAAAAAGAGACTCAGATCTGGCATCAGAGTTCAAGCCCGGCTCTATCTTTAACCAAATGATCTCAGTTAAATCACTCCTTTTCTCTGAGCCTCAGTTTCCCTGTCTACAAAATGGGGGTAATGAAAGTATCTGCTCTTGGGACGGGTGTGAATCAAATATGCTAATGCATCTAAAGGCAGAGAGTATACACTAAATACGCCTCTCTGCCTTCCAGGTCAGGAAGAGCTGGATTGGACTCGCACATGTCTGAGGTTCTGTCTCCTCATCTGAAAAACGGGAGGGAAAGAGCCATTTTCCCGAAAATGAAATGGAGGTGGGATGGTGTTGCCCTAACATGGGCGCTGGTGCTCCCACAGAGGCTCGCCAGTGCTGTTGGTCGGGCCTCAGTGGCTGCGGAGGGCACAGAGCTTCCCCGGGTGGCTTGGCTCAGACCCTGACGGTCCCCACCACTCATATCTATGGGAATGGGATAGCCCTTGGCCGCTGAGGATCAGTCCCTCCTTCCCAGAGGTTAAAATGATTAAACCTGGGGGCGCCTGGGTGGCTCGTTGGTTAAGCATCTGCCTTCGGCTCAGCTCATGATGCCAGGGTCCTGGGATCGAGCCCCACATCGGGCTCCCTGCTCAAGGGAGAGCATGCTTCTCCCTCTCCCTCTGCCTGCCACTCCCCCTACTTATGCTCCCTCCCCCCTCTCTCTCTCTAATAAATAAATAAAATCTTTAAAAAATAAAAATAAATAAAACGATGAAACCTGAGTGTCACTCTGTCGGCATATTGCATCATACAGCATTTACGGATGATAGAAAGAAGCTCAAATGTGAGAGGTGCTTAAAGCCTGCGGACCATCAAGCATGTATTTTTTTAATATACTTGCTTTTAAAAATCATTTGGAATGCTGCAATGAGCACACACGACTTTTACAATGAAATAAAATTACACTGAAAAATATAAAAGTTAAAAGAAACAAATAAGGATTTGTGTCATGCGATTCATCTGTAGTTTCTCCCAAGCCTCATTTGTGACAGGCAGGGGAGGCCAGAGGTTATGGCCCTGTGGCCTATGTTCAAATCCCAGCCCTAACGCTTACTACTGAGACATCGGGCAAGTGTACACCATGACTCAGATTGTTCCTCTCTAGAGCGGGCTGGCCGCCGTATCTAACGCAGAGTTGCCGATGACCCAGAAATTCTGCTCCTAGACAATATACCCAGGAGAACTGAAAGCAAGTGTTCAAACAAGAACTTATACATGAAGGTTTATAGCAGCATTATCCACAATAACGAAACAGTGAAAACAACGGAAACACCCATCAACAGACGAATGGATAAGCAAACTGTGTTCTATCCGTGCAGTGGAATATTATTCAGCCACAAAAATGTGGGAAGGATTGACACCTGCTACAACATGGATAAACCTTGAAAACATGACGCTAAGTGAAAGAAACCAGACACAAAAGGCCACAGATTATATGATTCCATTGATAGGAAATGTCCAGAACTGGCAAGTCCCTAGAGATAATAAGTGGATTCACTGTTGCCAGGGGCTGGGGGAGGGAAAATGGGGAGCAACTGCTTAGTGGGCATGAGGCTTCTTTTTTGGGGAGTGATGAGAATGTTCTGGAATGAGATAGTGCTGATTGACAAAATCATGAACGCATGAAAAGCCACCAAATCGCACAGTTCATAATGGTGAAAGTGCTGAATTTTGTTATATGAATTTCACCTCAATAAAACCCCAAAACAAACAATATGCACCCCCAAAGAGCTGGGTCTGACATGAAGACACACCTGTGAAGTGTTTGCACAGTACCCGGCCTATAATAAGGACTCCCTGAATTCAGTTCCCTGGAGGAAAATGCTTGACTTGCATGGTTCTAGATCTCTTTTCTTCACGCCATCAAACCTGAGAATCTCACTCAGAAAGGCTGACAATGTGTCCTGGAATAGAAGCCCTCTCTGCGAACCCCTCCGATCTAGTTTACGTGGCACTTGAGGACTAAAAGGAAATTGAGGCCAAACGGGGAAATTGCAGGGGAAGTAACCGCAATAAAGGGAATAATCTGGAACAGCGGTGTGTCCTCTTTCTTCATGAAGACCAACTCAGGAAAAATAAAAGCTTTTGTGTGGCATTTTTCCCCGTTTAATAATGAAAATCACTAAAGTGTGTCCCATAGAAAATATATAATCTTACAATTTAGGCTACGTGCTGTTTGGGGTAACAGTGGAGTGGAGAGCACCGACTGCCCTGGGTCAGATGCTGCGTCCCAGGCAGGGGCTGTGGGGCCTCCTTCAGACGCCTCCTCTGCACCTCCCTGAGCAGGCGGGTGTGAAGCTCACCTGCAGCGTCTCGGGCCCAGTGTCTGGCACAACATGAAGGCTCTGTAACCGTTAGCTCTTATTAAAGACAAGATTATATGATTGCCATTCATATCATATTTTTCTCTATTTTTTAGCCAAAAAAAAGTTAATTTCTGGGCAAACTTCAGGAATGGAACAGAGAGGCAGATTTCTAATCCTTCCGTCTGAGATTTGATTTTGTGAAGAGAGATGAGGCATCGGGGCTTCTTAATCTTGGCACGATTGACATTTGGGGCTGAGTCCTTTGTTGTGAGGTCTGTCCTGTGCGTGGTAGGATGTTATGCAGCCCCCCAGGCCTCTATCCACACCTTGCTCACCTCACCCCACCCTCATTCGCGGCAACCACAAATGTTCCCTGGGAGCCAAATCACCCCTGGTTGAGAAACACTGTTATAAAGATTTTTTTATTTTTTATTTATTTATTTGAGAGAGAGAATGAGATAGAGAGAGAGAGCATGAGAGGGGGGAGGGTCAGAGGGCGAAGCAGGCTCCCTGCTGAGCAGGGAGCCCGATGCGGGACTCGATCCTGGGACTCCAGGATCATGACCTGAGCCGAAGGCAGTCGCTTAACCAACTGAGCCACCCAGGCGCCCCAGAGAAACACTGTTATAGAAGGAAAAATGGGAACAAAGTGACAGTCATCACACTTTATTGGGTTTTTCTTTTTTTCCCTCTGCTTCTAGAGAAGTGTTGAGAAACACTATATTGGGGTGAGTTTGTAAAAATCACATTTTAGGGTGACAGATGACTTCTCAGTTTGGTGGCGGTGACAAGACTTTTGAACCAAGAGTTTAAAAAATCCAGCATTTTGGTCCTGGCTCTTCATCACCATAGGTATGACTTGGGATGCAGATTTCTCATCGCCCTCCGTCTGTCTCGGCCCGCTGCGGCTCAGCACCTGAGGGCTGTTGGGTGGACAGACCGGCTGGGAAGCCCTCTCAAGCTTCCCGGGGCTCTCCAGAAAGGCCCCGCAAATCAGCTGAGTCCAGGAGATTACAGGTGCTCCGAGCAAGGCCCTCGTAGTCCCTGGGAGGAAGGAGCACAGGAGAAGCGGGCTCGCTCATCCAAGAAGGCGACTCCTTGGGGGATGTTGCGGCTCAGAGATGCTTCAGCTTCTCCCTTCACCTCTCAGATACGGCTTTTTCTAAACTTCCCCAGCCTTTCCTAAATCCTAATCTCCAGCTCCCCGGAAAGCAGGGAATGCTGCTGTAAAAACAGACATTCGGAGCACCCCCCTTCCCCAAACCACATCTCTCTTTTCAGAGAACTCCCACCCAATAGGGTGGCCGCCCCCGTGGCAGCCATGTTTGTGCCGCAGAGCCAGCCTGGGTAGCCACAGCTGATTGGCTCACGGGCAACATGTGACCCCCCCACTGGTCCAATCAGAGGCTCGCTCTCTGCAGTTTGAACTGAGCGACCCAGAGCCGGGAAGCTAGAGCTGAAAGCCTTCCTAAAGGTCCCCGTGATGCGTCTGTCCCTCCTCCTAGCTGTATCTCCCCCCACCAAGCCTGGGCAGGCCCTCGTACCCCCAAGACACCCCTTGAATCTTTCCTGAATGGAAGTAGAAGAGTGGAGGTCCCCATGAAGGCCTCACTGCTCAGACTTACCTTCTCGACCTGATTGGAAGTTGGAATTACTAGGGCCCCGGGGTTCTCACTGATAGGTCTGGGGTGTGGCCCGAGCACCTGAATAACTGGGAAGCTCCCCAGGTGAGGATTCATGTGCGGCCAGCACAGGTCCAGCTGCCCGACAGTTTCGCTCCCACAGATCTCCCCTCCACCTGAGCTCCGGTTGAGTGCCTTCCGCTGCTCGCAGCCCAGGGACTCCTGACCAACCTGGTTCTAAAGGCTTTGCTCGTTTCCACCTCAGTCATAAACTTGGAGGGGCTGAGGAGCATGGAAGCTTCCAGAAGCCACTGTGCATCTGCCTCTCCCGGTAGCCAAGTGAGCTTTTGCATACTTGCTTATAAGCAAGTAACCACAGCAAGGACGGCGATTGCTCACATTTGTTGACTGCTTAGTGCAGGGGTGCAGTTAGGGCTGAGGGGGCACCGCAACTGCGCTCATCCAGATAAACGATGTTTTGATGCTGTGTTTAAAAAATAAAATCAAAAGTAATGTAAAAAAAAATCCACGATGAACAAAATATCAAAACTTTAAATAAAGACAAGATCAGTCACAGGGCTGTGCCAACCCATCCCAGAACCTAAGGCAGAAACAAAAATCAATAATACCGAGCATGTCTTTATTCATCTTGACTCCTCAGATTTTTGGCAGTCGCTCTCCGCCATCTTAAACCTGGCACTGGAGATGTGGGTACCTCGCGTGCCTCCCCCTTCTTCGAGCCTGGCTCCGTGTGTGCTGGTCCTGGGCTGCCTGCCCCAGTTCATGCAGTCCTCCTCCCGGCCTGGACAATGCCCCTACCTGTACCGGGTCCCCCTGATTGCATCGTCCCCACACCCCAGTCCCGGCAACCCATTCTCTACCCAGAGCCCCAGAGATTTTTTAAATGAAAATCGGATCTCATTAGTCTTCTGTCCAAACTCTTCCAATGGGACCTTCACCCTCAGAACAGCAGCTAGACTCTGCCTCTGGAGCCTCACACTGTTGTCCCTGTTTCTCTATCCCCCTCCTCCCTCCCTTAGTTCCAGCACATGAGCCACTTGGCAGTAGCTTGAACACCCCGATGCCCATTCCTGCCTCCTGGCCTTTGCATGAGCTTCGGCCTCTGCTGGAACATCCTGTTCTAGAGTGTTTGCCTAGCTCACCCCATCTTTACTTCATTCAGGGCTCAACCCCAGCGTCACCTCTTCAGAGAGACCTTCCCTGACCAGTCATCTTCATCCGTTTTGGGCACATCTTCCTCTGTTCATCATGACTTGGGAGTTTTCTTATTTGGTAATCTGTTTCCTTATTGGTTAATGTAAGGTCTACGAGGATAGGGACCTGGTCTGCCCCCCGCTGGATCCCCGTGCACAGCCCAGGCTCTTTAGGTATTTTCAGAATGAATGAATGAAGTCAGTTTTTCAGGTAAAGAAACTGATCCCCTACTCTCCCCAAAGTTCTGAAAGGGTTTGCTCTGAATTCTAATGCGGGTCCCCCTTTTTCCAGGTGGTCACTGGGACTTAACTATTTGAAGATCCATGTCCCCCCTTGATTTCAGCTCCTGCACCCTCAATCTGGCTCTCATTACGGTTGCTGCCACCCACCCGCAGACTAACAAACGTGGAACAGCTGTGCTGCAGGAAATCGCCTCCAACTCAACCCCGATGCTGCAGGGATGTCTTTAGTTAACATAAATAGGCTTTTAACATTCATTTTTTTCTCTTTGTGCAAAATACCTATCATTAATTCTGACTTGTGAGATCAAACAGTTAACAAAGTGTTGATCCTAGCTTACTTTCAAGTGATGTATTGTATCATTTCGGAGAGTTATGGGGGGTTGATACTTTCTTTGACAAACACATCCAAGTCCACCAGAGAAGGGCTAACCAGCATCCCGGGGAAGGAAGCAATTAACAGCTCCACCCCGAGGGTTCCGAGCACCGTTGCGTCATTCCTCCGTGTTTTATTAAACACTGCCTTTTTCTTTTGCATTCTGGTTTTCTTTCTTTCTTCCGTCTTTTTTTTTTTTTTTTGCAACCAAAGGAAATGAGCTTCCCTAATCCATCACTTCAAGCAGCATCAGAGGTTGAGTGGAAAATAAAAAGGCTTCATTGAGCATCATTTGGGCTTTTTTCCTCCTCCATCTATGTTGACATGCCCCTGCAAGGCTCTTTGTGAATGGACTTGGCTCTCTTCCTGTTGTGGCCCTCTCTGCCTCCCCAGGGAGGGTCAGCACTTTGTACCCCAAATACCAGTCATTCCAAGACAAAAACGCATCCTCAGTGCCTCCAGGATCCAAATGAGCATATAAACCAGTGACATAGTCTAGATATAAGACACTAGGGAGTGGTGGGGACTGAGGCACACTGCGGAACCCATGCCCAGCCAGAAGGGGCTGCCACTACTCAGGGCCATACAATGGCTGTTTGAGGACCATTTTTCAAGAGAACCTGGAAATCTGGATTATTTATTTATTTTGACAAAAACCTAAAAATACTACATAAGCCAAACAAAACCAAAGGGCCCAAAGGCCACTGGTTTACAAGCCCTGTTCTCCAGCCGAGCTTCTTAAACTGGAACATGTTTAGCCTCCAGGTACAGTCAGTGGGTGAAGGAGTCAGAAAAACTCAGAAGAAACGAGGAATGTCCTCTGGGAAAGTTAATTGCTTTAGAAGTTCTTTTGAAAGAAAGTTTGTGGGATTTCACGGATAGACAACTAAAACCATTTTTATATTAAACTATATTACAGAGCAGAATGTAAAAATCAAATCAAACAAACAAAAAAACCCCCAGAAACTCAAAGAAATGCCACTTTTGCAGTAGGTGGATTTGGGAAACCCCTCCAGATCCCCAGCTTCTGTATTCCTTTTCCTGCACTATCAGGAGCATTGTGATGGAAACGTTGAGAAACCCAAGAGACTTGGTCTTCTCATCTGTGAACTGGATATCATAACTGTGCCTACCTTGTGGAGTCATTCTGAGGAATCAACGAGACAATTCGGGTGCCATTTCTGGCCTCCCCAGCAAGCCACCGCTCCTTCCAGTCCATGCCCTGTAGGTGAACCCGAGTCCCTTCACTGTCCTCGTGCTACCCACAGAGCACTAATTCGCACAGGGCAGATGGCACTCAATGCCTGGCTTGGATTTGATCTTCTGTCCCCATGAGAAGTGTGTGAATTTTCAATGGCCTCAGAATAAATGGGAGTGTGACCTGCATCTCATGATCTTCGTAGCTTGGTGCCTGTCTCCTTAAATAGCTTCTACCTCAGGCGTGTGCCAGGTTCGCTTCCTCTGGGATACAGAGCCATGAATTGGACACAGCTCCCCTGGGTTCCTTCCAGGCTAGGTGTAGGCTGACCCACAGTAGGAGCTCATCGAAATTTGGTGGAAATAAAATTATGCCAAATTAGTTTCCCAAACAGGCCATCTGCTGCAGGGAAATCATTTCTGGCAGAATTTTGATGAGATTCAAGCATGTTGAGTGATTTATGGAGCTGTTAAATATACACTAAGTCAGTCTGCTTGCCTTTTTTTTTTTTTGGAAGGGTGGGGGTGGAGAAGTGACATCCTTGAGGGAAAAATAACGTCTCTGAGCTAGAATTTGCAACCTGGGACCTGACATTGCGTGGAAAATGGTCACTGCTGTAATACGAACCCAGCCAGTCAATGCAAGTATGATAGTTTTAATGTTCCCCAAATCTTACAAAATGTGTATCCAATTAGCCACTACTGAAGGGCCTTATTTATAAAATAATACTTTTGTGGTCAGGTTGCACTTTTTCCATTCATTTCTGGTGCATGGGGGCTCAAGTTGCAGATTCTGCCTGTGATGAATAGAGACAAACCTCGCATTTCTGCTGGCATCCACAGGGCTGGGTGGAGTCAGGCCAGAGCAGCTCAAACCCTGGGACTTCTCATTTCGGCCTCTCCCTCAGAACACTGGGGTGAGGAAGGACCGTGAGGAGCGCTGGGGAGGGGGTGGGGTGCGAACAGTGAGAGGAAAAGTCATTTTTCTTGGACAGGAGTGGGTATAAGCACGGTGTGATCCAGGCAGGCCCCTGACACATCCCGTTGGCTAATTGGAGGGGGAAGTCTGAAGAATTTTGTGGTATGTGGGAAATAGCTCCCTGGCCCACTGAAGGGTTTGGTTTCCTTTTATAAAGCCAGTTTTATTCCTGTTAATGCTGTGCATCATTCCCAAGCCTCTGCTGAGTTTACTGTAATGGCAGCCGAGTTCAGTAGACGGGGATTTCAAATTTGGAGCTGGTAAGAAAGACAGGGATGTTTTGATGCCGGGCTTAACAACCCTTTTCTGCAAAGGGCAGATAATAAACATTTTCAGCTTTGCATCTACTCAGTCCTGCCTTTGTAGCCCTGGACGGTATGTAAACAAACGGGCAAGGCTGTTCCGATAAAACTTTATTTACATAAACAGGTAGTAGGTTGGATTTGGTCCACAGGCCCTAGTTTGCCAACCCTGGTCTAGCCCAATGGGAACGGAGACACAAAATTGAAGCAAGCTGGCCACCTTGCCCAGGGACTAAATCAGGTCTCTGTCTGTAGTGACGGTGAACTTCGGTCTTCTGTCTCTGGTAAGCAGGGGCTGTAGCTCCAACCGAAGTTAATGTCTCTTCCAAGCCCCCTGTGCCAGGTGGCAGAAACCTGACTTTAGGGATTTGGGCTCCTCCTTTCTCTGGAGTGCTGCTTGGGGAGATCACGCAGCCTCGGACGTGCCTGGGGTATCTGGTCCAGGCTGTCCCCAGGTGTTCCGGGCACCTGCCCAGTCCTCCTCCTTCCCCTCAGTGCTCACCAGTCACACCAGTGCCCTCGACGTCTTGGGAGCAAAGCCTCTCCAAGGGGGCTGGGTCCCGGGGCCACACCTGGCAGAGCAGCCCAAGGGCCCACAGGGAGCTCTCCTTGGGTGCCATGGAGCCCTGAGCTGCAGAAACTCTGTGAGGCTCCCAAGCACACCCAACAGACATTTCTTCTACAGCTGCCCCTTTGTGTGTCTTGGGAAAATGCTGGGAGTCGACCAGTTCCCTGGACCCTCTTCTACGAATGGCCAGCATGGGTTTTCTGCACTCTTGGATCGCCAGAGTAATAGGAAGTTCTATCCTCCACCTCTACCTCGTTTGGGGAGTCCCGGGGAAAGGGAAGGGTGCGGACCTCTGGCACGTTCATTATTGTGTTCGTCACGATCAACACGGCAAAGCCACACAGCACACTGTCCTGAAGCTCAGTGGCTTGCACCACGGGAGCGGCTGATCGTGGTCTGGCTGACGTAGGCTGGGCTCTGCTGGGGTCTGTGCTTCGGGCCGAAGGTCTGCTGGGCTGGGTTATAGGATGAGGGTTGGGCTCACAGCCCCAGGTGTGTCCGCTCTGAGGCCCAGGCTGAAGGGGCAGCAGGTGATCCTGGGCATATTCTTCTGACGGATCACTGGGCACAGGAGCCAGGCCAGACATGCCACTGCTTGTGTCACGTCCACTAAGGCCCGCTGGTCAGAGAAAGCCACAGCCACAGCCAGGTCCACAGGGAACAGGGTGGGGAGGGAGAGTCTGCCCTTGGCGGGAAGGAGAGGGCATGAGTGCTGAACGATAACCCGTCAGCAGTGATCACAACGCCCGTGCAGTCCGTTAGAAGGGCTTTCATCCGCAAAAAAACAGAACACTCATCTGAACGTAGCTTCAGTGGTGGATTTAGTAATCCCGCCAGTCATCTGGAGACAGATGGTTCCAGGGTTGGTTTGAGGCCTTCACGTCAGCGGTGGCCTCCTGGGCTCCTACCTGCCGGCCATCCCGTGCTCAGTGCTACCTCCCTCTCCAAGCAGGAGAATAAGGCAGGCTCTTCTCCCACCCCTGGCTCTTGTCAGGGAGGCAAATCTTGGCTCTCAAGGCCTTGCAGGCCTGATTCCTCTGCCTCCTGGTCTCAGCACAGAGGCTCTGAGTGGAGAACCATTTGAGTTGAGACGGGAGACAGAGAATTGCTGTGTGATACAGGACTGTCAAGGGCTGAGGGCCTCCCAGAGATCAGGCCCCTATTCTAATCCCTGGAGCCTGTGAGTCTGGTATGTTACCTGGCCAACTGGACTTTGCAGACCCCATTAAGGTTACAGGTGTTAAGAGAGGGGGATCTACCTGCGTTTTCCAGGTGGGCTCACTTTAATCCCATGAGCCCCTAAAAGCAGAGAACTTTCTCCGGCTGGAGTCAGAGATGTGGCAGATGAGAAAACAGCAATCTGAAGCAGGAGGGGCTCTATCCGCTGTTGCTAGAAGGGCTACGTGGAAAGCACGAGAAGGAACATGGGCAGCGTCGAGGAGCACAGACCTGTCCCCGGCTGTCAGCCAGCAGGAAATGTAGGGAGACCTCAGCCCTCCTGCCACAATGAACTGAATTGGCCAGCAACCCAGATGAGCCTGGAAGCACATTCTTCCCTGGAGCCCCGAGCACGGTCCTGCCAATACCTGGATTTCGGCCTTGTGAGCCCCAAGCGGAGGACTTCTGACCTGCGGAAGGGGCAACAGCTTGCCAATAATAAATGATTGCTGTTTTAGCCATTAATTTGGTGGTAGTTTGTTTGGGGAGCAATTGGAAACTAATAGGAATGGCATTTCTCCTTCCCATGTCCTGGGCGGAAGTGAGCAGGCTCCTGCTGGGATCTCTGGGAGACAGTGTCCGACAAGCCTTAGAGTTACCTGTGAGGAAGCCCAACACTTACCCACCTGCTCCCGCATCAGTCCTTGCCTGAGGGTGATTCCGGGAGTGCATGCGGGTGCTAGCCTTGGAAGCTGGGGCGGGGCCGGGGGCATGGGGGGCATGTCATATGCCTGGGGAAATGTGTGGGGCCCTGGCAGCGTTTGCTAGAGTCTTCTTCATAAATCCCTCAGCACCTCCGTTTGGACATAAAACAAATGTCCTTCTGGGTTCATGAATACACTTCCTCAGCATCCATTGTCTAGGCTGCGGCCTGTGTGCTCACAGAGGATGTGACACGGGCATTCGATGTTTGGCCGTCTTGGTTTTCTCTCTCGTATAAAGAGATGTGCAATCATCACTCTTTCGAGAGCGGTATCTTCTAGATTTCTGGAAGTTTCTCGTCAGCTCAAAAAGCGACGTTCTATCCTTTCCCTGCACGTGGGTCCCGGGGGGATACACCCAGATCCCGGCTTGCTGCTTTCCGTTCCTGTGAGTGACACCCAGACAAGGAACAGTGTGCGGGGGAGCAGGGCGGCTCGAGCCGGTGGGGAGAGGGAGCCTTTGCTCGGGTACAAAGTGGCTGGCAGATCCCTACAGAGAAGGAGCATCATCTGTAGGCAAAAGGGGGGCGTAGCTCTGAGAAATGCACAGATTTCCCGAAGCAAAATGTCATGCGTTTGTTTTCTTTTCTGGTGGGAGTAAAACTGACCCCATAAAAATAACAGTTTATCTTCAGGCCTCGGAATAGAGGCAGCTCTGGGGGGGTGATCAAAACAGAGTGTTTGAAGGAATAGAAACATCTTCGAGGTCACAGGGTAGCACGGAGCCCGGCTTTTGGCAGTGTAATGACGAGTCCTTCGCCAAGGGGTTGGGGGGTAGCGCCCACATCTCGCTGTGAACGCACACCCCGTGTGTGCTCTGTCTCAAACCCGCCCACACAAAATCCTCCCTCCTGCCACCTTCCCTCCTTCCGCCCCCCTGCCCAGCTCAGAGGAGCTGGCTTCCCTTAGCTCCAGAGAAAGAGTGGACTGAACCCTCTAGAAGACTTTCTGTCTCTGAGGCTTACCTATTCGGGACATTGCATAGAAATGGAATCCTCCACTATGTGGCCTTGTGCGTCTGGCTTCTTTCACTGAGCGTGATGTTTTCAGGGCTCTAGCTCAGATTTACAGTGCAGGGCTCCTGGGAATGGTAAGGCGGTGTCTTCCATGACGGATATCGAGTCCTTTCTTGAGAGTGGGTATTAAGTTCCTGACACTTCTTTTGAACTGAGCAGTAATAATCCAGCTGCAGAATCTCCACACGTGGAGGACCCTCCACCCCTGGAGGTACCCAGCGTCTGTGGGTTTAAAATTCTGTGTGTAATTCTGAGGATGCCCCCAGACTGAGAACCTCTGGAAAACGTTTTTATTTTGTACTCCATCATCAAATTTAACATTTAGACCTGTATAATAATATGTCTATAATAATTATATAATATATTTGCAATTGCAATAATAATTGTGCCCCACCCCCCGCCCCGAAAACTGCCATTTTATGGATGAGGACACAGTGGGTCAGAGAGGCCCACTGAGTTGCTCACAGTGATTGAGTGGCAAGCTGGAACCAGAGCCAGATTTGCATGACTCTTAAGACCTAAAAATTAGGGGAGGGGCGACTTATAAGGAGGGGGAAGGGGATGGGTGAGCACAGAGATAGGACCACATACTCATCAAACCCTTTTGATGGTCCTCTCAGGCCCCCAGGACACATGGGCTGCTCAGTGCTCAAGTGTGGCTGGTTTGCCTGATGCAAGTGGAGGGCAAGTCCATGCCTGGCACCTGGGACGTCTGGCAGGACATTTGTCCTCATCCTCTCTCTTGGCACATTGGCCCCGGAGGCTGCGGAGCCTCACGATGAGAGGGTCCTGGAGGCCTGATCATGATTTGGAGGAGAGCCACCTGGAAAGACTGCCTCCCTTCATGTGTTCAGAGACGAGCCAGAAGTACACTTTTACTGTGTGCATTCGTTCCCAATGGCTGTTGTAACAAGTTACCCCAAACACAATGGCTTCAAACAACAAAAGTTTATTATATATATAGTTATTATATATGACCTCCCACTCTAGAGATCAAAAATCCTAAAATCAAGGTGTTGGTTGGTATGCGTTCCTTTCGGAGGCTCTAGAGGAGAATCTACTTCCTTTTCTTTCCCAGCTTCTAAAGGCGCCCTCATGCCTTGGCTCCTTCCTCCATCAGCAAAGCTAGAAACACGGCATCTCCAAATGTCTCTCTTCTCTCACTGTCACTTCTTTGACTCTGACCATCATGCCTCCCTCTGATGAGGACCCTTGGGCCCACCCAGATCATCTAGGGTAATCTCTCCATCTCAAGATTTTTAATTTAATCACATCTACAGAATCCTTTTTGCCATGTAAAATGTCACATTCACAGCTTCTGGGAACTAGGACGCGGTCATCTTTGAGGGGCCCTTACTTCAGTCTGTCATGCTGTTTTAGCCACTGTGATTTGGGATTATTTTTCCAGCAGCACACAGGATTACTCTTACTATTGCCCAGGGGATTACCAAAATCAGAAATCTTTATCTTCTAGCGGTGCCCTGCTCAGACCTGACTGTAAATCAAGGAAAAGTGAAATGGGTTGTCTTGGAAGGACAGAGATTTCTCTTTGAGTGGAGTGTGGATGCCCATTTGGAATTGCTCTGGAGAAGGTTCGGGTCGCCAGCTTCAGTTGCTAATGGTAAAAGGAAGACAGGACTAGAATTCAGGAGAAGATACCTCTCATTCCCACTCAGCTACCAAAAGGCTCAGAGCAATTTGCTTTCCCTCAGAGAGCCTCATTTACATCCTCTGTAAAATGGAAGACTTTGCCAAGTTCAGGGTCAGGAAACATAGGGCATGTGGGGCCCTCCTGTACCATTCTGTGCCCACAGCAGACATAACCAATCGATCACAGCAGAGCAACCATCTCATTCAATTCAGCTTGAACATAGCACTTGCTCAGAAATGAGCAAGATGAGACCCCACTGAATTCAGAGGCCAGGATGGTCTCGAAGCTCTGTTTCATTTTTTTCATTCTATGAAATCGTGATGTTTGTGAGCAACCAAATCCCAGCGGGTTGTGGAGTTGGAGAACATTTCTCCTAACAGTTAGACCTGCTCGGCCTCAAGACCTGCCTGAGGAGGCCCCAGGCAGCTTTCCCCTGGGAGTCAGGCCCTCCCACGTGTAGCCCCGCTTCTAAATTACACGGTTCAAATTTCCCTTCCTCTGCTTCGGGATGGGGGAGGGCTAGTCATTTTACAACCGTACAATACAAACAATATTTCTCTTGGAGACGTTTTTCATTCCCAAGGCCATTTCCCTGAGACCCAAGAGTTCAAAGACATTGCAGGGTGTTGTTGAATTGTATTTCTTAAACCCACAGAGTCCATTCAATGTTCACTCCTGCTCAAGGGCTCAAACCTGTATTTGTGCTGATTTCAAGCACCCCCTGCCCAGACCACAGCCACCTCACCACGTTTGCTATTTCCTTTCGATCACCCTCATTACACCGACCTCTGGGACACGATAGGTCTGCTGAGCTGCGTGACGACGGTCTTCCCTCTTCTGTTTCTCGGTGTGTGTGTCATTTTTGCCTCGGGTTTTGTGCATTTGCCACAATCACTAGAGTGTTTTGCAAAGTACTGATATTTGAATGTCCATGATTTGTTCAAATGTTATATGTTAAAAACAGGGTTTGCCAATGCTCAGATCCTGCTTGCATCATTGGCATGTATGAAGTCTCCTTAAATTGAATTATATGATAATGGTTATTACAGACGCAGGCTCTGGGGGCAGGCTGTCAGTTGCGCGACCTTGGGTAAGTTATTTTATCTTCCTGAGCTTCAATTTCATCCAAATATGAGAATAATAATAACATTTATTTGTGGCAAAATCTGCTAATTATCTCTCACTTTGCTTCCTCCCTTCTCCCTAAGCAAGAAAAACCCTGATTCTTACCTGGACATGTAGCCAGCTCAAATAGAAGCGGTATTTTGCAGCCTTTTTTTTTTTTTTTTTTTTACATCAAAGTCCTGTGACTGAGTTCTGTTAAAGGGGGCATAAACCAATATGCTTATGCATAAAGAGTGTCCATAAGGAGGGCATCTGCCCTTCTTTATTGCTTCTTCCTTCTTGCTGGCTAGAATTTTATGTAATGGCTGGATCTCCAGCAGCCATATTGGCCTATGAAGGTGACCTTGGGAATGGAGGCCACACACAGGGTAGACCAAGAGGGAAGGGGTGGGAGTCCACCAGTCCCAGTTCTTGCACTGCTTACCTTGGAATTTTTAAATTTTACCTAAACTACTCATAGTTCGGGTTTTTCTGTCACTCATTTTGGACTTGATCCAAGTGATACATTCACTTCAAAAGTTTGTCTTGAAGTTTAGATGTGTTCCGAGAGGGTTTAACAGCTTTAAAATGCTTAATACATGGTCTCAGACAGACAGCCCTCAACATGTGATGGTTATTACTTGTATTATTCGTTAAGAAAAATAGGGTTACATTTGAGTTATTATATTTCTCACAAAAGAAACCCAAGCTGACTTGCATGCAGAATATGAGTCTGTGATGCTCTGAATGTGTGCCATGGAGCCTGGCCCACTCGGACGGACCTAGACCCCGTATTCACTACTCCACAGTCCCACTAAGGTTGCCAGATAAAATACAGAATATTTGACCTTCAGATCAACAATAAATAATGATAAAGTATGAATGTGTCCCAGATATCTCAGGGGACATATTTATGCCAATACGTTATTCACTGTTTTTTTTTTTAATGTTTTATTTATTTATTCATGAAAGTCAGAGAGAGAGAGAGAGGCAGAGGTAGAGGGGGAAGTAGGCTCCCCGCTGAACAGGGAGCCCGATGCGGGACTCGATCCCAGGACTCTGGGGTCATGACCTGAGCCAAAGGCAGACGCTTAACCATCTGAGCCACCCAGGCGCCCCACGTTATTCACTGTTGATCCGAAATCCACATTTAACTGGGAATCCTGAACTTTTCTTTGCTAACTCTTGCAACCCCACTCCACTCTCCCTAAACTGGCGTAGGGATCCTTACAGGTTGGGTTCCTGAGGAAGCAGACCCTGAGACAAAATTAGTGTCTCAGAACCTCTCAGGAGGTTCACGGGCTGTGTTTGGGGACGAACGTGTACGTGGGAGGAGAAGGTGGACTGGGCTGCCATATGGTCACAAAGAAGGCCTCATTGACCCCAAGGGGAGCTCTGGGTGGAGATGCCCTGCAGAGGGCTCAGGAGCAGGGCGATGGGCCTGGGCTTTTCTACCTTCTCTCCACCTGGTCACCGGACACCAGACACCCAAGAGGGGGCCTGACTGTGGGGGTTGTAACTGTTAGAGGCTGAAAGCAATTCCTAGAGAGGGACTCAGCTAAGAATGATCAGCCCCTGATACCCCCAACAGCCCAAAGAGCGTATCCCAGACACATCATGGCACCTACTATAGGCCTGAAGGATGATCTCTAAAGAAGCTATGGGCAGCCTGGCCAGGACAGCTGTGTGCACCGGGGGCAGGCAGTGCTGTTGGTGATGGCCAAAGAATCAGCTCATCTCTCTCAGGGAGCTCAAAAAAGGAGCATTCAAAAGAGAAGGTCTATAGCTGACTCACAATGGTGACCCCTTAAAGTAGGGTCATGACAAGCCCATTTCTGTGTGGGAAACTATGTAACTGGGACCCTAGAGTTATCTGGAATCCCAAGGAAGCTTCTTACTCTGTGATGACTGGCTTTTAGGATTCTTCTCTGAATTTCTTACTTCCCTGAGTATCCTGAAAACAGATCCCCAGCATCTGAGGTAATCTGAAGGCACCTCTTCTCCTTGTACCCTAAAAAGGAATCAGCAGTGTAGCCCTAACAGCTGCTGGGCCCCCCGCGGCCCAGTCTCGGCACGGACCCTCATACAGAGAAGCACAGCCCAGGGACCAGAAGTTATTAAAAAGACGTTCTGATGTCCATGGGCATCTCTAAAACAACATGGACAAGTATCCAATTCACAGCTCATGACCTCACTTCTCAAATGCTCTTCCCCCCTCCCCCAGCACCACTCAGCCGATCCAAGCCTCCCCCTACCCACCTGTAAACCTGCCAAACCCATCCCTCTCCCCGCAGCCCCGTTTTGTGGCTCTTCCTCACGTAGATGGCTTTTCTAGGTGGGTTGTGGCCACTCTTGTCCCACCTTTCTGATCCTGTTTCTTGTCCCATTGTTCTCTTTCTCATTCCCAAATATCTGACAAATATATCATTTTGAAATAATTTGGGGAGGTCAAGGTGCAGCCGGGGCAGAAACATCTTCATATTCATAAATCTAACTCTCACCACAAGGATGATTTAAAAAAACAAAAACAAACCACCATTTCTTGAGCACATACTATGTGTCAGGCACGGACCTGAGGATTTTCCATTGTCTACAACATTTGATCTTCACATCGAACCCCTGATTTGCAGAGAATAACTGGACTGGAGCCCAGGTGCAATGAACTCGCAGGGTCCCCCACTCTGTGTCCTTCGAAGAGACACACAAACCCCTGTGACATTGAATTTGTAAGATATTTGTCTGCTCTGCCTCTTGTCTTTACATAATCTCACCTTTCTCCTCTCCCTTTAGCCTCACAACACCCTGGAACCCCAAACACACACACACACACACACACACGCCCAAAACCGACTCCCCTGAATGAACGCCCCATTCCAGCATTCCTTGGAAAGGAGAAGATGCTGTTGTTCTCAGGTAGATTTTCTGAGAGATTTTCGGGAGACTCTCATTTCAGAAGCAGAGTGCCAAAGAATTCTTATCCTGTTGCACCAACATGCACAATGGCTTGAGGAGAAACATTTCAGCTCTTTGTCACAGTCACTGTTTTCCTCTTCTGCTTATCACGAGACATTCTTTAAAGGCTGAAATTACAGTCACCTTTTCTGGGAAGCAGGATTCCAGGGCAGGTGATAGGCATAGGAATAATCTCCGCATCTCTGAAAAAGCAGTTCTCAGGAATGTTTCCAGTTCCTCACTAAGAGGGCCTCTAGGGATGGTTGGAGCCTCTTGTTTCTTATTCCAAGGCAGGTGGGCGGTGTCCTCGGAGTGATGACCATCTGATGTTTGGTTACCCCACCTCCTCCATGTACCCTCCCTCTGGTAACTGTGTCTCACTTTCCTTCTGCAGACCCAACCTCCCCCAATCTCAGTTCACAGGATCTGAGCAAAGCTTATTGCCCGCCCCTCCTTCTTCTAAAGGCTGAGCACATGGCTGAGACTTCACATGCTCCTTGCCTACAGGGATTGGCTGTGGGACGTGGGTGTTACCCAAGCAGAGCCTGTGATCCAGGGGCTGTTCTGCTGGAAATGAGATCTTGAAGAGGATGTAGGATCTAGAGTTGCTGGCAGACGTTTTGTTGTTATGAGGGAAGAGTCTGAGAAGAAAACCAACATGGCAGAGAGTAGAGCAATAAGACAGAGGGGGGGGGGGAGAGAGAGAATGGATCTTGTTGATGTTATGTAAGCTCCTGATCCAGTCATCCCTTCTAGACTTACCCTTCCATTTTTTAATCACATGAGCCAATACTCTTTCCTTAAGCCAGATCAAGGTCCTTGTCACTTACAACCAAAGACATTCCAACTTATACATAAGGGAAAGGAACAGAGAATCCTTGGTGGGTGAGAAGCCATTTGGGAGGAGCCACCAGCTTCATCTTGGCTACCATCAAATGACATTTCCAAATTGCAAACTCATTCTGTGGGATGTATTTTGAAGGAAGAGTTGGCAGGATTTGCTAATTGGATATGGGGTGTAGAGAAGGAGAATGTCGGGAATCGCTTTGAGTTTTTGGCCTGGGCAACTGCAAGAATGGGGCAGCCATTAACTGAGGTATTCTCATGGGCTCGAGAGTCCCACTAGGCAAATGGAGCTGTGAATACTTACTTTAACAGAATGTCAGCCGGTTGAATCTGTTTTTCAAGTATGGATTAAAAAACATGTGCGGAGTTTCTGCTAGCTTAATCAAAAGTCCTTTTATTTTGTCATGGGAAGACACAACTGTGCCTGGGTTCTATGTGCAAAGCAGTATTTCAGACTTTTCTTTTTTGTAAAGTGATTATTACCTGCCTATGGGTTAGCCACTTTGGCTTATTGGCCTTCTAAAATGTCAACAGTGAATGGAAACATTTGCAAAACCTTATCCGAAACAAGATTTCTTTAAAGCTTTCATCCTAACAGAATTCAAAGTATGAAGAATACTGTGTGCATGAGCTAGTGTCCTTGGTCTCCCTCTGGAGGCGACAAGAAGTGAGGACACGGAAGGGCAGGACCTGAGGGTGCCAAGCACCTAAGAAGGCGTTGAGCCGCCCTCTGCCTCCTGGAGGAGCTCCAAGTCCCCCAACTTAAAAACAGAGAATCAGAGGCCTGGAGTGGGGTCTGGGTGGGATTTGAGGCCAGAGGAGGCCTAAGCTGCGCTCTCTGGGTGGGAGCTAGCACCAGCGGCAGACCCTGGCGAGTCCCCGCCGAGCATGGAGCACGTGAGAAGCGGCTGCCGGGCTCTGCGCCTCTGCAGCGGGCCCACCTCTGCCTGAAGAGCAGGCCCAGCTCCGGGGGCGGAGGCCGCCTTCTCCCTTGCCTCTCCGGCGGAGGCACAGAAATAGTGGAGGCCAGAGCGGCCTTGGAGAGACTGTCGCCTGGACACACGGGATGAAGGATGCTGCGGACGCTGCCTTCAAGAGCCTGTGACCCAGGACAGGCGGATGTCATCCATCCCAGTGGGTACCAGTCTGCAGGGATGACGGCCGGCGACCCGGTGTGCCCCCAGCTCTGACGGCGTGCCCACAAGGGCCTCAGGGATGCACATGTGGCCTCGGACAGGCGCATCCAGGGCGGATGCAGATTTCCTGCACCAGCTGAGTGAGGGGCCCCAGGAAGTCGCGGGTGGAGTTATGGAAAAAGCATCGCATTTCCTTCTGGGGCATGACATTTGTGCCTGACTCATGGTGGGGCTTGTCCAGGATCATTAGGAGGCGTACACGAGCTTGCTGTGAGTATGTAAATTTTGTTCATTTTGGATATAAATTCATGTCTCTAATAAGAGCCCATGTGGGGTGACCCGGATGCCCCCCAGGTACTGCCCAGCCTGTGTCTGCCTTTGGGCTTCGGATAAGTGGGTGTCGGGTCCTGAACGTTGATGGTCAGCGCCCGCCTTTCCCGCCCATCCCTGCCCATCTTGGCCTCCTCCCCTCCTGCCTTGACCGTCCCAGACCCCCAGCTCCAAATTCTTCTCCCCAAGTTCTGCGGAGCTCCCCAGCTCAGGTCATGCCTCTTCTCACCCAAAGCCCTGAAGGCACTCAGAACCCAAAGTCCTCCAATTAACAGGGGTCCCTGCTCAGAAACCGCTGGAAGGATGGACTGCATCTGAGGCAGCAAGCCCCACCTTGCACAGAGCAGGTGCTCAGCCACTGCGGGCTTCTCGGCACCCCCACAGCTCAGGGTGAAAGGTGTGTAGGGGGGTGTGTGGGAACCTCTCCCAGGCCGTGATGGAGCCCAGCTGGACGGGAGGCAGCATATCCTCCCGTCCCGACAGCTGGCCTCCGGCGGCGTGGTCTTCAGGGCCCTCCTCCGGGGCCAGATCACATTTGCAATGATTGCAGGTGCTGGGGGTTCAGGGAAGCAGGGCAGGGAGGGGGCAGTGGAAGGGCAGAGGCGGAGAGCTCCTGTTTATGTGCAGCCATGGAGGGGGCCTGAGAGGGAGCCATCAATCTGAGAGACTTGGAACTTAACCTTCAGGGCTGCAAGTGTCTGTTTTCCCTGTCACATGGGGACCTGCCCCTTCCTGGGCAGGGATTAAACACTCAGCTTCCTGGAGGTCCGGGTCAGGCAGGAGTGCCCAGCCGGGTCACCTCCTGGGTGCGATTCATTCCTGGCTGGGAGTGAAGGGGTCAGAATCCCCAACCTCTCCTTGACAGGAACAGGAACTCACTCAAATTCTAGAATCAGTTTGTAGCCCTGGCTGATCCTTGCTTTCTGGTGGCCCCAGCAGAGCCAGGTGGTTAAAGAAAGCTCTGGGAATAATGGGGCTGACACACAAAGATGGTATTAAAAAAAAAAAAAAATTCAGTGTAGTGGGGCTCAGAATAGATCCAAACTGAAAATACCACAAATGTCCAGTGATGGGGGACGTTAAAAAAAAAAAGTAACGTAGTCACAAAATGGAATACTAGCCAGTCACTGAAAACCGGTGATGTGTTTGGTCAAACGACATGGCGTTGCTGTTTTATAGATCAGAACAGCTGGATATTGGTGATGTCATGCAGTTTGAACATAGATCTGCATTTCTATAGATAATACGAGCAAAAATGCAAAATATTGAACAATAAGGAAAGCAGGAGCTCACTTTTGTACAACAAATGTATTTATATGTGTGTATTTCCACATGCATTATAAAAATATATAAATCGGTAGAGAGAGAGACAGAGAGACACCAAATGGGTGGCAAATATAAGCATTTGAAATTGCTTTTACGCCTGTTAGTATTTGATTAAACTGCTTTTCCAGTGTCAAGGTATAATTCTTACGATCAGAGAGTAATATTTTATTTTTAGCAGTAAAGATGTAGCAGAAGCTGTTGGGGTGCCCCAGTCTGGGGGGAATGCCCCTCCCCCACTGCCCTCGTGGTCACACAGGTGCCCCCAGGAGCCAAGCTCACACCACATGGCCCTCTCCCAGCTGTGGTGACTACTGGGCCACACTGGGCCAGTCAGAGTCCCTTCCCTGAGAAGGTGAACTTGGGACAGGGAAGAGGTCCAACTCTGAACCGTCGTTTGGGGGCTGTGGGGCAGCCCCCCCGCAAACAGCCCCCACCAGCACACCACCGCTAATTGCAACAACAAAGCAGCAGTAGCGGCAGGGCTGAAGCGGAGGGAGCCCTTACCGTGTCCCAAGGACTGGCTGCTTCTCACGTCCAACTCATCCGTCCTCCCAGTTTTAAAGAAGAAGAAGCTAGAGCGTGGTGCGGTTAAGTCACCTGCTCCCTGGGACTCAAACCCCAGCTGATCTCTACGAGGGAGAGTCCATATGTCCACGACAGATAAGATCCCCATTTGGGGGGACCCCTTGCGCACCACCATGGGGGAGCCCACCTGGCTCAGGAGGCCCGCATCTCCTCCTGCACTCCTGGCCACATTCACAGAGGTGTGGCGTGGGGAGCGAGGAGGGGAGAGGAGGGGACTCCTCCTGGTTCCTGGCGGCAGAGGCTCTGAATCGTCTGTGAGCCCTCTGTTGGCCTCATCAGTCACGGGTCAGCGAGGGCTCTTGGCTCCCCTTCGAAGATGAAGCGCGGATCTGGCCCCCCATCTCCAAGTGTTGCCCCAGCCTGGTTCTGGCCACCATCCTCTCTCCTGGATGAGCCCAGCAGCTCCCCTCCAGCCTCCCTGGCTCCGGCCTTGCCAGATGGGCCCCCATCACACCCCTGCACAAACCGTCTGAGGGCTCACCTTGGCCCCTGCGGTAAGGACTGCAGGGCTTGACCATGTAGGAGAGCTGGCCTGCCCCCCCCCGACCCCACCCCAATTCAGCACGTGCCCTGCCTCCCCAGCCTCACCTGTTCCCTGCTGCTGGCGCCTCCCGGGTTCTGTCTGGCCTCCGGGACTTTCCACGCACCGTCGCTCTGTGAGGAGCCTAGACCAGAGCAGATAATCATCATTTACGGAGCACTGACCACCGGCCAAGGACAGTTCTAAGCACTCGGCATATATGCTGTCATTAAAACCTCACGGTGGCTCAGCCACCTCTATGACATCTTTCAGGAAACGGAAGGATGGAGTGACCCCTAAGCGTGGAGCTCACGGGACCCCAGGCAGCCTGGTTCCCGAACTTGTGCTCCCCCCAGCGCACCACCCTGCCTGGGAGCCCCGCTCTCAGATTTGCTAAATCTGCATCCCCAGCTCCGAGCGGGGCGCCCATGAATCGCAGAAAGCCTGCTGATCAGCAGCGCCGTGCAGGGGGAGGGACGTGAGGGCCTCCGGCCTGGGTGGGCCTGGGTCTGAGTCTAGCTCTGCTACCTCCTAGCTGGCGGACCTGGAGCCTACGACCTAGCCTCTCGTGGCCTCAGTTTCCCCTTCTGTAAAATGGGCGCTAAAACCGTTACCTCACTGCGGTGTTTGCGGGGCAGGGGACGTGGGACAAAGCGGCGGGTGCACTCCGTGGCCCGCACACAGCAGGTCGAGCTCCCGGCAGGTCGCGGCCGGGACTGCTGGTGTTTTTGCTCCTGCGACTCGGTATGTCTGAGGAAGTGCCGGTCAGATGCGAGCTGCTTCAGCGGGCCTCCTGCTTTTTCTGGGGGGGCCGGCTTGGAGCCCATGGGCCCCCTAAAGAGGAGCAGCCGTTCTCTGGAGATTTTTTTCCGAATGGAGAGCGGGTCCTGTTTGCAGGAGCAGAGCAGCCTGACCCTCAAAGTCCATTCCCCGTTGGCGGCCTTGCGACCGCTCAGCACTGAGTCACATAACTGGAGACGTTGGGGGCCCAGGCGCCGGGGTGGCCGTTCCTTGCTGGGCCCCCTCTCCCCATCTGCAGGGAGGAGGCCACGGAGACACCCCGATGAGATAATGCAGGTGGAGTGTCGGGCCGAGCATCCGGCCCTTGGGGGGCGGCCAGGGGGTGCCATTTGGTTCATGAGCCGAGGCGCCACCCTCCCATTGGGTGGCCTTGGGCACAGCCCGTGGCCTCTCTTGGCCCGTTCTCCTCACTGATAGAGGGGATGAGCCCTGTTTTCCAGGGCGAGTCCCCCGAGTCTCCCAGTACCCGAACCGGAGCTAGAACACAAGCTCTCTCTCATCGCCGGGGTGGGTGCGGCTCTCGGCCCACCTTCCAAGTCACCGAGGTGTGCCCCGAGCCCACGAGAACAACCAGAGCTAGGATGCAGCGAGCACTCCCCTGTGTCCCTTCCTTCCTCCTCACAGGGGCCTGGACACTGGGTGGTCTTCACCCCTTCTTGCGGACAACCCATCCGCACTCTGAGAGGCGAAGCCACTTGCTCGACTCACAGAGCCGCTGGGTGGCCAGCGGCGAGTCTCGGGGTGGGGGGGTCTGACACGAGGGGATGCCTTCCTAACAGCCACATCGCAGTGTACCGACCAGAAGGGCTCCAAGGCCCTCAGGCCCCGCCCCAGGCCCCCGCAGGCCTTCCAGAAGCCCGGCTGGCCCCACGTGGACGTCCAGCCCAGCAGGCTCTGCCCCGCCCAGCATTTCCACGGCCTTCCAGAAGAGCAGTAGTCTGTTTCCCAAACTGCCGCCCTGCAGCTGCCCCTGCTGGCTCTGTGGGGACTGGGAGGGGGCACTGAGATCACAGGGAAGGGCCGGCCCCAGGGCTGGAGGCCTCACCCCAGAGCAGCTCTGGGGACGGCGCCGGGCCTTTGTCAGCCTCACGCACTCACGAAACCGGGTTGAACCAAAGGTCAGGTTTTACTGCAAATCTAGAAAGATCCTCGCTGGTCAGCCAACCCAGGAACCAGCTCTGTGAAAGGGCTACGGGGGGCTTTCCTGGCCATTTTCACGGCAGCTTTTATGACTCGGTGGGTGGAAAATGGAGAGCCGAGCCAAGGAATTCTCTGGCTCCCTTTGAGTCGGCAGCGTGCTGGCAACGGTGGCCGGGAGCCTCCAGTGTTGGGGATGCACGAGCCTGGGAGGGCTCCACAGAGGCAGGTTCGCCCCGCAAAGGGGACCCGGGCTGGAATGGGAAAGGCTGACGCCGAAGGCGGTGGCAGGAAGGCTCGACAGAGGCAGAACTGGTCAGAGCCGGACGTGGTCAGACCCGGAACGAGGGGAAATTTCCCGCAGACTAGAGGTGCAGAGACAGAAGTACCCGGCGGGTTCTGCATTCATCCTCCTCGTGCTCGATTTTGGAAATGCATCACCCTTGCACTGGGACGGCGTCGTGCCTCCCACCAAAAGGAGGGGTCTGTCCCGCCCTCCTGGAATCTGACTGGTGTGTGGCTTGCTTTCGACAATAGCCTCTGGCAGAAGAGATGCTGCCCCCGTTCCAACCCTAGGCCATGGGATGCTGTGCATACTTCTGCTCCACCTCGGGCCCCGCTGCCCGCCCCCCACTGCTGGGAAACAAGCCGGATTGGCTGGCTGGGGAAGGAGAGACGTGGGGTCCAGTCACTCCCTCCCCCCAGTCCCCACCATTAATGTGAGCGGGGTAATTTGAGAACAGCTAGCCCTCAGCCTCTCTCTGCAGCTGACTGCAGACACAAGTTCAATCCCAGCCTCGATCGGTGGAGACCATCCTAGATCAGCAGAACCTTCCAGCTGACCTATTTCTGAGAAACAATAAGTGGTTGTCGTTTTAAGTCACTCAGTTTTGGGGCGGTTTGTTATGTAGCAGTGGGTCACGGATACATACCCCCTCTCACTTTCCCTTTTGTCAGCACCCCCATCCTGGCTGGTCCTTCTTCCTAGCCAATCCTCCTGGCCATTGTGTGCTTCAGCGATTGTCTTCCGCGTTAGAGTGGATGCTCTGCGGGGACAGGAACCGGGTCTGTCCTATTCAGTACAGCCTGGCATAGGGTCTACATATATCGGGACTTTAATAAATATTGGTGGAGGGACACCTCTGTGGCTCAGTCGGTTAAGCATCTGACTCTTGACTTTGGCTCAGGTCATGGTCTCAGGGTGGTAAGATCGAGCCCCACATCGGACTCTGCACAGGACGTGGAGCCTGCTTAAGATTCTCTCTCCCTCTGCCCCTCCCCCCTCTAAAAAATAGTATTGGTTGAATGGATTAATTAATGAATTAGTTAGTGCTTATTTGGTTTAATGTTTATGGACCAGAAGCTCCATGAAGGGGTACCCATGAAGGGGGACCCATGAAGGGAGACCCTGTTTGTCTTCATCTCCATCATCCCTCAGTGTTAAGCTCAGTCACTAGCACACAGTAGATCTTCATAAATGCTCACCGAATAAATGAATGAATTTGTGTGCATCCCACACACTGCAAGAAACTAGAAGACGAGACGTCTCTGTGTGTGTCTGCGTCTATGTGAGCACGTAGCGATTCCACTTTGATCCAACCCACTGCGAGTCCCAGGCTGTAACTCAAAGCAAATTTTCACTGGTGTGGGCTGTATGGAGGACCACTCGGCAGGGGACTGAGTGGAATAGCTTTTGTGGTAGGTGGGATACTAGCCCCGCCAAATGTCCACATCCTAATCCCTGAAACCTGGGAATATATAACCTTACCTGAAAAAAGGGACTTCGCAGATGTGAACAAGGACTTTGAAAGGGCAAGATGATCCTGGATTATCCAGGTGGGCGAGTCAGTGGACCTCATTCCTGCCCACCAAACATCCTTTACATGAATGTCCGCGAACCTGAAAGCAAGAGTTAGTAGTTAGGCTGGATTCTCATGAGGCTGTGCGGAGACCCCTGGCCCCGACAGGCCACCCCACAGAACGGAACTGTGGATCTGGGAGCTGGTGACTGGGGCAGGAGGCTGGAAATGCAAATGGTAGCCCCCAGCTGCATGCTGGTGCTCAGCCGTGGCACTTCCGCTCTCCTGAACTCTTCCCCTCGTTTGTAAACCCGGCATAACAACAATGCTGGTGTCTTTCATTCAGTCATTTGACTAACGTGTACTGAGCAGCTGCTGTATGGCAGGCACTGTGCTGGGCAGTGGAACTTGGGGTGCATGAGAGCACAGAACCCCTGTCTGCTGCTATAGCTTGGGGCGTCTTGGGGCTCTCGGGGCTGCTGTAAGGACTAAAGAAGACCCCGTTTGACCAAAAGAGCTGGATGGGGGACTCAGCGTCTGAACTGCGGGGTGGTCACATGGCTGGAGGTGTTTGTCAGAACTCACAGAATTCCTCCACTAGGTGTAACTTCTAGCTCAGTAAATAAACGATACTCAATCTCATAAACAAAGTTAAATAATATCTTTCCACTGTGGTAGGCTTATTTTGCAAGTCAAGGAGGAACGCTTTACATACAATGAAAGATAAACTCATTAAAACAAAAGAATCAGTTTAGGAAAGAGGGGAGAACAGATGTTGAACCCTCTGCCAGCAGCCATACAGTTTGGAACTGAGCACAGTCTCGGGGTCGGAGCACAGCCGCGCGGACAGAGCACCCTCACACGCACCAGCTCTCGTTATCAGCACGGCCGCCGAGCCTCTCAGCTGTTTCGGATTATCTGTGTCATGACTCCCTTCCCTGAGCTGAGATCACCGAGGAGTGCCCGAAGCCCGGAGCCCACGCCTGCGAGCCGCGCAGAGCAGTGCTGACAAATGGAGCGGCCTGAAAATCATTACCGGGAGGGAGGTCAGCCTCGGGGCTGCTCGCCAGCACCCAGGCACCACCAGGGACCTCTTGGCAAATGCAGGCGGGAGGTGGGGGAAGGGGCCAGCTCCCCATCCTCGCCTGCTGACCCTCACACCCTCTCTTGCCGCCCGGTGCCCAGGAGACCCTCACGCAGGAGCCCCCAGAGGGCAGGGGGCCAGGTCCACTCCATGTATGTAATTGTCCCTCTGCTGGCCTGAACTCTCCGATGAGGCCAAGAGCACTGTAAATCAAATCGTGGAGTTCACATTCCCGAGGGGGAGGAGAGAGAATTAAAAATACAACCTATGAAGTGAAGCCAGTCAACAGAGAAGAGAGATGAGGGCGCCAGGAGGCCTCTCTGAGGTGATGACACTCTTGAGCACAAGCCAGAAGAAACGGAGTCAACTAGGTGGATATCTGAAACAGAATCCAGGTGGAGGGAGTGGCTGTGCAAAGGTCCTGGGGTGGGAATGTGCCCACTGTGTTCCAGGCACAGCAATGGCTGGACGGAGACAGCTGGGGGATGGGTCAGACACGTAGCAGGAAAGCCAGATCAGAAGGACACTGGCCCCAGGGGAGCACGCTGGGGTTTATTCAGAGTAGGTTGGGGGCCAAGCTTTGAAGAGTGAGAGAGCCGGGGCAGAGCCCTTCACCGCAGCAGGCTCTGTGCAGAGCATGGCAGGTGCAGGGTGGTGTGTCGTAAACAGCCATGAACACCAGGCCGGGATCATTTCTAAACAGAAGCTCTGAGTCCCATGTCAGAGTTACCCACACTCCCTTCCCGCCTCCAAAGTCTTCTACCTTGGGAAACAACACCAGGGCTGTATCGGGAGGATTTGCTTTCTTTTCTTTCTTTTTCCAAAAGCATAAAAAGCTGACAAGTGAGAAGAGGCCTTTCCTCTGCGCCAGGCCCCACAGATGTCCGTGCATATCTCTGAAGGGATCACCTGCCACGAAACGTGAGACCAGGGACGGGGCCACAGATCAAACGGATGTTGCAGAGTGTCAGCACGATACGCGTCCATATTTGCCAACAAGTTAAAAAAATTATGTTTCGTATGATCCAGGATTTACACAGTGTGATCTTGATGGTGTCACCTTTCTCCCCTTTCCGAGCCCAGCAATCATCTTAAATTCTACTCAAAACAAAGAGCTCCCTGTTGGCAGTTAATCCTCAAAGGGAGAGCTTTGTTTGAGACTAAAAAACCTCATTCAATGACGTTGGCAAGGAGCTGGCATTCCTCGTGCCAACTCGGCCTGGTATTTCCAGGTCTGACTAGGAGCTACATTTGAGAGCTTAAGCTCATTTCTTCACCCCGTGCGAGGGAGCGCTCTGTGTCACATGGCCCATTTGTTGAGCAGGTACTGAAGGGAATAATAGGGGAATTAGAACAGCGGTAGGCATAAAAGCAGGCGAGGGGGTGGAGAGATGTCTGGCCATGCTAGAGAGATTTCTGGGAGAATGGGAGCCCGAGGACAGTGGGGGAAGCTGGGTCTTCAGTGAGCTTCCTCCCAGCTCAGTGGATACATGAAAAAATTTTCATTTGTATTAGCTTTCAATGCTGTGTAACAATTTGCCACGAATTTCATGGCTTAAAACAACACCTGTTTATTCTTTCTCATGTCTGTGGGACAGAAGTGCAAGCAGAGTGACTAGTTTCTCTGCTGAAAGTCTCACCAGGCTGGAATCAAGGTGTGGGCTGGCCTGGGTTCTCCTCTGGAGCTCTAGGTTCTCCTCAAAGCACATGTGGTTGTAACCATTTCCCATCCCTTGTAGTAGGACCCAAGTCCTGTCTGCTTGTTGGTGTGAGCCAGGGGTCACTCTCAACTCCAAGTGGTCTTATTCCTTGCTCCATGACCCCTTCCATTTTCAAAGCCAGCGAGCAACAGAGAATCTCCCTCATGTTAAATGACTTACATGTTTCGAATCTCTTTTTCCAGGGAGGGCTTCATCCGTTTTCAGGGCTCATCTGATTAGGTCAGGCCCACCAAGTATAATTTTCTTTCTTAAAGTTGGTTGTGCCATATAACACAACTATCTACAGGCCTCTCTAATACTCAGGATGCAGAGGATTATACAAAAGTGTGGATCATTGGGGGCCATCGTAGAATTCTGCCTGCCATATTTTTCTTCATGGTCATTAATAGGCACTCAGAACCCCTTGCCAATGCCAGGCTTCAGGAGCACTGGCTATGGGCCCAAGGAAGCCCCAGACTCTCCGTTGAGGCAGAATGCTAGGGGAGGCCTGGGAGTCAGACAGACTTGGGTATGAGTCTTAGCTCTTGATCATGTGACTGTCTCAGTTACAATGGGTTGGATTATGCTGTGGTGACGAATAATCCCAACACCTCAATAGCTTAAAACAACAAAGATGTACTTCTCACCCAGACCACACACGCATCCCAGGCCGGCAGAGAGGCAGTGCTCACCCTGGTCACTCAGGGACCCACCCTCTCACATGGGACCAGTAGCCAACCCAGAAGGAAAAAAGAATATGGTGGAAGTGAATCCCATGGCCACACCTAACTCCAAGAAGACAGGGAAGTGCCCTTGGAGAGACAGTGGGAATGAAATGGACAGTGATCTTTGGTGAGTTTCTCCCCATCTGAGCCTCAGTTTCCTATCTGTGAAATAGGTCTGAGAGCACAATCTCCAGTGGGGATATGATGAGTGCTAGATAAATGTGAACCGAGGACTGATAGGCTCAAGGCCCATGTGTGAGCCTATGTGCTCCAAATCCACCCCTCGGGATGGGTTATATGATGGGGAGGAAACAAAGCCCCAGAGAAACGAAGGCCACATAGAAGGCAAGAGAGGGGATTTGAATCCAGGTAAACCTGACCCTAAGACCTGCACTTACCACCCTCTCTGTAATGCCCCCCTGGCGGGGTGGGGGGGTCCTGCTCAGCTCTCAGCTCCTTCCTCTTAGCTTCGTGGGTCAGCTCAACATGTGGCTCTGGGCAGAGATCTGGTCAACCACCACGTCTGGCCTGAACAGAAAGTCAAGCCAAGGCGGCTTGGCTTTTAGTTATAAACAGCTGGTCCCAAAGGGACTCACCTTATAACACACTACCAGGTCTATCTGGCTGGCACTGACCCTAGAAATCATCTAGGCCAGTGGTGGTTTCCATCAGGAAGGGAGAGTGTGTCCGTTGGATGCTGATGGCAGTGGCATGGTCCCTAAGCTATCTTCCACCCTCCAGAAGCACAATGGGAATTGCATACTATCTACAGCAACATCTACCATTATTTAAAATGTTTAAGTTGCACCAGGGACTGGGAAAGAATGGGGAGTGACTACTAGTGGGTACAAGGACTGTTCTGGAATCAGATAGTGGTGACAGTTGCACAGCCTGGCCAACATGCTGAACACCACTAATTGTACACTTTGCGATGACACACGGTGTGGTATGTGAATTATATCTCCGTTAAGAAATGTCAACCTGCTTGGTTTTATAGCCTTCTTTGCCTGTTTTAGAGTTAAGGGAGTCAGATAGCAACTCTTTTTATGGGCCAGTGTCCGTTTCCCTGTTTTTCTTCTGATGGTGCCCCATTTTTCCTCTGAGAAACTATACTTCTGCCATTCTTCTTGGCCCTGGTGAGCCTGCCCCCTACCCCAACAACATACCCTGCTCTCCAGGTCAGATATGGGCAGATAGGTGTCCCAGTTCTTACTTCTCCTCATACAGACATTGGTTCAGGGCAGGCCGTATGACCCTAGGAGAGCCAATCAGAATCCTTCCCTGGGATTGTTAGGAGGGTGTGGGGAAGAAGCAGCTCTCTTTTCACCAGAGTGGTGTAAGTCTGGTGATTCTTCTTTGACTTCATAGAGGAAGCTCGCCTACAGGGATAGATGGTAAGCTGAACACGGAGATGGACCCTGAGAGACAGAAAGATGGACAGAGCCCGGAAGACTTGATCTTGATCAGGGGTTCCACCAGGGGCGTCTTGCTCTCTGGAGGACGTGGAGCAATGTCTCTGGACATTTTTGTTTGTCACATCTGGAGTGGGCGGTGTGGGTGCCACTGGCATCTAGTGACTAAAGGTCAGGGATGCTGCTAATCCCCCAACAATGCACTGGACAGCCCTCACGTCATAGACTTACCCAGTCCGCAAATGTCAGTAATGCCAATATGGAGAAACCCTCATCTAAGCCTTCATTTCCAACCACGTCTGAAGCCAGATGCCCACCCCCTCAACATTCCAATGACATGAGCCAGTAAAGTCCCTTTTTTTTTTTTGTTTAAGCCACCACCATGAGTTGGGCTTCTGTCCTTTGCAATCAGAAGAATGCCAGCTAATACACTGGTCACTGCATCTGTGGGAGTGCTGAGGGACAGGTTATGAATCAGCTGGGCTAACATGCTGTTCCAAGGATTGGAAGCACCAATTTAGAGGGGCTTTTTTTGCTCATAAGATGAGAAACTGGAGGGAGGCAGTTGCCATTGGTTCAGCAGCTCTGTGATGTCAGATGCTGATGCCTCTGTGATTCTCTTGGCCTTTTCTTCAAGGTCACAAGTTGGCTGCTGCAGCACCAACCATCACATCAGGAGGCAAGGCAGGAAAAAGGAAGGAAGAAGTGATGCCAGTGACATCTTTTCCTTTCAGCAGGAAATCAGAAGTTTTCCCAGGACTTCAACAGACTTCCCTTTATATTTCATTGGCTGAGACTGTGGCATGAGGCTGCAGAGGAGTCTGGGAAAGTGAAAATTTAGCTTTTCCAGCTCATAGAGCAGAAGGGGAGAGGATCGGAAGTTGGATCAGCTGTAGGAGGAAAAGAGACACTCAACCCCAAGTGTCAATCCTCGTAATCTCATCCAGAACCCCCTGACTTGCCAAAAAATTTTTGATCACTGAAGATGGGAAGTGGATTATTACATACAGATTGATAAACTCACCTTCAAGACATGTGATCCAAGAGGGAAGAAAAATAATAGTAAAGGGGTTTTTGAGAATGACATGCACATATCATAGATGAGAAAATTGAGCCCCCCAAGGCCAAGCGATTTGTTCGACGCCACAGCGGCAGCTAGAGGTGGGAAGGTGGTGTGGACAGACTCGTCCGGGGTCAGCGGGGCTCTGGGTCCGCATCTTGGCCTGGCCTCTGTGAGCCGCAGTTGCTCAGATTCCAGACAACCTGTAAAGTGTAGTTACTGACATCCGGAGCCCAGTTCTCTGTCATCTCAGCGTGTAGTTCTTAATCTAGACTTTAAAGTCCGACATCAAGCCCCCAAGCACCAAAGCGCCTGCAATGGTTCATTTTGGTTTTAAACTTTCTGTATTTCGATCGTGGGCGGCCAGCAGGGCACCATCATCTTCACGGCTGCAATTTACTTAGGACTTGGTTTGGTCGTAATTTTGTGATCTCTCAGAAACGAAACTTCAGAGTCAAAACGATTGTCCAAAATACATGATGTTGACTCAAATAGAGAATCATAGGAACAAAGCAAACTGTTCCAAAAATGCCCTGTTAAATAGAACTAGTGAACAGCCTGAGTGACCCAAAGAAAGAGTAAAAAAAGAATTCGCGAATAGGAAAATGTATTTTGTTCTAATATTCTCTGAATAGAATTTGTTTTACATGATAAGAAGGTGAAAAGAAAGCTGGGAATCAAGACAGATTATGGAAGTACCGGTTTCACAGCTCTGCTTTGGGTTGTAATAGCGGCACCATTTTAAAAGCTGTAAAACCCAGATACCCCCTATCTCCGATCTCCAGCCGCCATTTATGCAGAGCTCACCAAAATCTGGGGTGTTGCAGTGTGGGGCCGGGGGAGGGGGGAGGGCGGTGATGGAGAGCTCCTAATGGAGATTTAAAAAATACATTGCCATGATTTTCACCAAGCAACAGTTAATATTTATTTTTTTTTAACTGAGGTGAAATTCACATAGAAAATGAACCATCTTAAACAATTCAGTATTTGTGGTGTTATACACTTACCACCTCTGTCTCGTTCCGAAACATTGTCATCACCCCCAAAAGAATCCTTGTACTCACTAAACAGATGCCCCCCATTCTCCTCTCCCTCCAACCCCTGGCAACCCTCAATCTGCTTTATTTCCCTATGGATTTATCCCTATTCTGGAGATTTCATATAAATGTGATCATACAATATGTGGCCTTTTTTTTTTTAAAGATTTTTATTTATTTATTTGAGAGAGAGAGCGAGCACAAGTTGGGGGAAGGACAGAGGGAGAAGGAGAGGCAGACTCCCCGCTGAGCAAGGAGCCTGATGTGGGACTCGATCCCAGGACCCTGGGATCATGACCTGAGCCAAAGACAGATGCTTAACTGACTGAGCCATCCAGGCGCCCCAATATTTGACCTTTTTTGTCTGGCTTCTTTCACTCAGCATCATGCTTTCAAAGTCCCTCCATGTGGTAGCATGTCTCTGGGCTTCATTCCTTTTTATGATCGAGGAATATTCAACTGCATTTATTCACACTTTGTTTATCCATGCATCAGCTGTGCGACACTTGGTTGTTTCTACCCTTTGGCTGCTGTGAATAACCCCGCTCTGAAGTCAAAGGTACATGCGTTTCTTTGAGTACCTGTTTTCAATCGTTCAGGGCATATACCCTGAGGGAAGATTGCTGGTTCACCTGGTAATTCTATGCTTAACTCTTTGAGGAAATGCCAGACTGTTTTCCACGGCTGCTGCACCATCTCGCATTCCCACCAGCAATGGGCAAGGGTTCCCATTCCTCTACGTCCTAGCCATTCCTTGCAATTTTCCGTCCTTAAAAAATTATAGCCACCCACCCTAGTGAGTGCAATTGTGTGGTTTTGATTCACATTTCCCTAATGACAAGCGAGATGGAGCATCTTTCCATGTGCATGTAGGCCATCTGCACATCCCCTTGGGAGTCCTTTGCTCATTTTTAAATTGGGTTGTTGGTCTTTTTTGTTGCTGAGCTGTAGAAGATCTTTGTAGAGTCCGGATGCTCCATCTTTATTCAGTGTTTCACTTCTAACGCTGGTAAACCCATGTTAACATTTAGAAACTGATCAGGGAAAGCTCAAATGCCTGCTCCTCCAGGGAGGTGGCCATGCAAGCAGGGTGTGAGAGCAAAGGTGTCCGTCATGAAGGCCCAGCCTGGGTCCAGCCAGCCGTCCGGGCCACAGAGCCGGACACTTGGTAGAGCATGTGTGAGGCTCACACTTGTCCTTTTCAGAACACTTTAGATACTAATATTATGAATATCTGTATTCCTGATAGCCACCTTTGTCAGAGACAGCAGGCTGCCTGCCTTTTTGTCTCAGATTTGTTTTAAAAAGGATCAAATTGGGGGCGCCTGGGTGGCTCAGTTGGTTAATTTTTGACTGATCATGATCTTGAGGTCCTGGGATCGAGTCCCACATCAGGCTCCCTGCTCGGGAGGAGTCTGCTTGTCCCTCTTCTGCAATGCCCCCATGCTCTGTCTCTCACTTTCTCTCTCTCTCAAATAAATAAATAAAATCCTTTAAAAAATAAAAATAAAAAAATAAGAAGGACTAAATGGTTATGAAAACAGGTGAAGCCCTACACCCCCTCCCTAGTCCTATGCCCACGGTTCATTTGGAAATTGTTGTTATTTGAAACTTCTTTCCTGAGGGATTTGAAGCAGCTCAAAAAAGAAAGCACAGATACAATTAAACGCTGAATTGCATCTATCAGACTACAGGGGAATTAGAGCAGGTGATAAATGTGCTCGAGCTCACCTTTCTTGCTCCTCGGTTCTAAGAGGTCACCTGCATTCTGTCACCCGTCAAGGCCATACCCCCTGCCCTGCTTGGCAGAGATGGGGAGTAGCCGAAACATTACCTCCATGTGGCAGGAAGGGGATGGTCATGGCTCAGTGTAGCCTCTTCTTCGTGGGCGTGCATGCGACTAGGACAGTCAGGAAAAGGTCTCCATGCTTGGTTTAAAACTTTCTGTCACCATCTTGAAATTCTTAATACTTCATTACGTAACCAGTCCTGCCCGCTTAGGGTTGCCAGATTTAGCAAATAAAAACATAGGACTCCCAGTTACATTTGATTTTTAGATAAACAGAGAATAATTGTTTAGTATAAGTATATCCCATGCAATATGTGGAACATACTTATACTAAAAAAAAAAAATTTATTTGTCATTTATCTGAAATTCAAGTTTAATTGTGCATCCTGTATTTTATCTGGCAACCTTATGCCCATCACATCAAGGTGACACGAAGGGGCATGGCTGGGATCTTGCCCTAGCAGCTATCAAGTTTTGAGTCCAGGGAAGAAAAGGAAAGAGACCAACTTTGTCCTTTCCATAACATTGGTCTTGGGGGAAATATGTGCCTCTAACTTGCCCATGGTGCCCATTTTCCACGCTGAGATGTTTCTGCTTACAGCCTCAAGGCAGGTCCTGCAGGCTGTGGGTGACTCAGACACCTACACCTGTGTGCTTTCCCTCTCCGTGGCTTTGGAAAGGCTTCGGGCAGCCATTCCTTTGTTGGAGAAGCCTGGGGTGTGGGAGATGGGGGGCTGGAGAAAGCTAATTTGGAGAGAAAACACACTTAAATTGAGCGCCCATGTGCCAGGCTCTGAGTGGAGTCCAAAGATGCTATGGGAGGTAGGGGAGGGGCGGCGATGATAGAAAAAAATGTCTAAAAAGCCTCCAGGGGGAGTATTAATTTTTAAAAAGCTGAGGATTGCTGGTTTTAGTGGAAGATACTAGCAATAAACAAGCTAACCAACTACGTAAATAGATCTGAAGAAATCAGTCTATTCATCAGTGAAATAATTTGTGCTAAGTGCAGCAAAAATAATAATAATAATCATTAGGGTGATGCAACTGAGCATAATAGCACAGGGCACCATTCTGGCCGAGGTGGTCAGGGAAGTCTTCTGGGAGGAGGTGACGCTGAAGTGAGTTCTGAAGGATGGAAGCCCTTCATGCAGAAAGCAGGGGAAAGGCATTCCAGGCAGAATGAAGAGCAAGCACAAAGGCCCAGAGGAAAGAAGCTGCTTAGTGTGTTCTAGAAAGTAACCAGATTAGATTACACTCTAATCTTTATTACAGTTTTGTGAGAGATTGTTAGTCCCATTTTACAGCTGAGGAAATGGGCAGAATAACACTCCCAGACTCCCTGTATCCGTCAGGGTCCCAGCAGAGAAGCAGAACCAGTAGGAGATAGATAATAAGGGATTTATTACACGGAGCTTGTGTAGGCGAGTGTGGGGGCCAGCTCGGCAGGTTGGAATCCGTGGGGCAGGCCATGAGGAGGGGCTAGGATTCCTGGACACCAGCTGAGGCTGCTGTCCACAGGCAGAACTTTTTTCTTCAGGAAATCTTCAGTCCTGTTCTTAAGGCTTTTCAACTGATTGGACCAGGCCCACCCAGATCCTCTAGGACACTCTCCCTTCCAGGAAGTCACCTGATTTTTGGACTGTAATTACTTCTACAACACCCCCACACTCAAAGCACCTAGATGAACGATCAATTGAATAACTGGGGGCTATGGCCTCACCAAGTTGACACATCAGATTGACCATCATGACCCCCATTTGGTAAGCGGTGAACCTGAGATTGGATCTGAGGCCTGACCTTGAGCTGATTTTGATTACCACGACCAATTAATCCTTGCAACAACCTGTGACGCAGGTAATATCCCCACTTTACAGGTGAGAAAAAACAAGAGTCGGAGAAGCCAAGTCTCCAGCCCAGGCTTGCACATCAGCTCCCAGTCAGCACTCAAGAAATAGTTTTTGAATGAATGAGTTTGTTTAGCCAAGATTCACAGCCTGTTCTGCCCGAGTGTAGCACCTGCTCACTGACCCTCCATCCCCACTCCAAGCCCTCCTACCCTGGCCCATCCTGCCTTCGACTGTCGGGAGCTGCCACTTGATCTGAGAAGTAGGGACTTTTATTCTGGTGAGGGAACCTGGAGTGGGAAGAACTTTTGTAGAGGGAAAGGAGGGAGTGCAACCCAGACCAGGGTGCTGGCCAAGCTTCAGGAGGACTGTTAGGGTCTGTGATCTCTGCCCTCCTGTCTCCCACATCACTAATGGGGACAGTAATCGTGGACAGCACATTGTCACTAGCGCCTGGCATCTGCAAGCAGAGGAAACACGCCCCCCGGGCCTGGTTGTCCCTCCACCCCCCCGACCACCCGCCAGGATGCGGCTGGGGACCATAGGGGTTGCTGCTTTGATGCCCAGGCTGCTCTCCACAATTACCTAGACGACCAGCTCGTGAAATCGAATATGAGGGATTGGAAGATTTTATGGGGGGCTTTTCTGCTTCCAGCAAATTCCAGGGCACGATTTTACAATCCCTTGATTCCAGGCCTCCCCTTGCCCCTTACTCTCCATTGTCTGAAGGGAAGGGTTGGGGCTTCCAGGAAGGGTGGGGGTGGCCCCGTGGGAACCCAGGGAGGGAGCAGGGAAGCGGGGCGGGAGGGCCCTGGAGATCACCCTTCAGCAGTGTCTCAGGTCAGGTGAGTCCAGCGGTGTCCTCCGGGCTACACGGGGCCCCCTTCATCCGCCCCCAAGGCCCCAGACTTGGTCCACATTGCAGGGGAAGCTCAGAGGCCCGCGGACACTGAATTTCCACGAGGAACTTCAAAGCACAGCCCCTGGACTCCATGTGGGTGCGTGGCCGCCTGGTCCCCACGGGTTCCCCCCCCGGTCCCCACATGATGATGGGGGACGAGACACACAGAGGCCCGTGTGGGAATGCGGCACAGGGACAGACAGAGGCAGTGATGGAAAGACGCACAGACGCCACAGCATGCATGGAGGAGTACAGACGGACACACGGACAGTGAGCAACACACACACACACAGGGACAGAAACAGCACAGCGGAGAGACGGGGTGACCAGAGACGGAGACACACTGACACACCGACACACCGACTCACCGACACACCGACGCACAGACACACCGACCCACTGATGCACAGACACACAGACACACCGACACACTGATGCACCGACACATTGACACACCGACACACAGACACACCGATGCACACACAGACACACTGATGCACAGACACCCTGATGCACAGACACAGTGACACACTGATGCACAAACACACAGACACACAGACACACCGACTCACAGACACACAGACACACCGACGCACAGACACACTGACGCATCGACGCACAGACACACCGACACACAGACACACAGACACACCGACACACTGACACACAGACACACAGACACACACACACAGATGCACAGACACACCGACACACTGACGCACAGACACACAGACGCACAGACACACCGACACACTGACACACCGATGCACACACAGACACACTGATGCACAGACACCCTGATGCACAGACACAGTGACACACTGATGCACAAACACACAGACACACCGACTCACAGACACACAGACACACCGATGCACAGACACACTGACGCACCGACGCACAGACACACCGACACACAGACACACAGACACACCGACACACTGACACACAGACACACAGACACACACACACAGATGCACAGACACACCGACACACCGACGCACAGACACACAGACGCACAGACACACCGACACACTGACACACAGACACACACACACACACAGATGCACAGACACACCGACACAGTGACACACAGACACACAGACACACACACAGATGCACAGACACACCGACACACACACACACAGACACACACACACACAGACGCACAGACACACCGACACACACACACACCGACACACACACACACACAGACACACACACACACAGATGCACAGACACACTGACACACAGACACACAGACACACACAGATGCACAGACACACTGACACACACACAGACACACAGACACAGACGCACAGACACACCGACACACACACACACCGACACACAGACACACTGACGCACTGACACACAGACACACAGACACACTGACGCACTGACACACAGACACACAGACACACTGACACACACAGACACACTGACACACAGACACACTGACACACAGACACACAGACACACTGACACACACACACAGACACACTGACACACACACACACAGACACACACACACAGATGCACAGACACACACACCGATGCACAGCGGAGGGAGAAGAAGACGCGGAGGGAGAGCAAGACAAAGCGCGACAGAAACACCCCCCCAGGGAGCGAGGCCAAGAACCGGAGAGAAAACCGGAGGAAGGGGGAACGGCGGCAGCTGGTGGGACTTCTGACTCGGGAACCGCGAGACGAGACAGTGAGTCTGTGTGGCCGGGAGGCGCCGGGTTGGGGCTTCGGTAGAAGCAGCAAGAAGCAGCCGACAGCGGGCGCCGCTGACCCTGAGGGGACGCTCTGTGGCAAGTGCTCGGGGCCCGCACCCGCCCGGGGCCACCGCTCGGCCGTCGTGGCCGCTGTTCGTGTCCCCGGGGCCCCGCCGAGCAGACGCCGACTCTGCAGTTAAGCTGCTTGGGTCTGAGGCCCAGCTCCACCACCTCCTCCTCTGGGCAAGTCCCCGACCTTCTCTGTGCCTCAGTTTCCCTCCTGGGAAGGGAGGATGAGAACGGTCCCGACGCCCCCCGGGGGTGGCTGTGAGCATTCGGTGAGTGACAGCCTCTGGGCCAGTGATGGCCTCACGTCCCCCCAGCCCGGGCCCTCCCGGCAGGTCTGAGGATCTGCGTGGAAAGGGGTGTCCGGGTGACTGTGCGTGTGAGTGTGAGTGAATGTGTAGGAACATGTGTGTGAGTCCGTGCAGGTGTGGGTGTGAGTGTGTGGATGTGTGTGAGGGTGAGTGTGTGGCTATGGATGTGAGTGTGTAGGTATGCGAGGGTGAGTGTGTGAGTGTGCAAGTAGGAACATGTATGAGGGTGTGGTGTGTGTGAGGGTGTATGAACGTGTGTGTGGATGTGTGGCAGTGAATTTGTGTTTGTGTGAGTGTGAGTATGAATGGAGTGTGTGGGTGTGAGTGTGCAAGTAGGAACGTGTGTGTGAGTAGGACCACATGTGAGTGTGTGGGTGTGTGTGTGTGAGTGTGTGTGTGAGTGTATGAATGTGTGTGGATGTATGTGGGGATGAGTGTGTGTTTCTGTGAGTGTGAGTATGAATGTGAGTGTGTGGATGTGTGTGGGGGTGAGTGTGTGAGTGTGAGTATGAATGTGAGTGTGTGGGGGTGTGTGGGGGTGTGTGTTTCTGTGAATGTGAATGTGTGTATGAGTGTGAGTGTATGGATGTGTGTGGGGGTGAGTGTGTTTCTGTGAGTGTGAGTATGAATGTGAGTGTGTGGATGTGTGGGGGTGTGTGTGTGTTTCTGTGAGTGTGAGTATGAATGTGTGTATGAGTGTGAGTGTATGGATGTGTGTGGGGGTGAGTGTGTGTTTCTGTGAGTGAGTATGAATGTGAGTGTGTGGATGTGGGTGTGTGTGTGTGTTTCTGTGAGTGTGAGTATGAATGTGAGTATGAGTGTGAGTGTGTGGATGTGTGTGGGGGTGTGTGTTTCTGTGAATGTGAATGTGTGTGAGTGTGAGTGTGTGGATGTGTGTGGGGGTGAGTGTGTGTTTCTGTGAGTGTGAGTATGAATGTGAGTGTGTGGATGTGTGTGGGGGTGAGTGTGTGTTGGGGAGCGCACTGGGGAGCGCAGACGCCCTCTGGTGGTTGGGTGTGCTTGTCTCAGCCTGTCACCGGAAACCTGCTGGAAAATCCACACTCCGTCCTTGCAGGCGGTTGTACATGTTTACGCTTGTGTCAGAACTTACTGCACAGATAATACCACGACTACCACAGCCACATAGCCAGGGCTACCGAGCAGGCTACATCCTCCTCCTAGTGCTCCTGAGCGCCCCCTGCTACCCACCAGTCCCCCCTTCAGCCGGCGGTGACTTACTGAGCACTTACTAGGTGCCGGGTACTGTAACTCCTCCAACAAGATAACCAGCATCACTCCCATTTCATGGACAAGGAAACTGAGACTCAGAGAAGTTAAGTGACTTCCACAGTTACAGTAGTGAGGGTCCAAGCAGAGTCTAACCCTGGGTTTTTACCCCTCAGCCTATGTTCTCACCACAGCTGCTCCTCCGGGCACCCCCGATAAGCCCCCTCTCTCCCGTCCCATGCTCCCTGGGGTCCCCCAGCTCACCGCAGATGCTCACGCCCTGCCTGCCTGCCCCGCCTCCCTTGCTCAGCCCCGAATCCCAGAGGGTGTCACTGTATCCTCAGCTCCCAGCCCGTGGCCCACACAGTAGGTGCTTAGTATGTGGTTCGTGACTGACTGGATGAGAGCAAAATCTCCCCTCTCCTCTCAGACTCGCTACCTAGCTCCTATTCCTTAAGACTTCCCCTCCTCCAGGAAGCCCTCCATGGTGTCCCTCCTCCCTCCAGGCTCCCTGGGTTCCCTGGCCCCTGGCTCATCCCAGCACACCCCGGGTGTCTGCCTCTCCCACCAGACTGTCTTGTTCACTATTATATTGCCTGGCACCTAGTAGGTGCTTAGTAAATGCGTTGAAGGGATGAACAAATGGCTGAATGAGTAAGTGGGTAAGTTCATGGAGGCTGGTCAGGAGGCACGGGGATGGGGAAAGAGCTAAGGGAAGGCTTAAGAACTTTGGCCCACAGGGACACTAATGACCATCCTGGTGACCTCCTTTGCCTCCCCCTGCTGAGGCTGAGGAGCAGCTCACCTGGGCACAGGCTTTGGCCAAGCTGGGCAGATATCCCAGGAGGGCTCAGAGCCCGGGGCCCAGGTTCCCCACTCACTAGTGTGGGGGTGAGGGTGGGGGAAAGGACTTGGGTGCGTCACTCTCTCCGATCTATAACTAGTGGCTCACACAACACAAGTTTATCCTTCTGGAGGTCAGAAGCCTGCAGAGGGTCTCATTGGCCTAAATCGCGGGGTGGGCCAAGCTGTGTTCCTTCTGGAGGCTCTAGGGGAGAATCTGTTTTCTCGCCTCTTCTAGGTTCTAGAAGCTGCTTCGTTCCTTGGATTGGGCCCCTTCCCCATTGTCAAAGCCAGCAACGGCCTCGAGAGTCTTTCTCACACTGCATCACTCTGATCTCTGCTGCGGTGGGCACGTCCCCTTCTCCGACTCTTACAGAGACCCTTGTAGTGACTCTGGGCCCCCCAAGTACTCCAGGACCATCTCCCCATCCCACGAACCTTGACTGAATCCCATCTGCACAGCCCCTTTTCAGGCGCAAGGTCACAGGGTCACAGGGTCCAGGGATTGGGACGTGGACCTCTCTGGGGACCACGATTTTGCCCACCATTCTGGGTACATTGCATCCCCTCTTCAAACCTCAGCGTCTGTGTCTCTAAAACGAGAAGGAACTGGGCCCGCCTCTCGGGATTTCGCTCCTGGGGCTTTGTGCAGGGGCCGCACCTACACGGACATCGCGCTCAGGAATTGGTTGGAAGTGCAAATTTGCTGGAGTCCCAGTGTGGTTAGGATGGGGACCCTGCCACCTGCCTGCCAGGTGGCTAGACGCCCTCTGTGCGGGGCCGTAGTCCTAATAGCGCCTGCTCCAGAGAAAGGGAGGCCTGGGGTGATCATGCACAGCCCTCAACCCTGGCCCCTGGTCAAGGCCACGAGGGCCCCCACTGCTGTCACTATGTCAGGGCACAGACAGAGGACTCCCGCGCCCTTGGCGGGTCAGGCCCCCGTGTGGGCTGCCTGTGCACGGCCTCCTCCAGCCCCAGGCTCGTGGTCCTCCCTTACAGATGCGTTTGCTGCCCTCTGCTGGCCGGGAGGCGCTCTGCCCCGCTCCCCGCCGCTGTTGGGGGCTGCCTCTCCCTGGCTCTCCCTCTCGGGTGGGGTGATTCCTTTGGGTCCCCCCTTGGGGTGGGCTCAGCCATGTGCCCCTACAAGCTACTGCGAGCGCTGTAAAGAGTAGAAGGCCATTTCCCAGGATGACGCAATGAAATGCAAACAACCCCCTCCTGTTCTCTTTGGGCCGGAAGGACCACAACTCAGTCCAGTGTCCTCGTCACTGTGCAGTGGTCTTGTAGCCTGGGATCTACTTGCTGGCATTCTAGAGCCACTCAGACCTATGTGCCAACCCCAGCTCTACCACTTCCTGGCTGTGTGTCCTTGGATAAGTAACTTAACCTCTCTGAGTCTCAGGGTCCTCTTCTGAGAAATGGGATTAAGATCTACCTTGCAGTGTTGGAGCTATGTACGTTAGCTAATATGATAGCTAATATTTGTCGAGTATACACTGTCTATGAGACCCTGTACTACGTTTGGCTCTTAATGGGTCTCATCAAATCTTCGCAAGAACTTGGGAAGGAGGCACTGCTGTGATCTCCATTTTACAGATGAGGAAACTGAGTCTCGGAGGCAAAGTCTCCTGCCTCAGGTGTATGCAGCCAAGAGGGGAGAGCTGAAGTGTAATCTGGGGCTGTCCAAACCCATGGCCTGTTCTCTCCACCTCATGTTCCCAGGTCTCTGGTCCCAGCAGAAGGCCAGAGTGGCCAATACATGTGTTCTTGATTGTTGTTTTTTTTTTAATAAAGGAAAATAAATTAGTTAATGAAAGCATTTTGTTTGGCAGTCATTTTCTCTCCAAACATGGGGTCGCTGTGATATTAAAAAAGACTCTTTGGGGTGCAGGGTTGAGACCCCAGCCTTCGATACCTGTCGCCGTGGGTACCCTCAGCCTTACATCTTGTCCAGCCCCCTGCCTCAACTTCCAGCCCACAGCAATGATCCCAGACAGGGAGATACCCCTGGGCTCTGAAACACCCGAGAACAGACATCCCTGCCACCCACCGTCGCCATGTTGCACAACTTTCCTTTGGAGCTTTTGTTGTCGGCTCGTTCTGATTTTAAGAAAGCTCCTAAAACCAAATCCTGTTTGGGTAATTTGACTTTTGTAAAAGCAGAAGCAATGTTTTGATTCCAATTAGTCAACCACAAATGCCTTTGGCAGCCTCTCTTTTGGGGTGAGCCTAACAGCATAAAACCCATTAGAAAATTCTTGAAGGGAACAAAACATTCTCAGTCTATTTTGTGCCAGGTGCTTTCCGTCTATCACCTCATTGAATCCTACCAGCTGTGGCAAAACGTTTTCTCTCTTACGGACGAGGAAGCTGAGCCTGAGAATGCCTAGGGGCTCCCCAAAGACGCACAACTCTTCTGCGGCAAAGCGGGGATTGCACCGGACACCACAGGGTTCCTACCCAAATCATCCCGCCCTCCCCTCCACCCCCTCTCGCGCGGGACAAGCCTCTGTGCTTGGGGATGGTTTCTTCCTTTCCGGCAGCACTTTGTTAGTCTAAACCAGGGGGCAGCAAACTTTTTTTTGGAAAAGGACCATCTGGTAAATATTTTAGGCATGAGATCTCCGACAGTGTGGTATGAAAACAGCCATAGGCAGTATGTAGGTGAACGGGTATGGCTTTTTATACATAAGCAGGTGATGGATAGATTTGGTGCCCAGGTTGTAGTTTGCCAGTCCCCTCCTCTGAGCCAGTCAGGGCAATCCATTCCCCTGGCCAACAGTTGCTAGGAAGGGGCTTGGGCTATGGTTCTGGCCCATAAACCCTGTCGGGACGTCCACTGAACGGATTCTGGGAATGAGTTTCTTTAGTCTTAAAAAGAGACCCTAGATGGAAACCTTTCTTCTCTGCATCTGGGTGAGGCCGGTGGGGTGATGGCTGGAGCTGGCGCAGACCTCTTGCGCCTCCGGGAGATGGGCCTGAGGACCAAAACTGACCTGTAGAGGGTAGAGGAATCCTGTCGGCGATGTCAGCAAGTCCCTGAATGAACAGTCTGGCACTGCCGCCCCTCCTCTGGACATATGACGTGAAACTGTAAAGATTTGTATTATTTAAAGCTTCTCTGGCAGAAATGTGTGGCTTTACAGCTAAAAGTCTCCTAACTGATAAGTTGTCCAAAATTTATTCTTTGCCTGCTTCCCCACATGGTTTTCTTCGCTTAACTGGGTTTATTTTATATGGTGCCGAGTAGAAGCAACACCAGTTTGTTTCATGCCACAGGAAAATCAGCTGCAGCCTGAGAATTGGCCCAACCTGCGCAAAACGACAGGTACTGATGTGTATGGAAATGAATGGCTTCCCAGCAGGGATTTTCATTTATGCAATTTTTGCCTTATAAAGCTAGTTATGGAAACACGGAACCCCAGAGCAGGTGTGCTTCTGATTACAGAGAGAGAGGGGCCCTCTCAAGTCACCTGATTGGTAGGTTGGTGGCTGAGAGCTTGCAAAGACAGCGTAGCAGGCATGTGGGTTTCTACAGAAAGGGCAGCAGTAAGGCGGAACATGGCATGGCCCCCTCGGCTGTCCCACAGCAGACGCATGACCGGTGGAAGACAGGTGGTAAGTACAGGCGGCCACAGGAGCACTGAGAGCTGAGCAGTCAGCAACGCCTTCCTGCAGGGAGAGACATCTCAGGCCGGCCAGGCGTGGGCTCAGAAGACAATGGTTGTGGGGAAGGGGTGGGGGGGTGGGGAGGAGGTTGCTTTCCACAGCATGGCTTGTGCAAAGGCCAGGTGTAAGAATAAGACCCCGTGTGATTTCTTCCAGGTATTACGTTCCGATGCCAAGGGTTGCATTCCATTAACAGGTTCTTAAAAATCTCTTAAAGTGCCCATAAGTAAAAATATCCATAGATTTGTGTTCACAGCCTTGTATGACAAATCCATGAGCTACCATGATTTCTTATCCTGGACCCTGGTGACATTTGGGGCAACGGAACTCTGTGGGGGACCGTTCTGTGCATCAGACAGTGTTTGGCAGCCTCCCCTGGCCTCCGCGCCAGAGATGCCAATAGCAAGCTCTTCTCCTTCCACCTCATGAAAACCAAAAGTGTCTCCAGACATCGAGAAATGTGCCCTGAGGGGTGCAAAATCATTCCTGTTAAAACCAAGGGCTAGACTAAAAGAAGGCCCATCAGACCCTCCTGTCTTTGAAAATCCTGCCATGGGGCACCTGGGTGGCTCAGGCGGTTAAGCGTCTGCCTTTGGCTCGGGTCATGATCCCAGGGTCCTCGGATCGAGCCCCACGTTGGGCTCCCCGATCAGCGGGGAGCCTGCTTCTCCCTCTCCCCACCCCCGCTCGTGCTCTCTTCTCTCTCTCTGTCTCTCAAATAAATAAAATCGGAAGGAAGGGAGGGAGAGAGAGAGAGAGGGAGGAAGAAAAGAAAAAGGAAGGAAAGAAGGAGGAAGGGAAGGAAAGGGAAAGGAAGGGAAAGGAAGGAAGAAAGACTCCTGCCAGTTCCGCCAGTTCCAGGCGGGTGGGGATTCTTAGGGGGTGCTGCCCGTTCTGCGCTTTGCTCCCCTTCTGTGTTACTGCTGAGCGTCCAGAGCCTAACACGTTAGGAGATGCGCTTGTTATCTGAAGATCAAACAAGTCACAGCAGCGGCCACCCCTGGCTGCCCACCCAGCCTCAGCTCTCCCTTCTTTCCCAAAGCCCCTGGCGCAGCCCGGGAGACCTACCTCCCAGGCGGGCGATCCACCTGCCGCTGAAGTTCAGGGTCATGTAAATAAACCACGGTCTCCCGGGTGGTGATTGGCTTCAGGCTGGGCATGTGACCCACAGTGCTGGCCAATGAGGGACGCGAAGTCTGACGGGAGCCTTCCGGGGGCAAATTCCCTCTCGATGCAGATCCCGAGAGGCACTTTTCCACCCGCGCGCTGAAATTCCCGCAGCCGTCCCGAGACCCCAGGAGAGCCGGTTGGGGGCAGCAGAGTGGAAAAGGGAAAAGCACCAGTGTGCTCTCTGACCTCTCCGAGCTGTTGAATTAGCCACCTTTGCGGCTGCCTCTGATGGCCGTCTTGGGATGGGAGGTAGCACCCTTCCTGATGATTTCAGCTAATGGAGGTGGACGGAGGTTTCTGTTATTTGCGACCAGAAGCATCCTGATACGAGACTTTCCAGGAAGGCACCCAACACAGGGGGGCATATAGTACTTGCTCAATAAATACGTGTGATTCTTGGAAATGGAGTTTGAGAGCGTGGAGTCACCTGTTTTCTCTATTTCTGTTGGGACCACTGAACAGGATCACTCAGCGTTGGCCCCTGGGCTTGCGGGGGGGGGGGTGTTCATCTTGGGGTGAGGGTGGGGGCAAAGCCAGCATTTGAGTTAAACGTCCCTATGATGCCGTTCTCACTGTTGGTGTCTGCCTGGGGATGAGGCCGGAGCTGAGCAGGTCCCTGGGGAGGGGATTACTGCCCTGGCTTGAGGCGCTGCGGTCTGGGGACGGAGGTTAACAATAAACCCAGGACCTTTCCATAAAGTGGAGGCAGACCCATCCCGGGGGCCCCAGGGACTCCACCGCCTCTTCTTCCTGGTACAAAAGAAGCACCTCCCACAGTTCATGAAGGACTTTTATGTTCCCTTTTTATTAAAATTCAAACCAAAATAACTTAAAAGACTAAAAGAAGAAAGAGCCACTCCACTCCCTTGGGGCCTCCCTATTGCTCTCAGTGTGGCCGCTACAGTCCCGGGGCGGACTGAGCCATCCCCCCACCCCAGGCAGGGTGCTCCTGTGGATGGGGGGGTGGGGGGCAAAGTGAATCCAGGCTTTGCCACGCTGAGGGCGCTGTCCTCCAGGGCCTCCTGTCTGGGCACAGGGCCTGGGCAACCTGGTCCCGCTGTGGGCCTCACCAGCTCCCCGCGGCCTGCAGGCCCCCCAGCTCCACTCCAAGCCGGCTTCCTCCTGACACAATGGAAAAGTCTGCCAGGAGGACCCAGCCTCTGCCTCCGGTCAGCGCCTGCAGCCTCCCAAGTGGGTGGCATGTACCCGAATTGGGACGGCTTTGTTCCCCCATCTGGTGCTGAGGCCTGCAGGGCCCAAGCCTAGCTAACACCCAGAACATGCTCCCAGGGGTTGGGGAGCTGGCCTCTCCTCACTCAGGGGCCACCCAAATGCATGTGGCTTCTCGCCCCTGCCCCCGGCCACTGATGTCCCAAGATGTCTCGACATACCCTGGGCTGTGGCTGCCGCCCCCAGAATGAGGAGGGGACACTTCCCCAGGCCAGCGTTCTCACTGCCCAATACACCTGTTCCACTTCATGCCCCTTCCCCTGGGTCACCCCCTGGACAGAGGAGGACCCCTTCCGTACCCCATCAAGACCCTACTCTGAAAGACAGAGGGCCCGCAGACCGTGGGAGCTGGGTTATGTTTGCTGTCAATCAACCTTTAATCAGCAGCTCCGTGAAAGGCATTATGCAATAGGTAACCATATACCCGATTTTTTGAGGGAAAGGGGGAGTTGTATTCATGTCCTGGTCCTGGCATAACAAATGACTACAAACTGGGTGGCCTCAAATGACAAATTTACTCTCTCACAGTTCTCAAGGCCAGAAGTCTGAAATCAAGGTGTCCACAAGGCCGAGGTCCTTCCCAAGGTCTAGGAGAGAAATTCCTTAGTCTCCTCCGGCTTCTGGTGGCTCCAGACACCCCTTGTCTTGTGGCCACATCCCTCCACTTCAGGTGGCCTCCTCCTCTGTTTCTCTCCCTGGTTTGTCTCTTCTAAGGACACTTGACATTGGATTTCAGCTCTACCTCGATAATCCAGGATGACCTCATTTCGAGATCCTTAATTATATCTGCAAAGGTCCTTTTTCTAAACAAGGCCACATTCACAGGCTCCAGGGCTTGGGGTGTGGCCATATCTTTTGGGGGGCTACCAGCCAACCCCCTATAGGGGTGGGATTATAATTCCTGCAAACAGATGCAAAGAGAATAGTCTGGACCGGGTAGGATGTATGGTGAGAAGGCTACGAGTAAGACCCGTGTGAGTCAGATGCTGCTCCACCATCGTGTCCCCTGCCTGTCCTCTTCAAACATGTCGGTGTCAGCAAGGACAGAGGAAAGCTGCAGAATCGATCAGATGAAAGGAGGCCAGAGAGATGGGACACCAAAGCCATTGCCTCAGCCTGGATGAGCTCCCAGGGAAGGGAGGACCGTAAAGGCTCTTTCTGAGACGAGAAAGTGGGACCCAGAAGGAGCCTGTAGGTTACAGTCTGGTGTCAAGGTTGTTTTCGGATTCTGGCAGTTGTACTGTGTGGGACAGAATGTCTTTGATCTTAGGACATCTGCACTAAAGTAATAGGACGAGGAGGTGTGATCTCTGCAATTTATTCCTCAGTAGTTCATCATAAAGACTGTGTGTGTGTGTGTGTGTGTGTGTGTGTGTGTACAGAGATGAAGACAGAGAGACAGACAGACAGGAAGAACAAAATGTTAGCATTGGTGAGTCTGCGTGAAGGGATGACAGGAATTCCTTGCATCACCTCGATGCTCCAGAAACCAAGTCCGAGTTTACTTAAAATGAACAGCAGAGGGGACACCAGGGCCCTGTTCACAGGTACAACCTCATGTGACCTCTGGGCAGCCATTCACAGAGGACTAAGCATCCTGATGTGTTCGGCAAAGGAGATCGAGTCCCTGGGACCTCAAAGAGCAGACGGGTGCCCCCTGGCCGCGGGACGCCCAATCTTGGGCTTGTGACTACAGGCAAGGAATGGGCATTTCAATTTCAGTCCCACAGGTTCAAGTGGCGCCTGGGTCATGGGAACCCGAAAGAGCCCGTGCAGGGTCTGGACGAGCAGCTCCAATATAATCCCTGGGGAGTGGTGAAGGGCACGGCCTCCTCACTAGCTGATTAATGAGGTGGGTCTGGGAGGCACATCTGCTTCTCATGATGCAACCTGGACCCAGCCAGCGATTGGCGAATCAGCATGTAGCAACTCTGCCCGATCCTGGAATTTGGCACTGAATTTGGCAGGGCCTAGGCATTGGCAGAAGAGGGAGCACTGCCGCAGGAGTCGAAGAGCCCAAGAAAAGATGGGAGAAAGGTTTTCCATCTTTTTGAAGTTTCCAGAAGTTGGGAGGCAGGAGGAATCCAGAACTTGGGGTAAAAACAATCTGTCACCTGCAAGCATGGGACAGGGCATTCTGTTCAAACAGATTCTTCCTCTCACAGGGTTGTCTTGAGGATTGAGAGATGCTGTGCAGAAGAATGCTTTGTGGACCCCCAAGTCCAGACTGTAGGTGCCGTGAGGCATGAGGTCTGAATGCAACTGGAATAGAAACTCCTGGGGGTGAGCCTAGACCTTTCCTGGGTGCCTGGCCCATGGCAGGTGCAGCACAGATGAACGTGGACTCACACTGTGTTTGCCAGGTCTCTTGGCCTTGAATGATAAAACCCAACCTAAACCAGTTTCAGACACCGGGGGAAGCCGATAGAAGGCTGCAAGGGTAACTTGCAGCTGGACCTCGAGAAACTGAGTCACGGCTCAAGCTCCTCCCCTGTCTGCACATTTGCCTCTTTCTTTTCTTTCTAGAAAGACTACCTTCCTTGGCTTCTCAGGGCCACATGGAGGAAAACATAGCTACCAACAACTTCCAAGGTTTATATTTTACCATGCAGGTGCCCAAATAGCATTTCCCAGGGAAGGACTCTGATTGGCTCAGCTTGGATCCCATGCTCACTTCTGGACCAATAAAAGACAACCAGGAAGTCAGGGTCATATTTATAATTTGCTGCTTCTACTGGCACCATGGTGGTGGGCCAGGGGGCGTGTGAAGTACAGTGAATTTCTATTCCTAGAAATGGGATGCTGAGCAGATAATCTCATAGGCGTCCATGAAAGAATTCATTTTATAAGAAGGAATTGGTTTTTAGAAGTTTATAACAGTAATGTTTTCATTGTAATAAATTCTGGCAAGAGAAGAAAACAAATCACCCATAACTCAACGACTTAGAAATAATCACCATTAATGTTCTTCACATCTTTCTGGCTGTTTCTTCCTAGTCTCCTCTGCTGTTCCTAAATGCTGGAGGCCCAGGGCTCATCCTTGGATGTCTTCTCTTTCCTATCCATACTCACTCACCCCCTTGGTGAGCCCATCAGCCTCACGTTCAGAAGATTACAGAATTTCCATCTCCTGACTCGGCCTCTCCCTGACACCAGGCTGGTATATCCAGTGACCATCTCAACCCCGGGCTGGGTATCAGGCATCCGAACCACACTGCTCATCAGAGCCCCAGCTCCTGCCTACTCACCTGTCCCTCCCACAGTCTCCCCGCCTCCTTCAATGTGGGCTCATCCCTTTGGAGGGCTCAGTTTCGGGATCCCCATGATGCCTCTCCTTCTCTCTCTTCCCCTCATATCTGATCTATGAGCTCTGCTTTCAAAATGCATCCTTTATCTGACCACTGTTCATCTCGCCCCCCCTCCCTTGCAACCCAGTCAAGGCCTCCTCCAGCTTCACCTGTGTCTTGCACCATCCTGACCTGTTGGCCTGCTCTCCCCGGTCCCGCCTTCACGCCCCCAACCCCCCAGCGCCCTGCCCCTGGAATACTGCAGAATCGAAAGTCGTTCACAGGGCTCCTTTCTTGAGCCCTCTGATGGCCGCCTATCAAATTCAGAAGAAAGGGATGAGGTTTCCTTTGGGATGATGAAAACATTCTCGAAGAAGACAGTGATGAGGGTTGTATGACTCTGTGAATGTACTAAAACCCCCAGAAATGTACACTTCAAAGATTCTGAGTTTTAGGGCATGTTAACTATATCTCAGTAAAGCTGCTATTTAAAAAAGAAGCAGAATAGTTAAGAACTTATTTTAAAAGCTTGGAGTAAAAACTGAAGTCTTTCTGTGGCACCTGGGTGGCTCAGTTGGTTGAGCGTCTGCCTTCTGCTCAGGTCATGATCCCAGGGTCCTGGGATCCAGCCATACGGTGGGCTCTCTGTCCAGCGGGGAGTCTGCTTCTCCCTCTCCCTCTGACCCTCCCCTGTGCTTGTGTGCACTCTCTCTCAAATAAATAAATAAAATCTTTAACAAACAAACAAACAAACAAACTGAAATCTTTCTGCTGGCTTGCACTGCACCATGTGAGCTGGCCCTCCTTCCCCACTGAGTTCTCCTTCCCTCCTTGTCACTCACTCTGCTCTGGTGGCACGTCCTCCCTCCCTCCAACCCCACCCCCAAGCTTCTGCCTCAGGGCCTTTGCACTTGTGATGCTCTTCTCCCGGACACCCACTGGCCCACTCGGCTTCCCTCAGTGAAGCCTGTGCCATTCATCCAAAACCGTGTTCCCCCCCCCCCAAGTCACTCCCTGTCAACCCCCATCACCATGGCCAGCTTCGCTTTCCTCCTTCACACTTGAATTAGCATCTCATTCCGAGGCTGCTGTCACGAAGTCCCACAAATGGGGTGGCTTAAAACAAGAGATATTTAGTCTCTCATGGTCTTGTGGCCGGAAGTCCAAAGTCAAGGTGTTGGCAGGGTTGGATCCTTCTGCAGGCTCCACGGGGGAGTGTGTTCGGGCAGCTGTCCGGGCTTCTGGTGGTTCCGGTGGTCTTTGGCTGGTAGTGTCACCTGGATCTCTACCTTCATTATCACATGGCTTTCTCCCTGCGTGTCAGTGTCTTTTAAGGACACGTCATATTGGATTTGGGCCCACCTGAATCCAGTGTGACCTCATTTTACCTTAACTATGTCTGAGAAAACCCTATTTCCAAATAAGATCACAGGCACAGGCTTTCTTTCTGGGGCCATTGTTCACAGGTTCCCTTTCCTCAAAGCCGAGATGCTGCCAAGTCCTGTTTTGGACCTCGACATGGCCTCTGAGGTTGGCAGTGAAGACTGTCGCCCCCGTACAGTGGGTGACTCTTGGAGCTGTGATGGCTTGCCCAGGATCCAGGGCGGGGTGCCCAGGGCGCCCACATTGCACTGACTTCGAGCCGCCCAGGTTCACCGCACACAGTTCTGAAGACAAGGGTACTGAGGGGTTGGGTGCATCCACAGATCTACCTGCTGCTGCCTGGATCTGCCCCACCCTGAACACACCAGGTCACCAGGGTCCCCTCCAGGCCTTTGCTTATGCCCTTCCCCCAGCCTGGAATGTCTCTCTTGGGCCCCACACAACCCGATTCATCTCTAGCCTCAGGCTAGTGCCCACCAGCGTCACATCTGCCCTGACGCTGCCCCCTCCCCCAGCCTCCCCCCCCCCCGACAGTGCCTGGTGCATCCTTGGGGTGTCTGCATTTGCCTGAATGAAACACTCATTGCTTTGCCCTTCCAGGGCTCCCCTGAACTCCCTGAGGCCAGGATGGGACCCAGCCCCCGAGGGCCTGGCCCACACGGCCGATGCCTCTTTGTTGGATGAGCTTAGGGACCAAAAGTGTTGTGGTTCAGAGTAGGGGTCCCAGAATCAGGCAGACCTGGGTTTGGACCCTGATTCTGCCACTTAATAGTTGTGCTGTCTTGGGCAAGTGCCCCCAAAAGATGATACGTGCAAGTCCTACCCCTGATACCTGTGGATGTGAACTTTTTTGGAAATACGGTCTTTGCAGATAGAATTGGTTAAGATGAGGTCCTGCTGAATTAGGATAGACACCGAATGCAATGACTTAGAAGAAGAAACACAGAAACACGGAGAGAAGGAGCCATGTGGCCGTGGACACAGACATCAGAGTGGTGTGTCTACCAACCAAGGAACAACAGGGACTGCCAGGTGCCCCAGGAGATGGGAAGGGCCAGGAAGGAGGCTCCCCTAGATCATCATGTATTTCCACTCTAGCTGTGTGGCTGGGTGTTGGTAGTTTGTTCCTTTCCATTCCAGAACACCCAGTGTATGGTGTAGCGAAATGTGGCAATGCGATTATCCACTCTATCCACTCTCTTGTTGCTGGGTATTTATGCAAATGCTATAAATCCCCAGTGCTTTGTGCTCTGGAGGAGGAGGAGGAGGAGAGGGAGCAGGGAGGGAGGAGGAGAGGCATAAAGGATAAGGCATAAAAGTGAGTTCTCACAGCCACTGTATTTGGAACTGGGAGTTGAGGGAGGCTCTGAGCGAAAGCTTTATGCTTCCATAAATACGGTCGGTGCCTTGCACGTGTCGGGCATCTGGGGAGCATGCAATACTACTGCTATTAGTAGGAGGAGGACACATTTTATTAAATGTAGTAATTCCATTAACAATATTACTCAGTTGCAGACCTGGGCCCTATTGTTGGATCTTGGCGTCCCCACCGGATGGCTGTCCCCAGGACCCCACTGCCGTTTGACAAATAGATGTTGGTCTCAAACAAGGGCCTAGGAACACCCACATCCAAGCTGGGACCCACACTTTCTCCTTCCTGTGAGCCCCTCCACCCCATCATGAAAGGCTGAGTAAAAGAAAGACATTAGACCTTGCATGTGGCTTTGTCTCTGCGATTAGTGGGGAAGAGAAAACTCTGATGGTTGCAGACAGGTCTGGGGGCTGTGGGCGGTGTGACCAGCCTGGTTATCCCCCAGCGCTGTTCACTCAGTCTCCTTGTGCGTGTTGCCAAGAAGTGATTAAGGCAGGCGTGAGGGCACCGGGGTTGGGTGAGGCAGCTCTGGAGGCTCTGGGGAGATGGAGGGAGGAGGGTGTGCCATCTCGCCCTCACTCATCCCCGGGGCATCGGCACTGGGAAGGCCCAGCTTACCTGGTATGGTCTCAGATCTCCCCTTGGAGAAGAAAGTGGTTCCTTTCTCCCAGGGAAAGCAGTGACTCAACTTACCCTAATCCAGTCCTACAGCAGAAGCGCTGTAGACCACGTGTCTCTCAGTCTGTAATGTTTGAATGAGGTACCAAGGAATCCTGGGGAAAATGCAGTGTCTGATTTAGAGGCGGAGGTCCAAGATGCTAAGGTTGCTGGTCCTGAGGCTGTAGAGATGTAGCGAGCCAGAGAGCTGAGAAGTTAGGGGCCGACTTGGGGTGTGTTTTTACACGCACACAGACACAGCTTGCTGGGGGAGAAAGGTGGGGATGGACGTCGGACAGATCTGGGTCTGACCAGTTCTGCTATGGGCTGCCTGGGAGCCTAGGAGTAAGGTGGGCAACCTCTAAGAACATCAATTTACCCATCTATAAAATAAGAGAATGGCCAGTTACCCCACGAGGCTGTTGTGAGGATAAAGGAGATCATGTGCAATGGTAGGCTTTCGTATGCTCTGTGCTGTGGGTGTCCTAACCAGGTCTTCCTCCATGCATCTGTTTTATTTGCTTCCCCCCTGTTCATTTGTTTGTTTATTTCAACATCTGTAGACACCATCCGGGCAGTGACACGATGAGCCACACGATAGAATGCTCAGAGTTGTTTAAAACGTTGCTGTAGATCTCCATATATTTGCATGGAAGGGCGCCCGGGGCAGTGATAAACCGGGTCACGTGAGGTCTCATTAGGTCTCATTCAGGTCACACTGGGTACATCCTTAGGTCGGCATGGAGAGATGCTGTCACCCCAACATGAAGCAGTGTGGGGCCTCAGTGATAAGACTTGGGGTTATCTTTATTTTCTTCTTTGCGTTTTTTGGAAATGTTTTCTAAATGTATGATATTTTATTTAAAGATTTTATTTATTTGTTTGAGACAGAGAGAGAGCATGAGCAGAGGGAGGGGCCGAGGGAGAAGCAGGCTCCCCGCTGAGCAGGGAGCCCAATGTGGGAATCGATCCCAGGACTCCAGGATCATGACCTGAGCCAAAGGCAGACACTTAACTGACTGAGCTACCAGGTGCCCCTAAGTGTATAATATATTAATAAAAAAACAAAACAAGGCTTTTTGTTAAACCACACGCATGGAGGGCCCACCGTGCCCTTGCATAAGCAGTTAGAAACCCAAAATTCAGGGAGCGGCCCCGTAACCTGCATGTTCTGTCACCCCCGGGAACATCCCTATCCATCAGATACTGGCCCCACAGTCCAGAATTCCCTCCGCTGGTGCTTTGTGCCCCCAGCTCCTGAAAGCTTGTTTTTTGGAGGGGTGGGGGCGACCCAGAGAAAAACGCCCCGTTTGCAGCTGATTCCCACTCTAACCACCGGCAGGAATGCCCGGTATGTCTGGTCCATTTCTGTACCCCGGGGCTGGAGGGCTTGGCTGTGAATGAGCCAAGGACTCAGTGTGGCACTGCTGTGACTCAGGCACTGGGGGATGATCCCGAAAATCCCTCCCGCCCATCGTCAAGAGGGCCGTGGCCTCCATTGCTACACGGCCAGAAATCACGCGCTCACTCAGGTAACAGCACCCCAAGTGTGACTTGGCTGCACCATGTCATCCTTAACCGGAGGTCAGAGGTCACCCTGAGTTCCTCTGGGGTCTTCCCTGGCGCGGGGGGGAATCCTTTAAACTGGAGACGCTTCCTCACAGCATCCCTGGGAAGGAGAATGACCCTGAGAGGCCATGTTTCTCTTCATCTGATGGAAGAGTTGGCGGCATCAGGAGAGGTGGGGCTGGGAAGAAAACTCCAATCGGCCGCCAACGGGTCAAGCCCCCCTGCCTGGGGGGGGTGCTTGCAGTACTGCCTGGAGCCCATAAAGCTAGTCCCCCTCGGGGCTGGCTCCAGGCTTTATTAAATACCAGGCATCTGGGCCGGGAAAAGACTAAACAAAATGTGGTTTTCCTCTGTGAACTGATTGCATCTGTTCCAAAGGGAACACAAGGACTCACCTTTGGGGGTGTACTTCCTACAGACCAGTTCACTAGAACTCCGTGGCCTGGCCTAGACATCCTGCTCCCACCCCCTGGTCTGAGGCTGTGGACTGGGGTCATGGGCTTCCCTGGGCGCGGGCAGTAGGGGGCACATCCATTCCAGGAGGCGAGAGATGGGGACGGCAGTTCAAGGAGGAGAGGAGCCTGGGTCTGCAGGTTGTTGATTGAAAGCCATCGGGGGCAGGGCAGGACTAGGAGACAAGGGGGAGAAGAGAAGGGGTCTTAGGGAAAGTCTACACTGGAAGAGCCACAGGAAAAAGGAAGTTCCCCCCAAAAGAACAGCCAGAGAAATGAGATGAATGGAGTGTTATATTCTGCCTGGAAAAGCGTCAGCAATTGAACTGAAAAATGTTCATTGCAGGGGCGCCTGGATGGCTCAGTCGTTAAACGTCTGCCTTCAGCTCAGGTCATGATCCTGGGGTCCTGGGATCGAGCCCCACATCGGGCTCCCTGTTCAGTGGGAAGCCTGCTTCTCCCTCTGCCACTCCCCCTGCTTGTGTTCCCTCTCTCGCTGTATCTTTCTCTGTCAAATAAATAAATAAAATCTTTAAAAAAAAAGTTCATTGTAGATCCATGTTATGGCACAGCCCTACTTTTTAAAAAATATTTTAAAAAATTATTTAACAAAAAATAAAGAACAATGACAGGTTTGTCTATTAATTTTTTCATTGCCAATAAAACCCGAGAAAACTTTAATGAGTTAGAGAAGAATGATAAAGTTCCTTTTAATCCCAAAAAAGTACAGCAGAATGACAATGGCATTCCTTCCAGAAATGCAAGAATGCTTCCATAGGAAGAAATTCATTAACATCATTCATATTAGTCAGTTAAGGAAGAAAACGATGTCATCGTTGTGATAGATGTCAAAAAGGAATTTCATAAAATTCAACGTCTGTCCCCGATTTTAAAGAAAACCTTTAAAAACGGAAATGGATAGAGATTTCATATGTATAAATGTTTCCCCCCCACAAAAAAAGCTACATGATGAACAAACACTGGCCCCAAGTGTGCAAAAGGCTGGACACAAACACAAAGCCCCAAACACCTGCAGTTACTAAACATGACAAGATGTCCCATATGCCCCAAAGGCCCTCAGAAGCAGGGCTGACGGCAAGGCTGAGTCCTGGGGCCTCACCCCACCCGGGTTCAGCACCTACTGTGCTAACCAGGTATTTAGGGAGAAAGACACCTCACAAGCATGGCCTGACCTTCTAAGGCACAAGCCCTTGGCTGGCAACGAATACCCTGAGTCCCCCATAAATCATGACCCTCTTTTGAGCATCTCACCTGTGCCAGGCCCTGTGGGATGGACTTTTTGTGAACCTCTTTATGAACCTCTATAGAAACTCTATGAATTTGGTTACTCCAGAGAGAACAGTAACTTCCTGCCCACTGAAACTCGCTGTTGGAAGAATTTGCACTACCTGACAGGCAGCCCAGTCTGTGTCCTCAAGATACAAGGATGGGACCAAGGATGACACTGGTCCCAAAACTCAATCAGCTTCCTTTTCTTGGGAATTGGAGACCCGAAGGACTAGGCTGCCCACAGGGTGCTGGGCTGCATTGTCAGAGCTGAGGCCATTTGGGGTGGTTATGATGGGGCCCAGGAGACACAGATGAGTGGGTGGAGGAGGGCCTGGGAAGGGAAGGAAGAAGGAAGCAGATGAGCAGCAGGGACAGAAGGACAGAAGCTCCACAGAGAACAGGAAGAGGACAAAGCAGCTTCCCTGCATCCTCCACTTCCCAGGGCATCTTGGGGTTGACTGGATTTCCTTCAAGTGGAGTCCATGGAACCTCCTAGTTCCTTACTATGAAAGCCACTCTCCTTAATGTACCTCGAGAGGGTTTCTTGTATCCTTCGCAGCCAATCTACAGACAAAGAAACGGAGACTCTGAAGCATGGAGTGACTTGACCGTGGTCATGGAGCCGCTGGGTGGCAGATCCAGGAGATGAACGCACCTCTGGTCACCCACCATGCAATATGGCCTCTCAGCACACGTTTCCCCAGAACCGGCTTTGAAACAGCGGACTGAGCTGCTGCCGACCTGGCTGATCTGCAGCAGGTGAAATAACACCTGTGACGATTCAGAAGCTCAAGTGTCCTGAAACACTTCAGGGATCCGGAGGGTATTTCAAGAGCTCAACGGGTCTGAGATTTTCCCTACTTACAAGCTGACAAGTGAGCCGGCCACAGTTCCACGGATGCTGGCAGAAGACAGAAGACTCCTGCGTCACCAAGGAGGGACTTTATTACCGGGCATAGCAGGCAGTGCGAGCTTCGTGTCCGCATGGTTCGCCCCGCATCCCAAGCCCGGGGGAGCAAAGTGGAGGGTCCCGGGCAGATATGGAGGCCCAGCGGTTTGTGTCATGGCGGAGGAAACCCCAGTCTGTTATGACAGGCTCTGAACAAACCCACCCGCCTTTGCCTGAGAGGGAGACATTATCATCTGTTAACTGGACAGCAAACAAATCTGCCCTCTGCCCTGGAGGGAGACACGAGCTCTGTCTTCAAAGACTTCACTAACAAACATCCTTGAAAAGATAATCTGGAAGAAAAGCTGTCAGTGCCTCTGCTCAAGAGGTGGGTAGAAATGTGAGAGATCCCAGAGACTGTCTCTCAGCGGGAGTGAGATCCAAAGGACTAGGTTGGGAAGGGCAGGGAGGAAAGACAGGGGCTTCTACAAAGGTCTGCGTGGACAGAGCGTGAGGCTGAGATACCAGGAATCTGTAGTCTAATTACTTATTCTTTTTTTTAATTATGTTATGTTAATCACCATACATTACATCATTACTTTTTGATGTGGTGTTCCATGATTCATTATTTGCATATAACACCCAGTGTAATTACTTATTCTTAATTGTGTATTCTCCGCCATACTCAATGTGACATGAAAATGTTCTGTATCTCCCTCCACAAAATTCAGTCTTGGGGCTCCTGCAAGCTGGCGGCTGGCCAATGCAGCAGGTGGGATGAGCTTGGCCATGTGGAAGTCACAGAAGAGCCATCTCCACTGTCTCCAATAATAAGAAATGTATTACTTCACTAACCAGAAGCCCGAAAAGAAGGCAGGGGCTCCAGGGCTGGCAGATTTGGAGACTGGGTGGCATCATTGAGGACATATCTTTCTGCCCTGACACCTTGTCTTTAATCTCCGGCTTGTTCCCTCATGGTTGCAGGGTGGATGCTGGAGCTCCACACATCAAAGCCTCACCCCCAACACTCAAGGGAGGAGAGCAGTGTCTTTGTCATGAGCCTGTTCAAGAGTGGAGAAAAACTTCTCTCAAAGCTCCCCAACCTCCAGACTTCCTCTCAACTCTCATTGGCCAGAACTGTGTCACATGCTGTTTCCTAAACCAATCACCGGCAGGAAATGGAATTACCATGCTGGGCTTGGACCAATCAGGTTTCATCCTTGGGACTGGGCCTCCTGAGAAACCTATGGTTTTCAGACAACTGAACCAATCAGGGTAAAGGCAGTTGAGTAGGTGATAGGGTTCCAGATTTAGCATAAACAAACAAATAATAAAAAATGGTAAAAAGTGAGCTGTTAAATTTGAATTCGGATAAACAACAAGTAACCTTTAGAATAAGTATATCCCATGCAATATTTAGGATATACTTACACTAAAAAAATTATTTGTTGTTTAGATGAAACTCAAATTTAACTGGACATCCTGTATTTTCTCTCGCAGCCTTAATAGGTGATTGATAGTATCTGCCAGAGTGGGGTCTTCCCGCAGCCCCCACCAATTGAGAAGACCATTCCTGGTAGCGGGGAGCCAATCTATTTGGCTGAAACAATACTTGTAGTGTTTTCTCCCCCATCCCTGCACATCCCTTCCCCTATCCACACCAGATCTCAACATAAATGATGCTACTGTCATTGCCATTCAAACTGGAAAGCTGGGAGTCACCTGGAGTTCTTTTTCCCCTCCATACCCCCTTCTAATTCAGCTCCTGAGTTCCCCCCATAGCCTCCAGGTTGCTGGCCTCCAGCACATGTTCCCTCCCTCGGAATACCTTTGTTCTGTACTTTGCTCCCTTCTTTCGGTCCCAGCTCTCACATCACCTCCTTCCAGAACCTTCCCCGGCCTCGGCTCCCTGGCATGTGCTATCGCTTCACCCCATTGTACATCTCCGGAAATATCCTTCAGAGAATCATAATCTGCTCTAGATCTCATTCATTGATCTTCCCATTGTAAACACTGGCAGTGTGCCCGGTCCAGAAGGACAGCTTTCTAGGGCCAAGCACTCTCTGTGTGCTTCATCACTGTAACCTTGGTGCCTAGCACCGATGGAAGCTCATCAGTATATATCGAAGAGCTGAAAGCCGGGTGTCACACAGACATACCAGTGAAAGTCAGGACGGCCTAGGCAATTTGCGGCACCCAGTGCAAAATGAAAATGCAGAGGTCCTGGCTCAAAGATCATCAGGAATTTCCAGGTGGCCACAAGAGAGCATTAAACCAAGGGCAGGGTCCTTCCGAGTGCGGGGCCCCAGGTGTCCCCACTGGTCACATGCTGACGAAGCTCTGATGACAATGTTACTTGGTAACAGTGACCAAAGAGTAATTTCTTAATTAAAAACTCTTATTTTGGGCCAGCGCGCCCCCCTCAACGTGAGTCCCAGTCGAGGATGCATGCGCTGGCCCGCAGCAAAATAAGAAATATAGAGAAAATGCAGTAAGGTTTTTCTAAAGACTACATTTATTTCTAAAGGTTATATATCATCTGTTCTGCAATTGCTTTCCTTTTATATTTTTGCTGAAAAATGTCTTCTTTCCCGATACAATGGTGTTGATAGATGTGACTGCAAAATAAAAGACTGGAAGAACCCTCGTCCCTCCACATGTTGGTGTTTGCTTTGTAAGTTCCCCTACCCCGTGGAGTCCAGCATCTGAGAAGCCCCCTTCCCGACTAGGAGACAAGGGGGAGGCTCCCTTTGGGGGATCCTTTTCCAAAGAGAACTGACCGATTTTCGTGGCCAGCAGAGGGGGCTACATGAATGCCAAATCCCCTTGGCTGGGACCCACACGAATTTGGAGGTGGTTCTCCTGCCTCTCAGCGGCCTGGGACGTCTCTATTATGGGGGAAGTTCGGAATTCGAGAACCTTACCTGGAGACTCTAGCCCTTTCTGCACTTCGGGTCTGAATCGTCTTCTTGCTTTAACTCAGTGATTCACAGCTCTGGCTGCATGGAAGACTCACCCGGAAGGCTTTCCAAAACAATTAGATTAAAATGCCCAGGAATTCTGATTCTCTTGGTTCAGGGTGGAGCCCCCAGCACCAGAACTTTTCCCACTCCTCCCTCTCCTCCCCCAATTCCATTTCAAATGGGTTGAGAACTCTTGCTAGATAAAGTTGCCATCAAAAAATGGTGGTCTATAGTTTTATTTTATTTATTTATTTATTTTAAAGATTTTATTTATTTATTTGAGAGAGAGAGAATGAGAGAGAGCACATGAGAGGGGGGAGGGTCAGAGGGAGAAGCAGACTCCCTGCTGAGCAGGGAACCCGATGCGGGACTCGATCCAGGGACTCCAGGATCATGACCTGAGCCGAAGGCAGTCGCTTAACCAACTGAGCCACCCAGGCGCCCAGTGGTCTATATTTTTAGAGAGTGAGTGGTTTTTGTGTGGTGTGTGTGTGTGTATGTGTGTGTGTACATGTGTGGTCTGGAGCAACTGTCTTCCTTTCATTTTTAGAGAAGGGCAGTTTTCAGCAGGGCACAAATGGAACCTTCCAGCTAGAGCCGGGAGATTGAGGATGGCTGGGGCCTTGCCACATGATTCTCGAGCACTTGAGCAACCGTCCCGGATCTCTGTAGAGTTTGCCCTTGCTTTCCTGACCCGCCTGTGTCTTCTGCAGACCCACCCTGGGAATTTTGTGGCCAGGTGTCTGGGCCACCGGGGGCCCTGGGTCGCAGCTGCACCTTCTCCCTGAACCTGCCCAAGCCCCGCTTTTCCAAGCTCACGCAGCTCCATCTCCTGGAGAAATGTGATGACATGTACGGACGGCTGGCAAAGGTCTTTCCTAATAATAATCTTTTCAACAAAAGGAAAATTCAAAGTTTATGCAAGGTGGTAGAAGCCCCAAATGACTCAAAAGGTATTTGGGGGGCGGTTCCTCCCGCTGGTCAGAATGAGTCATCCTGCTGAAAGATTACAAGCAATTTAATAAGAAAACTGTCTTCAGGGTGAAAGTCCAAAAGAAAGTAATATTTAGGTCGGAAGGTTTGGTCAAGGTGTCCCTTTGGGAAGGTGTTTATAGGCGGGGACACCTTCCCTGGGTATGTAGAAAGCCCCTCCCCAAACCCCTTTACTTAGAATCAAAGGACAAGGGACTCCCCTGTCTGTTCACTTTGAGACAAGGAGGAGACAGGGGGACCTCGGAGCCTTGCCCCTTCGGGTTTTGCCAAACAGGCAGGAAATGCACCCCCGACCCTCCCTCACCTGGGGAATGGGCCGATGTGTCCTGACAGCCTGGGAAACTGGACTCACGTCTGTTACACAGGATACCCTGTGTCACTAAGAGAGCAGCTCAGTCTCCAGGCACCGTGGAGGAGGCAGAACTAAGGATTTCACGCCCCTGCTCACCGGCTTCCCCCTTCCCAGTCCTAAGATCATTTCCCTTTTTAATCTTCTTACAGAAGGCTTGCGTCTCCCAGCATTACTCTTATCCTTCAAACAGCCGGCACAGAATCCCAAACTACAGAGATGCCAAGAGCACCAAGGATAAGGCGGGCACCGTTTTGCTTACCAAGCAGACGGCCCACGGGATGTCAGACCCGCGGTGTTTGGAAAACGGTCCCTCCCCCACTGCTCTTTTGAAAAATTCTCATTCATTTACTCATGCACAGGGGATCCTAGTAAAATCCAGAGATGTTTCCCAGTGGCACAAAGCAGAGTGAAGCCTGTCCTATAAAACTGTTGACTCAGGAGGGAAGATGAACAATGACTAAGAAGTAGAATAAAACCAGAACGGAGTAGACGTGTCTCTCCAACCCCAAGAAGGTGGCGATGAGGTTGAAAAAAAATGAACTCTTCAGAGCCCCATGTCCAGGGCCTGGGATGGACCCTGGCTCCATAAATACCAGCTGCTGTTAAGTAATAAAGATGGAAATGGCAATATATTTCAATCAATCACAAATGAAGCCTGGCTTATCCTGAGTCTCCAAGTAGTAAAAATTGGTTCCAATATAATTTAGCCCACATCAGAAGTCAGGCTCGAAATGAGTGTTGTAGGGAAAGTACAAATTACATTTTCAAAGATTGGCGTATAATTATAGGCTTAATTAATTACACAAGGGATTTGTTCTCAAAAAGATGTTTAAAATGTGTCCTATTTTGCACCAGGGAGATCACCTATGGGAAGGAACGCTATTGCTCTTAGAGATCTGTGAACACTGCGGTTCTGCTTTAAAAGGAGGCCCACCTGGGGCACCTGGGTGGCCTTGTTGGTTAAGCGTCTGCCTTTGGCCCGGGTCATGATCCCAGGGTCCTGGGATTGAGCCCTGCGTCAGGCTCCCTGCTCGGCGGGGAACCTGTTTCTCCCTCTGCTGCTCCCCCTGCTTGTGCTCTCTCGCGCTATCTCCATCTCTCTCTCTCTCTTTCTCTCAAATAAATAAATAAAATCAATTAAAAAAAAAAAAGGAGGCCCACCTGCTCTGTTAGTTGGAGATTTACGATATGCCAATTAACAAGAAAAAAACAAAGAAGGACATGCTTTTTGGGAGAAGAAAGTTAACCCAAATAGATGAGGGTAGCTTTAAAAGTCTAGTTTATACCTTAACTTTCTCTCTCCTGGGTATAAACTTATATTCAAATCTTGGTGTGACTCCTTCCAGACCTTTTTTAAAAGGTTTTATTTGTTTATTTGAGAGAAAGACATAGAGAGAACAAGAGCAGGGGGCTGGGAGAGGGAGAAGCAGTCTCCTCACTGAGCAGGGAGTCCCACGCGGGGCTCGATCATGGGATCATGACCTGAGCCGAAGGCAGACGCTTCACCAACTGAGCCCCCCAGGCGCTCGTCCCAGACCTTTTTTGACACTTAAATAAATATCTGCAACTCGTAGATCTATTTGTTATTGCAGTTATATCACCCATTCTGTGCTGTACCTGGCTTCCTTTGTTGCAAGACCTAACCTGGCCATTCAGTACTCATTCTTGCGAATGACTGCTTCGTGTTCAGTCCAGAGTATTTTAAGTTTTAAGAAACTATAGTTGGATTTTAAAGCCTTGCAGGTACCAAGTCTCAAAACTCGGTGAACCCTCGAGCAACACAGGACAGTCTAAAACGAAGGGCCACCTCATCCACGTTCTGCGTCCCCCGGCCCAGAGGGCCCCATGTCAACAGTGCGCACCGGGCCCTGCCCCTCTGGGCTCCTGCAAGCCCACCAACGTGCATCCCCGGCTCGGTTCTGTTTTCACGCAAACACGGGATCGTGGTACATATACCTTGCACCTTGTGTCATGAACAAAGGGGAAATCCAGTACTGTGGGGACTGGTTTTTATCTCCCTGGCTGGGTCTTGAACAAAGACAACTTAAAAAAGGGAAAAAAATCTCCACAGTGAGATTCTCGTTTGATGTTACTGACTTCGTTTTCACCTGGGAGCAAGGCTCCTGCCCCTTTATGGCTTGTGGTTTTCTGTAGGTTGGGATGATTTCGAGAGATCTGATGTTTCAGCCTCCTTGGATGACACCTGCACTCTCTAATTCTTGCAGGAGTTAGAGGCTTCCCTGTCCATCCCTGGCGAGGAACATGAAGCTCGCCGAGGAAAGTGATGGTAGAGACAGGGCGACCAACTCATCTCAGTTTAAATTGGAAAGTCCCATATCCTGGGAACCCCCTAGTCTTGCGCAAACCCAGGTAATTGGGTGGAGGGCAGCCTCTAACTCCTTCTTGGGAGCTCACGCGATGCCACAATCAGGCTAAGTCCCCAGCTGGAATGCACTCCCCAGAACACAGACAGGGAGGACAGTGGCCCTCTGTGTGGGGCTCAGCTGCCTTCACACTGGCCGGAAGCTGGAACCAAGAAGCATATTTATCCCTAGCGTCCTGTGTGCTCAACCCAGAATGGTTATGTCTGCAACTGGCATTTAGCTGGTGATGACATGACAAGTCGAGACGCTAGCCTGGCACCTGACGTGCTGGCCTCGGCTGGGAACACCCAGAGAACCAGAGCGAGCCCTAGAAGCCCCTTCCCTGAATTCAACTTCTACGTGTCATGTGGCCCTTGAGATCTGGACCCCGTGTTTGCATCCTGGCTCATCCCCAAAGGAATCCACCCAGCATATGGGAAGAGGCACGGCCTGTGGGAAGGCAGGCTTGGACTTGAAGGGGTTTTGCCTTCCCCTGAGGCTTGCACACAGGGATGCCTCGCGACCCCCCCCCCCCCGCCACCCCACCCTCTGCATGGCTCGGCCCCAGCACATCTGGGAGGCCGGGAGACTTTGAAACCCTGGTGCTTGCAACATCCAAGGAGGGCTGAGGCACCCCGCTCACCACATTGTGGGGCTTGGGCACCCAGTTCTCCGAGTCAGCCCTGAGACCCCCACTCGGCTGCCACCACAGGCCCCCGAAGTCGGAAACATCCCCCAACCCTGGTGGATTTGATTATGTGTGGTTCACTCCTCCCCTCCCCCTTAATAACTGATATAACAATTTCATCAGATCATTCCCTGTGATGGGGTTATTATATTTTCTTGTCTATAATCAGAGAAGAAAAACTTAACAGCCTCTTCTTGGTCAAAACATGCCAATTTTATTTGCCACTCACATAGTTAAAAAAATTTTTAGGGGCGCCTGGGTGGCTCAGTCGTTAAGCGTCTGCCTTCGGCTCAGGTCATGATCCTAGGGTCCTGGGATCGAGCCCCGCATCGGGCTCCCTGCTCGGCGGGAAGCCTGCTTCTCCCTCTCCCACTCCCCCTGCTTGTGTTCCCTCTCTCGCTGTGTCTCTCTCTGTCAAATAAATAAAACCTTTAAAAAAAAATTTTTTTTTAAACAGTTATAAATTCAACATTTAAAAATTAGGGGTGACACTCTACAATCTAGATTTCTTGATGCTCCTTAAAAGAAAACCAGAAACTGGGACCAATAGGCCCGGTTCCATCAATCAGCTAGAGCGGAGTGGCAGATGCCTCCTGGAGACAGGGCGCGGATCCTCCCATTCGCCACCGTCCCCTCCCTGTTGTTACACCTGACCTTGGCAGGCCCTCCCCCACCAGGAGCAGAAATTTCTTCTTACTTAGTCTCTTTGAGCAGTGCTGTCCGCTGTCCAACAGAACTTTCTGTGATGATGGAAACATTCTGCATTTGCTGGTCTGGCCTGGTAGCCACAGGCTACATGTAATTGTGAGCTCTTGAAATGTGGCCAGTGTCACCGAGGAATGGAATTTTAAATTGTATCTGAATTTTAACTACGATAGATTCAAATAGCCACCCATGTCTCATGACAGCCCTCCTGAATTGTTCAGCTTAGCTTCTTTTCTGTAGATGATTAGAGTTTCCCCTGAGGGTTCGAAGCTGGAGAAATTCCTGCCCTCCATCTCCACACCTCCTTTTCTCCTAGACCTGAATTTTGCTTTGATCCATCAAGTTTTCTCAAATCCAGGTTGGAGTCCCAGCTCCCTCCTTACCAGTTGTGTTGTTTTGGGCAACTTCCTTCTCTTGAGCCTTGGTCCCCTCCACAGACACCTCCTGGGGTGATCCCGAGGACTGCATTAAATGTCCTGTCCTATGCAAATGACACTTGGCAACAGATAGCTGCTCAATGAATTAAAAAAAAAAAAAAAGGTAATGGTAGTTCCTTCCCTGCTCCTGATTTCCTGTTATTCCCATTCATGCTTATCTCTCCTCCAACCTCATCAGCTCCTGGAGGGCAGAGTTTGGGATTCTACCTCCAACCTGGCCTGGTGCTCAGCATTGCAGGGAATTCAAAAGTCAGGAGACTGGACTTGTTGCCAAATGGAATCAGTCCCCCATGTCCTGATAGGTGGCCCGCAATGGAGTGGGTCAGGATTACCTGTCACCTGTTCTCAGGCTCATGAGCGACTCTACCAAGGCAGCTCTACCGTAGGCCCCATGTCGTTGGAAACTGCTCAAAAGGAGTGTGTGATGGGGACGATCCTTGTTGAACTCTGTGACCTTCTGAGTCAACCCTCCCTGAATTTGAGAGTCAACGGTCCTACACTTTTAGGGTTAAGCCATATCCTTGGGGCCATATTTTCTTCCAACACAGGCATTCTAATCTTGTCCCTTGAACGCAAAGGCCATCAAAGGATTCGGGTATGGGTTGCATAAAGAATGAAATGTCACAGACAAAATGATACTCATTCAGGTGGGTTTGGGGGGGTTGCTGAGGACCAGACCCTGTGCTGAGTGCTTCAGATGACATATGTCATGACATTTTCAAAACACCCTTAGGGAACAGGTCCTATTATCATGCCTATTTTACACAGGGGGAAACTGAGGTTCACAAAGGTTAAATCCATTGCCCAAGCTCACACAGCTAGGCAGAGTCAGGATTCGAATCCAGGCTCCAAAGCCCTCTTCTTAGCAACTGTGGGATATTTTGCCTGCCCCAGGGTGGGCATGGGTGCTCCATACCCTGGAAGGTCACAATGAGAAAGCAGTGACTTTTTTTTGGATTGTCTCCCAGGAAAAAGAAATTTTTTTTTCTTTTTTTTTTTCAGATAGGTCTTTAACTGGAAACAGGATTGCCAGGTAAAATACTGGATACCCTGTGAAATTCAAATTTCAAACAAACAATGAATAATTTCTTAGTATAAGTGGGTCCCTATGTACTATTTGGGACATCCATATATATATCCATATATATATATTATATGGATATATATATATAAAGTTTTGTTGTTTATCTGAAATACAGATTTACCTGGCATCCTGTATTATACCTGCTCTGCCTGGAGGCCCCCGCAGAACAAGCCTGGCCCCCCCACACCAACAGGCGGGCGGTGTCCCCCTCTCCCGTATTCCACTCCAGCCTGAGAGCGAAGTTGTTCTCGACGCAGATCTTCGTCAGACCTGAAGAAAAGGAAAACTAGGTTTCCCAGGGAACTATGAAATGCATGGTGCTTATTAGTTTATTAATTAAACAGCACAAATGGTGTACCCCACCCGCTCTCCCTTGGAGTTTGCTGCCATAATTTACAGGAGCGCCCGAGGGGACGGCAGGGTGGGACCCCGCTCTTCTCATTTGCTGCCAAGATTTGGGGCTACCAGTTACTCTTGTCAATCTTTCGCTTAATCATTTAGCAGTTGTAAAGGACTCATTAAAAATGCCGAGGTTTATTGGAAACACCTCCCGCCCGTCCAGAGGCAGGCCAGATCGGGAGCTCTTGTACCCACTTGTTCCCCAGGAGCCCCACAACGAAATTGCTGACTGTAATTACACCACTATGGTTTGGAAAGTGGTGTGGGGGGGTCAGGGGGGAGAGGAGGGGAGGAGACCCTGAAACTCCAGGGACCAGGCCTTCAGGGGATCCCTGCCCACACCCCCGCCCACCTGGATTGGGCTCCATGAGCCCCTCGCCCTCCCCGGAGGCTGGCCTGCTTTCTGGGGGCCTCAGCTGCTCCCTGCCTCCCCTCCTTTCTCTCCCTGCATGAGTACGTATGGTCTGGATGTTCTCACAAGGTGAGAGAATGTCAAAACAAAGAAAATCCTTCACGCAACCCTGTCTTCATCATCTGTGTGTCCCTCCAGCTTCCACGCACAGGCCTGTCCCCCAAACTCCCCCGGGGGAGCCTGCAGGGAGCCCGCAGCGGCGTGGGGTCCTTCTCTGAACAGCCAGGTGACACACAGAGATAGAGCCCCTTTCTAGGCACGGGGACACAGCAGGCAACAGGCTGTCCCCTCGCTGGCTTCACACCTCAGCTCTACCCAGCTGCGCCCTTCTTGTTGGAGGTGGATGGAGCTCCCGATACGTGATTTTTTTTTTCTTTAAATTAAAATTCTGGCATTTTTATCTGAGCCTCTCCTGAACCTCCCCCAACCCCTTTTAAATCTTTTTTTCCCCCCGGCTGTTTCTTTAGTGTGGCTCCTCAGGTGTGGAGTTACTGGGTGAGAAGATGAGATCACAGGTAGGGAGGGACTCTGATCCACCGTCACCTCTCCCAGGCCACCAGCTTCTCACCTGGGCCCTCCGCCAGCACCTGGGAGTTCCTTCCACCGCTACCCACCACAGCGGCCAGGTCTGTCACTGGGGAACCCCTGCAGTGGAGTCCTTCCTGCTCAGGGTGACAGCCAAGATCAGTGTAATGACTTATAAAGCCCTGGAGCAGACACTCTTCGCTTCTGCATCATTGACACTTGGGGCCAGGTCATTCTCTGCTGTGGGGCTGTCCTGTGCCTTGTAGGGTATTTGGCATCCCTGGGCTCTACCGTCTAGACACCAATAGCACCCCTCCCCCAGATGTGATGACCAAAAATGTCTCCAGACATTTTCAAATGTCCCCTAAGGGGTAAAACCTCCCCCCAGTTGAGAAGCACCACAAAGAAGAGAGACTCTGACCTCCTGTCTCCCACCCCCTGCCCTCCCTCCCCATGCCCCTCATGGGGTGGCAGCTACACTGGCCCACCCTCACCTCTGCACCTTTGCATGGGCTCTTTCCTCTGCCTGGCATGCCCTACTCCCGCCACCCGCCTGACTCTACCCTCCGCTCCTTTCGGTCATTACTCAGATGTCCCTTTCTGAGTGAGACCGGCCCTGGGCAACCTTATTTAAAGTAGCCACCTAAGCTCGGGACTTCTTACCCTTGGGTCATGCTTTGTTTCTAACACAGAACTGGTCACCTGGCACGCTGTATTTTCACTTGCTTGTTAAGTAGGTAGAATACGGCATGGCGTGCCATCCCAGGTGAAGCCGGGGGCGGAGTCCAGGCGGACAAGCGCTGGGCAGTCTGGAGTCCCAACTTGGGCTTATTTTCAGCCAAATTATCCTGTCACAGCAGCGGCACCAGCAAGCCTGTGGCAGGACACAGCGGTTCTGAAAACTGGAGACTGAACGTGACTTTGAAATGCGTGGTAGGGGAAAGCCCAACAGAGTGGGGAATTCTTCCCTTTGATCTGGAGACACTGCAAGATTACATATGTCATTTTAAAAACACCTTTGGATTCTTCAAATGAGACTTCACTCCTTGTTTTTCCTTCCTCTTTTGAGTGTTGTTTTTAAATGGATTTTAAACATTTTCTTCCTTATTTATTCAGAGTTTCTTATATAGATAGTGGCAATGAAGAACTTGAAGATATCCCTAGCAAAATTCTCGCTCGAAGATCATGTGTTGTCATGCCAAGCATAAAAGCTGACATAAGCTAGGTGCATTTACAGAAGCAATTTCAAGGTTTTGTTTTTCTTTTTTAAGGTGACAAGGTTTTATTTGGAAATTCTGAACAAAATTCAGTAGTATACCCCATAATCCTTTGTACTTTATCCTCCGCATCATAATTACAGAGTATTTAAATGTAACACATTTTCCACCCCACCGGGCTCTCTGCAGATGCCCTCAAGCCTGTCTGGTTGACCTTGGTGCGCTATCTAAATATCATCATTTTCTGTAGGTGCTTGTTGCCAAGAAGGGAAAGAGCTGTTCTAGAGAACAGAGGTTAGGTTTTGGTGTCCTAGCACAAGGCCTGGCATGTGGTAAGTGCTCAAAGATGGAAGCAAGTGTCTTTGCCAAGGTGGTTTGAACGAATACGCTCAGGCTTTCTTTCAGGATATCACAACCATCAGCTTGTCTTCACTCTTTAACAGAGATCCAGGTATCTGTCCCCGAGCTGAAGCAGCATGCGTTCCTGGGTTCAAAAGCGATGAATGGAACGTTCAGGGCGTGCCGGGCACTCTGCTCAGAGTGTGGGTTCTGGTGAGCAGTGTGCATGCAGTCAGCGCCTACTTATGGAGGCCCTGGGGATGCTGGAGTGAACACCCAAGTGCCTGCAGCATCGAGCTCACAGTTTCATGGCAAAAATCATGACTCCGTGGCAGGCCTGTTACAAGTGCTTTATACACCTTAGCCCGCTTACTCCTCACATCAACCCTCTAAGGTAGGTAGTGTGAATTATCAGAGGTTAGGTGACTTACCCAAGGTCACACAGTAGGACCTGGGGTTTTCTCAGGGATGGGAATGAAGGTGGAATCCGGCTTGGGAACAGTGTCTGCTGAGTAAGGAGTCTTTGGAAAGGCACAGGTGCTCTGAGCTGGGGGTCTTGGGAAGGGCGGGCAGGGCGGGCAGGGCACTGCGTGCTGGGGCACGACCACACCCCCCTCCCAGTCTGGAGTCCCATCCCTGCAATTCCCTTTCATCCCAGGGAACCTGGCATTATTCGTGCGAGATAAAAATCAGCCACTCAACCCATTCCAAATTGCAAGTGGGTGAAATCCCGGGACCGCTGCCACTGGGCTGGGGCCGAGCTTATGGCTCCTGTCGGGAGGGGTAGACACCTGGGTAGACCAAGCGTGGCGAGGACAATCCAGGAGGACGTTTTGCAAAGGCGAGAAAATTGCGTCTCTCTGGGAACGGAGTCTGATGTCCCCAGAAAAATGTCCCGGCAACGTGGTGCTGTCTTGTTTCCGTATTAGGCATTGACAGGGAGCATTGTGCTTTCATGGCACCATTGTTTGTGTTGGCAACTGCGAAACATGCACAGATGTTTCAGGTGGAGCTGTAGGGTTTCCAGCCATGCCTACAGTACCATAAATTATTGGATTTAAGAGAGGGATTCCTAACGTCGTCTCCTTTACCCCCTACCCTACTCCACCCCGGGAATTCCAACTAGCTCGACTTGCATCGACATAATTTTAGAAGAAGTTTCATATTTAATGCATTTTAACTTTAAGATAGTTGCATTCTCTGAAGACTCAGACATCTGGAAAATCTGTCCTTAGGCCACAGTCGGAATGTGGGCACCGATTAGCGGGCAAATACACTGAGTAAGCAGGACACAATGGGGAAAACTAGAAACAACCTACATGCCCAACAATGGGGGATGGTTAAATTGTAGCAAAACCACAGGAAGAAATGGGGCATTGTGCAACCACAGAAGTAATTATTTTCCAGGAGAACAAACTGACATGGGAACAGGCTCATGGCTTGAAATGAAAAGATTAGAAACTGTGTTCTAAATTGTAAATAATGCAAGGAGTTCATATAATTACATCTTAGACGTGTAGACGTGTGTGTATTAGAGAAGGTAAGGAAAGATCCTGAAATGACGTGTGTGTGTTAAGAGAAGGTGAGGAAAGATCCTGAAATGTGAATAGCAACTATCTCTGGGTAGTGCAATTTTTATTTTCTTTTTTATATCTTTATTTTCCAAATGTTCTACTTTAATAACATTTAACTTCAGATAATAATCAGGAACAAAAATGTTATTTTAAGAGGGGGAGTATCCCTTCAAGTGGTCAGGATCTGTGTTTTCCTTTCTCTTTTTATTGCCCTTAATTTCCAACATGAACCTACTATTCTTGTAAAGTGTAGTTGTATGATTCATTTTATTTTCTGGGGAAAGAAGAGAATTTACGTGACATGAAGTAACATTAAAGCAACACAACTTCAGAGAGGGAAGAAATTAGTGGAGGAAAATGGCAGGCACCCATGGATTGACTTCAGAGCCATGGCCACGTTCACAACCCCAAGCTCCTGAAAGATATTAAAATGCAAAGCACATACAACGAAATGGCAACTAGAAGAAATGATTTAACCTCAGATCTTCAAAAGCACAGAAACAAGACTTTATTCATTTCTTGCCGAAGAGGCGTCCCTTTTTTTACCTCCCCCTCCTATAGTTTGAAACCGGAACAAGCTGCAATAATTTTCAAGCTGTCCTAGTATTCTACGAACATTTTCCCAGAGCCCGTTTCCCCTCACTGGTCTTCATCTGGGGGCTTGACTCTGACTCTGACGCACCCCCACAGAAGGTCACCTCCAGGCCCCTGATGCTGTACCACAGATGGCCAAGACCGGCATTGCCTTAGTCATATCTCACAACAAAATTCCAATGAAGGGCCTAGTCTTCTTCCCATCCCCATTTTACAGAATGGGAAACTGAGGCTCAGAGGGTTTAAAGGAACCAATGTAAGCTCCCCCAGCCAGGACATGGTGGAGTCGATATTCAGAAGTCAGTCTATGTTCTTCTGAACCTTTACGGAATCTGGCAAGTCAGAGGGGAGCACGGGGTTGAAGGAGAGCCCCCAGGGAGACATTTACCTGGAAACCGGGTAAAAACTCTGATGGGAGGAGGCCAGGGGTGCACAGTATATTTAGCTTGGCCGATGAGTGGGAAAGAAAGATCACAGAGAAGGAGTGCACATGCCCAGTGCCCTGGGTGCCTCTGCCAAGACAGCCAAAGCCGCCTTGAGGTTCCCCCTGCCTCTCTTAAACAAGGCCTGTGTTAACAACCTCACAGGTGTCCCTGGCAGGTGACGAGGGCTCAGCAGGAGAAGGGGATGGAACACGCCTCCTCTCCTGGCTTGGGGTTGGCTGAGCAAAAAAGCAATAAATCAAGTATTGCAACACGGTAGCTGGCTGAAATGCAGCCCAGGAATAAACAATCAGTCAGTGATTTTTTTTTTTCCTGAAACAAATCAGTTCAGTATGAGTCACTTTGTAGAAGCTGAGACCATTCCCCTGGAAGTGATGGTACACTGAGTAATCGTATCAATGGGCACATCTCAAAGATGACTCCCAGCTTCCAGAACATTCCAAGGAAACTAGTCATTACCCAACCAGCCTGGCTGGGCTCCAGGAGGTCTGAATTCGGTGGTTGTGGTAGGATTGCAGGATAAAACACAATACACACTTACCTAAAAAAGTATTTGTTGTTTTATCTGAAATTCAAATTTAACTGGCATCCTATCCTGTATTCTATCTACAACCCTACCATTTTCTTTTTTTGAGTGAAAGTAATGCACACCTCTCTAGAAGAGAGACTTCCAAGATGGAATCTTGACCCTCTCAAGGTCTGGCTTCAAATACTAGCCATTTCCTCTCGCTCTTAGCAATGGTTTGCAAACTCTGAGTGAGCATCAGATGCCCTAGAGGGGCTTATGAAAACGTTGGCGGCGGGTCCCAGTGCCAGTTGCCTATTCAGTAGGTCTGTGGGGGTGGGACATGAGAATTTGCATTTTGAATAAGTCCCAAGATGCTGGTCCTGGGTCCATACTTTGCGATCTGTGTTCTTAGGAGGCAGACTACCTCCAACATCCTCCACCATCATGCGCCACATGCCCTTCACCATCCAGTTCCTGCCAAGCCCTCCAGCGAATCTCACACTACTCTTCCTCGCTCACCTGGCTCCCTGGCCTCCCTGCATGAGAACTCTTCTCTAGCCCCCACAGGGCCTTTGCACGTGCTGCTCCCTGCCCTGCACTTTGCCCCACCCCATCCCTCTTACTCTAGGAGAGGAGGTATTATAATTATTCCCCATTTTACACATGTAGAAACAAAGGTTTGGAGGACTTGAGTCACTTGCTGAAAGCCAAATTGATAGTACGAGATAGAACCAGGGACTTAAAATCTCATCTGCATGTTTCTTTTCTGCCTTACTGCTGCCTTCCCAGGCTGGAAGTATTAACTTCTATTTTGAGCCCTTCTTGAAGGTTGTTTTTTGTAAGATTGTTGCTTGAAAGGCACATATTTGCCCTCAAACCAGTCCCTTGAGATTTAGTACTTTGGGGTTTGGGAAACATGTTCAAGTTCACCCTTTGACAGCCAGCGGTCAAGATCCAGTAGACTTAGCTCACATCCCTTCTCGATGTCTCAATGTTTGTCTGAACTCCAGTGCTAGTCCCCTGCCCCCAAACTTATGCGCTTGTGAGTGCGCACACCCACACCCACACACACCACACTACTGAAGTCTACAGACAGAACTCTGACACTTAATGTTGCCATGGCAACTGAAAGCTTATTCTCTGAATCTTTCCTATTGGTAGGATGACATCGACTTCTTGCCTTCTTCTAGAAAATAATTTCAGCTCTTAGTATCTGCCAGTGAAGTGGGGCCAGGACTTGTGTGTAAGTGGGTGAATGGGGCCCAGGTTGTTGAGTTAGGAAGGCCAAGACGCTTATTCTGTGCCCACACTCATCTTTTGTGGGATTTCCTGGTTCTCAGAAGCTCTAGTTTTACCTTTGTGCTTTCCAATCCTTCCTTCCTAACTTCCTTCCTTCCTTCCTTCCTTCCTTCCTTCCTTCCCTCCTTCCTTCCTTTCTCTCTCTCTTCCTTCCTTCTTTTCTTTCTCTTTCTTTCTTTCTTTCTTTCTTTCTTTCTTTCTTTCTTTCTTTCTTTCTCTTTCTTTCTTTCTCTTCCTTCCTTCCTTCCTTCTTTCCTCTCTCTCTCTTCCTTCCTTCCTTCCTTGTCTTCCTGTCTTTCTTTTTCTTTCTTTCTTTCTTTCTTTCTTTCTTTCTTTCTTTCTTTCTTTCTTCCTTCCTTCCTTCCTTCCTTCCTTCCTTCCTTCCTTCCTTCCTTCCTTTCTTTCTTTCACCATGCATGCCGAGCATGACAGGCACAGTTCTGAAGCTGGGGCCCAGTGGTGAACAGAAACAGACGGGGCCGGCCTCTGGTCCTCCAGCCCCAGCTACCTCACCATCCACTGAGACACAGCCAATGGCTTGGAACATGCTCAGGGCCATCGGGAAAGACAGAGCACTGTGGGGGGCATGCCCAAGTCACCTCCAGGCTGGCAGGCTCAGAAGAAGCAAGGTCTGCGCGGAACTCTGAATGCAGGTCGCAATTAACCAAGTGAATGAGGAACAGGAACATTCCAAGTAAGCTCCTTGAACAAACCAAGCCCTTTCCAGCCCTGGAACAAAACACTTGCTGCTTCTTCAGCCTGGACTTCTCCCCCCACCCAATCCACCCCCCCCCCACCGTCTCCCCACAGTGCTCCTTCTGGCTGTTTAGTCACCAGCCATAATGCCACCTCCCCGAGGGCACATATCCGACCACTCTATCTAAAGTCACCACCCTTGACAGGTAATAATTAGTTATTTCAGATGGTCATTCATGCAATGTGTGCTTATTGGGTACCTACGGCGTGCCAGGCCCTCGGGAGAGCAGTGGGCCCCTTCTCTGGAGTTGGTACATGTTGACCCATCTCCTAGCATCACCTAGTCCTGTATTCATCTGGGCCTCTCAGTTCTCCTCCTGTCTCCCCCACTCCACTGTAAGATCCAGGAGGAAAGGGGTCACCATGTCTTGTCCCAGAAGCATCCTCAGAGCCTGGCACACAGTGGGAGCTCAGGAATGAATGCATGAATGACCCACCAGAGCACTTTTTCTCAATCGGGGATAATTTGCCCCCCAGAAAAAATTTGGACATTTGGAAATGTCTGGAGGCATTTTTAACTCGTGGCTTGGCAGATGCTACTGACATCCAGTGGATAGAGACCAGGGATGCTGCTAAGCATCCCATAATGCACAGGATGGCCCCCACAGCAGAAAATGACCCAGACTCCAACATCAAGAGTGTCAATATTGAAAAACACAGCTCCAGAGCCTGGTTTCTGGACCTTCTGAACCTGCTTTCACCTTTTCCCAAAGGGGGGTTAATAGACAGTCAGGTCTCCCTATCTTTTTCCAAGGCTAAAGCCGGGTGTTGTTTTCAGGCTGTCAAGGGGGTAGAGTCCGGACTTGCAGGGAGCTTTGAGTGGGTGCCAAAGAGGTAATCCTCCATGACTGTGGGCACAGCGAGCATGCGGAGAGCACTCAGCTGGCTTCTGTCTAGAGCTGCAACTAATACTTCCTGGGGCTTACTCAAGGCTACAGCAAGCCTTTCTGCCCTAGCTCCCACTTGAGCACCATCTCACCAGCTCTCCTGACACCCAGGGACTGTGAAGATTTTTTTATGTTTTATTATAATTTTTATTTCTTGCATATTGTTTGATTCATTTGATCTTTCAGCAAAAAGAAATTATTGAGTACCTATCATGTATTTTACTCTGTGCTAATTGTTGGGGATACACTGACCCCATCTCATCCCTCATGGAAGGTACCACCTGGTGGGAAATAAATCCTGATGGACCACGTGTGCAACAACACTGTACATGCATCGATGGGGCACGGTCGGTAAGAGGTGCATGCAGTCCTCTAAGAGGGGGATTTGAGCCAGGTGGGGAACTTGGGGAGGGCTCCCCTAAGGACATGAAGGTTGAGTCAGGTGGTGGGTGCCTTCCAGGCAGAGGGGACAGCTGCACAGGAAGGAGCGTTGCCTAAGAAGGCATAAATCAAGGTGTCGGCCAGGGATGAAATCTCATCTGAACACTCTACTGGGGAAGGATCCCCTTCCAAACTCACTCAGCAGTTGTTGGCAGGATTCAGTCCTATGTGGGTTGTTGGGCTGAGCTCATCAGATTCTTTCTGGGTGTTGGCTGGAAACGGCTCTCAGTTCCTTGCCCTGTTGGTCTCCCCATCATGGCAGCTGGTTTCCTCAAAGTGTGCAAGGTGAGAAAGCGATAGAGAGAGTCCATGAGGGAGATGGAAGTCACAATTTTTATGACCTAATCATGGAGGTGACATCCCATCACCTTTGCTGTTGGCTGGAAGTGTGTCACTAAGCCAACCCACACTCACAGGGAGGCCCTTACACAGGGCCTGAGTGCCAGGGCATGGGGACCGTTGGGGGCCATCTTGGAATCTGCCTTCCACAAACAGGAAACATAAACGACTCAAGCAAGCAGATGAGCAAGCAAGAGAATTCCAGAAAGTTGTAAGTGAGGGAATAAGTGTGCAATGTCTGTCAAATGACAGATGAATAAATGCTCCATGAGGATAGGGACTGGTCACTTCTGTCCTGTATCACCAGTTTTCTGTCTGGGCCCCAGGACTCTATGGAACCAAGTCAATGTGGAGTGATGAATGCCGCTATGTGTCTGGATGCAGATATCATAAGTAACCGCAAGGCAGGGGCCGAGTCTTGCTTTCTGGTTCCAGACCAAGATCCCATCTACCAAAATGCTCCACCGAATGGGTGTATTTCCTGTTTGGGGTTTTTCTGATTTATTTTTATTTTCTTAAAAGCCACTTACTGAGTTTTCTTAGTTCTGGTCTGGGTATTTAGTGGTTGATTGGGTTCATGTCTTTTGGGGAATTAATAAGAAAGTTTCCAGGAATATAGTTTCAGGACATTTTTTCCCCTTTCCCTTAGCAAAGACACACACATTCATCTCCAGAGAGACATAAGCTCCCTGTCATGGAAACAGAAAGATCAGGAGGTTATTCAATAAGTTCTCAACTGCCTACCTCCCCATTTTTTTAACCTGAAAAACAGGACCTGAGTTTGACTCTTATTTTTTTTTTAAGATTTTATTTATTTATTTGACAGCGAGAGAGGGAACACAAACAGGGGGAGCAGGTAGAGGGGGGAGGGAGAAGCAGGTTTCCAACTGAGCAGGGAGCCCAATGTGGGGCTCGATCCCAGGACCCCAGGATCATGACCTGAGCCAAAGGCAGATGCTTAACGACTGAGCCACCCCAAGCACCCCTGAGTTTGACTCTTAAAAGCATTTGCAGCTGTCTGTTCCCCTCCAGCCCTGAACTCATTGCAGCAAGAGGACAGATGGGAGGGTCTTGGGGCTTTGTTCCCACTGCTCCTCCAGCTGGTATTCTCCAGCAAGAAAAGAACATGAGGACAGAGAAAAAGCAAGCAAGCCAAGTGAACATGATACAGTGCAAGTCAAACGCAGAGAGCCCCCCACAGCCCGGGTCTCATTCACTTCAACTAGCAGTTACCTCTCAAGCCTGTCCCCTTGTCCGCAAGCCCAGTGCTATCTACCCAGAAGGGATTTCTCACCTCCAGTGTTAGGGACGTTAGGGCTGGATAATTCTCTGTAGTGGGGGCTGTCCTGGGCGTTGTAAGATATTTAGCACTTCCCTGGCTTCTAGATGCCAGCTGTAATGCTCTCCCCACAATTTGGCAACCAAAAATGTCTCTGGATATTGCCAAATGTCCCCAGAGAGGAGGGAGCAAAGTCACCCCTGGTCGAGACATTTTTTCTCGCTTAGTCCAAGAGCTCACCTGCCCTACCCTGCTTCCCCCACCCCATCTGGCCTCCTGGCTTTCACTGTCTCCACCTAGTACTTTGCCCACGTAGGCACGCAACTCATGTTCCTTGATTGCATGACGATAGGACATAGGACAATGCCCAGATGCTCAGGGTCTAGGACAGTGTAGTAGGTGCTCAATAAATGTTTGCTGGCTGGTACAGAAGCTCCTGTGGGAAGCGTTCTGCTCCGCATCTAGGACTCAGCTCTGTTGCTCACAGCCAAATGTATCCATCCTGAAAGTATGAAGACCTTCTTAGGGTGGTTTTATGCATCCCATTTCACAGCCGGAGAAACCCGTGCTCGGGATGGTGAAAAGAATCTTTTCAGGATCTTTGGGAGCAGAGCTGGAGTTTTAACATGGATATGTCTGCCCTCAAAGTAAACATGGATTAAAAGAAAGAGTATCTGAAAGAAATCCCAATCTCATGGCAAGCAGGAAGAAGTCTATAGGAAGTGGATCAAATCCCATGGGGCTCTTTCCTCTGCCACTTTGAGGGACATGGGACAAGTCTCATCTTCTCTCTGGGTCTCATTTTTCCCCCTTTCAAACATGCTGAGACTGTAGTGTTATCTCGAAACGTCTGTGGAGCTGGAAAATGCCTGGATCCCGGCTCCCCCCTCCACCATCAGTACCCAGGGCCACGCCTGGCGCCGCCAGCACCCACCGCCCCCGGGGCCGCTGCTGGTGGCAACCCTGAGACCCTTCATGCCTTTGCGAGGGGAGCAGGACTCTCCTCGCACATTTGGTTTCAATTCTCCAAATGCTTTTGCACATTTTGCTGTCGTGAGGAGATAAAATCAAGCAAATGTAAACTGAGAGCAGAGAGAGCCTGGGAAAACTCAAAAGAGAGCTTGCTGGAAGGGTCCCCTGGGGCCCCAGGGTGCGGGGTTTACCTGGGGCTGATGGTTGAGCCGGGCTCCCCCAGGACCACCCAGCCCCGAGCCAGGATGGGGTGGCCCTTCTGAACCCAGAGACTATTTCCCAGTCCAGAGACCCTGGAGGGGCGGGGGATCCAGAGACCACGAATATTTTCTAAGAGACAGGAAGTTGCTGCACAAACCCCCTGACCGGTTAGCACCCAGCAGGGCCCATGCGCTCAGAGGCGGCCGGTGGGCAGACGGGGAGTGGGAACAGGCCAGATCCCCTGATTTTTCAAACAAAACCGGGAATCTACATTCTTGTGTGAAGCCTTCCAATTTTTAAATGTCAGGATGCTACTAGGGATTAAACCAAATGCACTGGCTGACCCCATCGGGTCTATTAGCTGCCAGGGTGCCGCCCGGCCATTAGCATTGCTGTGGCCTTCCCCAGTGGACCCCTTGCTCAGGGACATCCGTGTATTTGTTATGTGATAAGTAATTACCACGGACCGATATAGACCTCAGGGCGTGGCAAGTCTTAGTTCATTCAATCCCATCAACAGCCCTACAAATGTAGTAGTTACTTATTGTCATCTCCCTTTTACACATGGGGAAACTGAGGCATGGGGAGGCACAGACTCCTTGCCCTTGAGTAACGTAGAACCCCTGAGCAAATAACTCCTCCTCACTGAGACTCGGTTTACTCAGCTCAGTAAGCCCTTGGTAAAGGGAAGTCATAGTTACAAACGTGGGGGGCCCTGGGGGTGAAATGAGAGGTTACGGGGGCAGCCAGTTCTGTGTGCCCACATAGCCTCCAGCAGTGGTCATCTGTCCTGGGTTGTACTGAGGTCCTTACCCAAATTCACCTGTTTAAGTTCTAACCCCCAGGACCCCAAATGTGACCTTATTCGGAAACAGAGCTGTTGCATGTAATTCACACTCAGGTAGGGTGGGAGCTTAATCCAATATGACCCGTGTCCTTATGAAAAGGGGGAGTTTGGCCACAGGGAGAATGCCACGTGAAGGCAGGAGCGACGTTGCCACAAGCAAGGAACCATGGGAAGCTGCCGCGAGGGAGGCCTGGAATCCTTCCCTAGATCCTTCCTAGCACCTTCAGGAGGGAGCGCGGCCCTGCCAGCACCTTGATCTTGAACTTCTGGCCTCCAGAACCGTGAGACAACAGATGTCCGTTGTCACAGCTACTCCGTACTTTGTTAAGGCAGCCCCAGGAAACTCGTAGATTATTATAATTATGGCCTCAACTACGATCAGTCACACTTCCTTCTCTTTGCTAATGTGTTTATAATTTTGGGAGCTTCCAGTTAGGGAGGGTTGGTTTTCTATTCTTTTTTTTTTTTTTTTAAGTTTATTAGTGTCCTCTGCTCTCCAAAGCACCATGCTGGATGCTGGGGCGGGGCAAAGGTGTGCCCCCGAACTGGCTGGCTGGGGGCACTCCTGCATTCCAAAAGTCTGCGCCCAGGACAGGGGGAGGACGCGTTTTGGGGTGACGGGCTCAGAACCCCAGAGTGACCTCCCTCATTGTCTTCCGTACTTCACGTAGACCCGTGGTTCTCAGCCAGGGAGATTTTGCTCCTCCTCCCCAGGAGACATTTATCAATATCTGGAGCCATTTGGGTTGTTAAAACTGGAGGCAGGGTGCTCCCTGTGGCTAATGGGTGGAGGCGAGGGGTGCTTTTAAACATCCTGCAGTGTCCTGGACAGCCCCCACCACGGAGGAGTCCCCGGTCCCATGTCAACAGTGTCCCAGCTGAGAAACCCTGCCTGCAGACACACAAGGGTGAGGACCCCACTGTGCGGTCCTGACCACAGGACCTTGGCCAGGCCCTACCCCTCTCTGAGCCCCAGACCCCTTCTCTGTATATCTGGTCATTCATGAGTTGCCTGACTGCTCTGTGACACCCCAGGGAGACCCATGCCCCGGGGTCCTGGTCCTGAGCCTGGCATGGTGTGGGAGCTCAATGGACACCCCTTCTTTCCACTTCCTTCTCTGCGGGGAGGCTGCTACAAAGGCGCCTGCCTTGATGTATCTGCTTCCCTAAAAAAGAATGCTTTACATTAAGATAAAACATGTCCCATCAGTTTTGACTGAGCATATTTTAAGAGAACTCTAAATGTATTTCCTTGATTCTAAGATGCTGTCAATTGTCAGGCAGATCTCAATGTAACAAGAGTTTTGGAGGTGGAGTGGGGGGCCAATTCCATATTAATGTGCATGTCGATCGCAAGGTATACCTTATTTCTGTCCCAAGTGGAGTGGGGAGTTCTGACTTCATCTCTGAACTGGTGTCCCCATGGAACTGCACTCTGTGGAAATACAAACTGAATTCCCAAAGCCTTGAAAAGCCGTGTTTATCGTTACTAGAACTTTCTTAAGGATTCGGGGGGGGAGCGGTTCTCGCATATTAAGAGCACAACTTTCTAAGACTTTCTGTCCCTGTCTGTTCCCCCATCCCAGTCCCAGCCTCTCTGTGACAAGAGTGTTTGACAAATGTCCCCGTTTCCTCCCTTTCAGGACCCTCTTCCCTGCTCCTGGACATAGCAGATCTCTGGGATTTAGTCTGTCCACTGAAGCATGGGTAGAGGGAAGATGTGTTAGAAGTGTGGCCAGGGGACGCCTAGGTGGCTCAGTCATTAAGTGTCTGCCTTCGGCTCAGGTCATGATCCCAGGGTCCTGGGATCGAGCCCCGCATCGGGCTCCCTGCTCGGCCGGAAGCCTGCTCCCTCTCCCACTCCCCCTGCTTGTGTTCCCTTTCTTGCTGTCTTTCTCTCTCTCTCTGTCAAATAAATAAATAAAATCTTAAAAAAAGAAACAAAAAGAAGCATGGCCGGGCCTGTCTCAGCCGAGCCCCCCTTCTGGGCCTTTTTGATCTGAAGAGTTGTGCATCCTTTTCTTAGAGAGACCCACTGACCCTGAGCTTCTGTTTCTACCAGACTCACAACTCTCTCCACCACAAAATGCTCATGCTTAGAATCTGCTCTGCTTAGAAGGCAAGAGAAGGAGAAAGTGAAAGTACGTACACTTTGAATTCTTTTGTCTTTGGCATAAAAATTGTAATAGTGTAAGAGGTGGAGACTGGACTCTAGATTTTTTTTTTTAATACTTTATTTATTTATTTGTCAGAGAGAGAGAGCGAGCACAAGCAGGGGGAACAATAGGCAAAGGGAGAAGCAGGGTCCCCACTGAGGAAGGAGCCTGATGCGGGACTCGATCCCAGGACTCCAGGATCATGACCTGAGCCGAAGGCAGACGCTTCACCAACTGAGCAACCCAGGCGCCCCTAGACTTTTTCTGAAGCTAAAAGTGAATGACATTAAAAAGTTACAGTTTATACTCTCTAGAAAAGAGACTTGGAATTTGCCACCCAAAGGATATTTCCATCTGCAACTAACAGCACACACAATCTCCATGAAGCTCAAAGAAAATGAAGGATTCTTATTTAATTAAATGAGAAGTCAGAGGAAGGGCAGCTCCAGAGGGAGGCGATGCGGTGGTTAAAGATGCTGAAAACCGTGGTTCTGCTCTGCTTTCCTCAGGGGGCTAAGTCTGTCTTTAGACCGGTTCCTTTCCCGGTCACACAGTCCTGCTGCAGGCCTGGGCATCACTGCTAGGTCCAGTAACTTCTAGAGAGAGAAGTGAAGACCTCTCTTCCAGTTTCTCCTTTAAGAACAAGGGAACCTCCCCTGTAGCCTCCAAGCAGTTCATTGGCCAGAACGAGATGAGCACCCATGGTTAAAGCCATCACTGACAAAGAGAACGTGGTCGTGGTTGGCTTAGAACAGTTAGGACTGACTCCTGAGTTGGGAATGTGATCACCTTCCCAAAGGGTGGTTCCTGGACAAGCCAAGGGATATTAAAACCAAAAAGGGGGAACTGGCTTGGATAGGCAACCACCAGTATGTGCTCAATAAATATTGGTTGAGTAAATGACTCATTGTCTGGTCTCAGCTCTCACTGTGAAGAATCAACATCTGCTCGGGGACAATGCAGAGTGGGGAGCAAGTCAACCATCCCCCAAAGACCTCCAAATTAGATGAAAATCCATAAAGCTTTAATAAATAACAGAACATTTAGATGGATGGATGGATGGACGGATGGACAGGTGAATGGATAGAAGGATGTCTGAGATGTAGCTAAACTGATAAACACAGAGAAACAGAGGCTAAGCAGTGAGATCGATATAGCAGGATCTAGAGGGATAGCAGGATATAGAAGAAGCAGATATAAAAGAATATGGAGACATCTCTTTTTTGGCATGCATAATCCATTAAGGCAAAAAATAATGCAGCTTGTATATGGTGCCACTCAAATTTGTTCCCAGAGAAGGTCACCCAAAGAGTTTCTTTGCAGAAAACTGGTAATCCCATTGTAATTTCCTGGTTAAAGAAAAGGTTAGACAAACACTCAGAGAAATGGTTCCTTTCACTGAGAGGCAGCTCTGAAAGACAACCTTTTCTTCTTTTCCTGCTCAGGCAATTTCCAAAAAGAGTCTATCGTGGTGCAATTTAAAAACAAATTTCAACCCTTCCTTTATTCACTTTCTCCACTGTCACTGGCCCCTGTAATTGACTGGGTCTGTCCACATCCAGGGGGGACATCACTCTCAGGAAAGGGAACGAGGTGGTCTCCAAGACTTTGCCTTGCCTGATCCTGCCATCGGGTTGCCAGCTTGGAGTGGAAATCTATCACTAGCTGCCCCTCATGTATTCCTCTCTGCTTCTAATAAAGAGTGCACCAGTAGCCTTTGGGATGCCCCTCCCCCTTTCTTAGCTCATTACTTTGAGGGTAACTTGAGACCTCTGTGATTGGCCCAGAGTCATACAAGCACCCAGTGAGTCAAATTAGAGTCAGCAACGCATGCAGAGATGTTTGCTGAAGCCACCATTTCTCTCTTCCACTGGACGGTGGTGAGGATGTGACACCTGGAGCTTCTGCAGCCATTTTGTAAACTGATTCTAATTGCTCTTAAAAACAGACACACAGGAAGCAGCGGCCATTGTTTGAGTCCAGAATTGAGCTTCTGCCACTTTTCTGTTACTTGCAATCCATAGCAGACTCTGTTGGTTCTTCAGTGACCATTCATGCTCCCCTGTCTCATCTGCCCCTCAGGAGAGATAACTCTAGACCCCAGCTGGGGAAGGAATCTAAGCCAGTTGTGGCAATCCTATTTCACTTAGCAGTGTTTGCATCAGGCACAGACATTTGACACAATCCTGGCCAATGAAGCATGATGGGAGGCTGCCCGAGGGCTCCTGGGAAACATTCTGCTGCTCTTAAAAACAGACATCCCAGAAGCACCAGCCTCACTTGGCCTCGGGAGGTTGATTGGTGTTGGGATGAGATGCTGAGGAGGCCTGTAGCCATCCGGGACCGGGAAGGGAGCCAGCCCATCCCACACCCGTGCTATAGCTTCTTCCCACAGTCCTTTCTGCACATGAGCAAGAGTCTCTCTGCTCTCCCTTCCCGCCTCACCCGGTGGCCTGCAGGAGGCAAACCCAGCTTTGAACAGCCTTCTCTTCTGCTTCTTGAAAGCTGTATTGAAAAGCATTTTTAATTATCTAAGAAATCCATGATCACTACAGATCAGTGCTGTTAGAATGTTCTGGGATGATGGAGATGGTCTATATCGGCGCAGCCAACACCAGGGCCACTTGCCATGTGTGGTAACTGAGCCCTTGAAACGTGACTAATGCAACCAAAGGACTCATTCTTAAACGTATTTAATTTTAATTAATTAACGTTCAAATAACCACATCTGACTAGTCACTACTGTATTGGACAACACAGAAATAGAACAATTAGATGATATAAATAAGCATGAAGGGAAAAATACAAGTCACCCCCGATTCTATCTCCAAGGCACAACTAATACTAAACTCTCATATGCTTTATTCTGTGCCTATCAATCCACTACTGAATTTGTTTCAGAAATATATAATGTTTTAAACTTGTCCATTAAGTATATTGTGAGCATCTTTCCAACTAAGTGGATGCATTGCTAAAGAATCTAGAGCAGGCATTAGAAGTGCCAGATGTGGGGGGCACCCTGGTGGCTCAGTTGGTTAAGCATCTGCCTTCAGCTCAGGTCATGATCCCAGGGTCCTGGGATCGAGCCCTACGTTGGGCTCCCTGCTCAGTGGGGAGCCTGCTTCTCCCACTCCCACTGCTCCTCCCCAGAGCTCCTCATATTGCTCTCACTCTCTCTTTCAAATAAACAAATAAATCTATTTACAGATATTATAATAGAGCATCTTGGTAAAAATCTATTTTATTTGTTTATTTGA